>NW_004524599.1:14882127-14916018 GCF_000260255.1 Octodon degus
AGAGTGGGAGGGGCTTCACAGGGCAGGAGCGTCCTGGCTACAGAGTGGGAGGGGCTTCACAGGGCAGGAGAGTCCTGGCTGCAGAGTGGGAGGGGCTTCACAGGGTGAGCTGCCTGGCTGCTGTATTTTCCTTACAGAAGCTACTGAGACACCCTCAGAGCTTTTGGTTTTTTTATTTTTGTTTTTGAGACAAGATCTCACTATGTAACCCGGGTGGCCTTGACCTCATACAACTTCTACCTCTGCCTCCTGAGTGCTGGGAGGCCAGTTATGTGCCACCACATCCCGCAAAATTGAAGGGGTAGTGATGTCCTATGCGTTCTTTGGCCGCATACACATAAAAGCCTCCCACATCAAAATTCCACACCAAATGGTAGCTTTGTTATCACTGATAAACTTACACGGATGCATCGCTGTCATCCAAACTCATGGTCTACCCTACGATTCACTGTGTGTCGCGTGTATTTTAGATTTGGACAGATTTATGATGATACGTTGTAAGGGGAAGTCAGATTCCTCTGCTTCCCATCCCCGACATCGAGCGAGGGGCTCTACTTTGCCATATGCTCTTGTTTTTTCTTTACACGTTGATTATGTCAGGTATTTGTTACAGTGCCAGAAAGCCAGGTAACAGTTCAGCTCACCGTTGACACTAGATATTTGCTTGGGGACAGTCCAGACCTCAGAAGCTAAGGCCTCAGTCCCATGAGAACATTTCTGTTTCATATCTCAATATCAAGTCCCAATGTCACCTGTACTGCTGACCTCCTAACTATGCATCAGAGCTCCCTTCCACTTTCTTGGAGTTTGATAATTTCCCAGAAAATCTCACAGAACTGCCAGATTTCCAGAACATTAAGAAAGGACCAGGCCAGGGAGATGACTCAGTAGAATAAGCACTTCCCTGGCAAGTGCAAGGGCCTGAATTCAATCCCTGGTTCCACCAAAGTGGGGGGGAAGAAAGAAAGAAAGAAAGAAAGAAAGAAAGAAAGAAAGAAAGAGCCCACCTCAGGAGCAGAAGGATGAGAGCCTCAAGGCAAGGGGTTGGAGAGCTGCCAAGGACTTCCCTGGCCTCCCCGGCGAGCACCTGCCTCATTCATACCAACTCAGAAGCCCTCAGAGCCTCATCCCTTTGGAAGGCATCAATGCATGGGCTTGATTGAGCCAATCATTGATCACCGATGATTAGCTGAACCTTCAGCTCCTCCCCACTGCCAGGAGGTCAGGGGAGCACGGAAAGTTCCAACCCTCTAATCATGACCGTGGTTCCTGCCCTATCCCTGAAGCAATCTAATAGCCCCAGCCAACAGTCATCTCACTGGCATGCAAAAGACACTGGTCACTTCTAGGCCACTAAGGGTTTTAAGAGCTAAGGAAGTAGGTAGAGACCCATATGTGTTGCCTCTTATGTCACTCCGGGTCCACCATTCCAGTATGGCACTGAGTTGTCTAACCTAGCCCCAAATCCTCAGTTCTGCCTTTCTGATCTTTCCTCCCTTGAATCTGAGCAACTGCTGACCTTTTTCCTGTCACCATAGTTTTCCTTTTTCAGAATGTCATAACCCTGGGTCATACACTGTATAACCTTTTCTGATTTTCTTCTTTTACTTCATAATATACATTTAAGTTTCCACCATGTCTTTTCATGGTTTGATGGCTTCTTTGCTTTTAGCACTGACTAACATTCCATTGTCTGGAGAACCACAGTTTACTGGTACATCCAGACACCAGAAGGTAACCATTAAACTCAACGGCTCCCAAGTTTCGCCAGTTATCAATAAAGCCACTGTGAACATCCGTGAGCAAGCTGTTATGGTTAATCTGTTTTCATCTCTGTTAGATAAATACCAAAGAACAGGCTAGTGTGTCAGTTACTTTTCTCTCCTGCTGGACAAAATACCTGACACTCAAAATGAAGGAAGGGAAGGTTTATTTAGCTCACAGTTAGTGGAGGTTTCAGTCCGTACTCAGCTCCCTCCAAGGCAGGGTGGCACATGGCAGAGGGCAGCAGTCCATGGAGGCAGAAAACAGCAAGACAGCAAGAGCCGAAACAGGGAGGAGCAGCAGCTGAGGCTAGCCAGCCTCTCTCCCCTCCTTACATTTGCATGCAGACTATCTGCCCGGGTGGGTGTAGCAGTCACACCCACACTGCCAGCACTGGATCATGAAGTAGTCACAAACTCTAGGAGTTGCCCCAGTGACTGCATGAGGCTATGGTGGGGACAAATAAACAGAAACCACAACAGATGGATCATAAGGTGAGCACGAATTTAGGATTGCAAGAAGCGGCCCAGCTGTCCTCTAGTGATGATACCATTTTGCATTCTTTTTTTTTTTTTTTAATTTTTTTAATTTTATTTGTGTGTGTGTGTGTGTGTGTGTGTGTGGCCAGCTCAGCCCACCAGGGGGCGGGGCTGGCTGGCATGTGGTGCTGGGGGATTGAACCGTGGTCCCTGTGCTTATCGAAGCTTGTTCTAAGTAGGTGCTTTAGACCACTGCGCCATCTCACCAGCCCCACCATTTTGCATTCTTAATAGCAGTGGGGGTTCCTGCTGCCCCGTCTCCTTGTCAGCGTTTTCTGATGTTAACTTTGCAGTTTCAGCCATTCTGATAGGTGTGTAGCCGCATCTCACTGCGTTAATGTTCAATTCTCTAATGACACATGAAACTGAGTATCTTTTTCATACGATTCTTTTCCCCTGTTTTCCTTGGTGGTATCTGTTCAGATAATTTACCCATTTTATAACTGGGACATAGGTGTTTTTATAGTTACACTCTCACAGTTTTTTTAAAAACATACATTTTAGATAACAGCTCTTAAAAATCAGACATGCTCTTTGCAAATATTTTTTCCCATTCTTACAGCTTTTTCTTCCCAATTTGCCCTTGAGGTCTCTTGGGATGGCTGTAAGCATGAGCCCTGGCCTGGTGTGGCTCGGGGTCTTGGTCACTCATGTTTACAGTGTGCCTCTCTCGGCTGCTTCTTTCTCTTGGCAGACACCCCAGGGCCTGAGTGTCGGCCACGATGGGGTGTCTTTCTGGTGAGACGCCTGTCCTGCTGGTGGGCTCCTGTGTGGCTCCTGGTGGACTTGCACCTGGTTTATTCCTATTGAGACAACCATCGCGTAAGAGAGCCCTGACTGTGAAAGGGTCCTGCCTCCCAGGTTTCTGTCAAGTAGGACACAGAGGAGCAAGCAGTAAGACACCTGACAGGATAACAGCAGTTCATCCCCAGTGGACCCCACGCCAGCACGCTTGCAGCCTCGGTGAGTTGTTGTGCCTGTTTTCTGTCGCTATAACTGAATACCACAGAATAGGTACTTTGGAAACTTTAGAAGCTTATTCAGCTCACCTTCCTGGAGGTGGGAAGCCCACATCTGGGGGAGGCCTTCCTGCTGGTGCAAAGTTCTGAGGAGGCACAGGGCACTTTGTGATGAGACACGGCTGAACCATCTTTATGACAGACCTGCTCTTGAGAGAACCACGGACCCACTCATGCACTTGCGTGACTTAACTACTTGGGACTTAACCACTTCTTAAAGGTCCTCTGCCTTAACTCCTCCCAGTGGGACCAGACCCCCACAGGCGTTTTGGTGGGGACATTCAAACCATAGTAAGTGTTTAAGCAGTTGTTCTGTTTTGAAGCCAGTGAGCGACAGAGCTCCGACTCTAATCTGTCTCCACGATCTACCTTTCTCTGCCACCCTTATCCTCGCTGCTCCATGGGTCAGCTATGCCTACAAGGCAGCAGCTCTTGGCTCTTAAAGCAGCAGCTAAGCATGGAGGAGAGTTAGACCGCTGGGATGGATGCTCAGAAAATTGCCAAATGCTACTTCCTTATTTGCAAAGATTTATGCTTACCATTTATCTGCACATTGCTTTTGTTTATTTATCTTAAAACAATGTTAGCCTCTGAGCTCTGCCAGGCACCCGAAGAGTCTGGAACTGCCTAAAGCCTTAGGACAGTGAGACTGGCAACTTGTCTGCAAAGGTTGGCTTTCCGCCTGGGTGGCTTTTGTCACCCTAATGCATGCTTGTCGCTGCAAACCCTGCACTTTCTAATCTCTGGCTGTGCGGGCCTTGGGGCTTGCTGGTGACCCTGCTGGAGTCTGGGGCAGACCTTGTTGTGCTTTATGGTAGGTGAGACGAGGCCTAATGCACGAGTGCAGTACCTGATGCGTAAGTGCTCCACTCTGCACTGTGAAGCATCCTTGTTAGGATTGATTTTTACTTGTCAGCCTCCAAATCTGCTCCCTCTCGGTCTGACTGAAGATTGCCGTTTATTACCCAGACTCGCTGCATTCATATACCATCACTGCCAGCGTTCTGCTTCAAGTCACATAAAGTAAGCATTCATTCGGCTGACAGCCTATCACAAGCCATCTTTCTGCAAAAATGAACCAGTTTACAGTTGTGGCTGACAGCTGTTTTTGAAGGAAAGCCCGTTCTCCTTAGTTGATTATGAGGAACAGTGGTTGATTCAGCTCACCAAGCTGCACCGGCATAGCTGAAAAGGGCCACATTGTGTGAGGCTCTGCAGGTCTGTTCAAACTGACGTTGCTGAAGGTCAGAACTTCCTGAGTCTGGACTGGACTTCCATGGGTCACTTAATGCACTCCTTGCCTCGTGTGCTATTTTTAAAGATCTCAGAAAATGGAGCTTCTGCTTGTCCTTGGCAATGAGGCATGAGGGCGTGCAAGCTTGGCAGCGCCTCTGTTTTAAGATTTTGTGAGTGTTAAGAGGGAATCCTGTCTTAAAAATGACTCACACCAGTGTGTGTCCAAAAGGGATGAAGGCAGATGCCACATACACAGGGAATATTTAAGCTGAATAGGGGAAGACTGGTTTTCTTCTCTCTTTTTTTGACCACTAGGGAGAAGAGAGGTGTGGAAAAAGCTGTGACAGAAACGGGTCACATAATTCCAAAGGAGTGTTGCTACAAGAAACACTGAGATGCCAGGAAAAAGCCAAGTGTGGTGGCACACTTGTAACCCCAGCATTTGGGAGGCTGAGCCAAGGGGCCCCCAAGCTAGCATGCAACTTAGGGAACTTAGCAAGTGCCTGTGTCAAAATAAAAGCTAAGGAAAGGGCTGGGATGTAGTGCAGTGGGGAGGCCCGGGGTTCCAAATCCAGTACCACAAAATAAGGCGAAGGAAGAGGAGGAGGGAGGGAAAACAGGAGGAGGAGAGAGGGAAGAGGAAGAAGGAGAGGAGGAAGGCAGAGGGAGGCAGAGAGGGAGAGGAAGAGGTAAGAAGGGAAAGAAGAGGAGGAAAGGTGGAGGCAAGCATCGGGTGCTCCCATGCTCTGCCTTGAGGACTGTTCAGCACCTTGTCAACAGGCCCTGTGTGACCTTGTGGGGACCCCTGGGTGTGGCCTGAGCTGCCCCCACCTGGAATGGAGGGCAGGGCAGGACGGCCTGGAGAAGGCAGAGAAAGTTCCAGACCTGCCTGTGGACAGTGGCGTCAGCCAGGCAGAGGCAGCGCCCTTGACCTTTGTGCTGGATGCCAGGGCGGCCACAGGCGCCGGCTCACACACACAGGCCCGCCCCCTCCTCTGCCGTGTGGACGCTGCTGGGGCTAGCGATGCATTGCTCTTCCCATGACAGGCTAAACTTAGCCTGGAGCATCTGAGCCATGGGGGAGCAGCGGGACCAGGAAGGGACAGCGCAGGGCCCAATGTCACTTCCTGCCCTTTCTTAAGTGGCCTTTGGTCTGTGCAGCCAGACTCTGCTGTCCGGCAACCCCCTGCCATCCGTTCCAGCCCTGGCCTGGGGCTAGGCAAGTTCGCACTCCCGTGGGTGACAGGAGTCAGAGCCGGGAGGGAAAGCAAATGCTGGAAAGCAGATCTCTCCTTCTGGACCCAGTCAGTGCGAAGGAAGCGAGCTTGTTTCCTGTCGCTCATTTTCCAGCTCATGTGGGACATAAGGATGTTCCGCTCAACCATGGACCACATAACCCCGCACCACCGTCCCCTTATCATGACAACGGAGCAGAGGATTTCCTGTTTCCTGACATCCAGGTGTCATAATGCCATCACAGCACAATGCAGTCCTCATGTATTTGTGTGGCCAAACCCACAGCACTGTCACAGAAGTGGCAGGCATGCAATTAAATTATGCACAGCACAGAATACTCGGTAATGACAAGGAATCATGGCACTACTGGAGTAGGTATTTACTGTGCATTAGAGGACCCTCCCGCGATGCAAAAAGTTAACTGTGAAGTAGCCCACGTGTGATGCTGGCAGGTGCCGCCTACGTCTGTTTCCTGTGGCTCTATCCTTTCCCCTGTGCTTGATTCCATCTCTTGTTTTGGTCACCGTGGTCCCATAAGCTGCAGGCTGCAGTGTACGATGCAAGTGCAGCCCCTGTGGCGCAGGACTCTCCGGCTGTGGGCATGGAGCGCGCTCTTATGGCGTTTGCACAGGAGTGAGGCGTGTCCCAGCGGGTGTCCCCATCAAGAACAAGGTACTGGTAGATGTCTTCACCCTGTCCTCCCCCAGCTGAGCTTATTCTTCGTGCTACACTCTTGTTTATTTTTATTTACTTATCTTCGAATCTTCCTTTTCATTTCTTCCTTATCGATTAACCCGACTCTTTTCACTTCTCCCATTTCATAGCCAGGCAACACTTCGGCATCCTTTATTAATTTCTGCTGCCTGTTTGTTGCTTACGGAAATCATATTAACAGGTCGGTGGGAATCGCCGTTAGCAGTCTGTTCCGCTCATCACACAGACAGGTTACATCTTTCTGGTCAGCTTTCACAGTTCAATCATAAGCGTAATATTTGAGCTTGGGAGTTTATCATGTGCTCTCTCATACTTTTAAAAAATATGATTCCGTTCATTGCCACCGCTGAAGCAGGCATATTTGGAATCCGCATTTTACGGGTACGGAGACGATGGAGTGGGAACTGAGCTCGCTCTTAGTGCCGCTGGACCTGGACCAGGGTTTCGGCCCTACCCTCCTGCTGCTCCTATTAAACGTTCCTGGAAAGGGGAGGGCCAGACAGGATCGTGTTCCGGCTTTAGGCACAGCGGCTGCCGCACCCCGCGCAGCCCGGGAGCGCCGCGGGGTCAGGGGTCCACTCTTGGTCACAGCTGTGCTTTCCGTTTCCCAGAGCAAACACGGTGCTGTGAGAGAAAGTCGTTGGGCCTTGTCCAGCACAGCGACGGCCCTCTCTACCAGGCTGAGGTACAAGGAATAGGGAGCCGTCCTCAGCCGAGAGACGATTCTCCCTCTGTCTGCTCCTGCCGGGACGGCATGGTCTGGAGAAGCCACCGGCTCACACCGAGCTGGCCCTGCGGGTGAGCAGCGATGCGCACTCCGAGCTCAGGCCAGGGAAGGCAGAGCTGGGGGCAGGGCCAGACCCCCCCACACACACACACGTGTGCCGCCCAAAGCAACACCTTCCTGTTATTTGTTCAACATAATATGTGCTGGAAAGCAGCAATTGCACACCTTTCCCTCACGCTGCAGGACAGGAGAGTTCTGGCGTGATGGAAGCGACCCGCCCAGTGGCTGTGGGCACTTGGTGTTGGTTAGCGAGCTCGGGGTGTTGTTTACCAGGCTGTTTATTCCCAGTTGGGAAGTGGCTTGGAATGAGTAGTTCAGAGTGCTTAGGAGCCAAGCCTGACACTGCTTATAAACAATGGTCCAGGCAACACAACCAGCCCACATGGGCCGTTGAGCCCTGTATCATTTGCTTGATAGATTTTTCCTTTCCTGGAAACAGGAAAAATAATCTCAATTTTCTCCCTCTGCCTCAGGCACTGGGGCTCATGAAAGTCACCATCCTTGTCCAGCAAACAAAGACGCACACAAGCTTCCCTGCACTGCAAACAGCCTTTCTTTCGGCAGCAGCTGGGTCCCTGGGCCGCTCCCCTCCCTTCCCGCTGGGCTGGTCAGAGTAAATCATCAGATCTCAGGGTCCCCTCCACACACAGGCTGCTTTGTACAGAGGAGAAAAAAGCCACAGAGCTGCAGACTAAATCCCCGTGAGAACCAGGTGGGGTGGTGCGTGCTTGTAGCCAGACCTGGGCGCTGTGTCAACCAGCCCAGTGAGACAGCGACCTTGCCGGTCCCTGGAGACTCTTGCCCCAAACCCCGGCAGCTCCATTCAGTAAGCGGGCAGCTCTTGCAACCGGTCTGAGGTGTCTTCTGATGCCTGCAGCCGTTGCCAGCTCCAAGCTGGTACACATGGTAGCTGTGCCGGTGATGGGCTGGCAGCCCCTAAAACCGAAGAGGGGCCCCGTAAGCCTCTGCAGCTGCCCAGAGCCCCAAGGCTGTTCAACCTGGGGCCAGTGAGAGATTCTCAGTGCAGTGGACCATGGAAAGCTGGGGCAGTCCCTCAACAATCCCTGCTTGCTGGACACTGTTTCTTCCTCCCTCTCATCTATTCCTTTCTAAGCAGAGCTCAGAGGATGGAAGAAAAGCTATCCATTGACTTTGGGGTTAGCCAAGCTGGTTCTTCGCATCTCCTCTGCACATTTGCTAAGATAGAGTATTAGAAGTACATTAAGGACATTGCCATCAAAGCTGTTGTGGGCAGGAGCAAAAATACTGCTTCACCATGAAAAAGAGCTGCACCAGGACTCGGGGTTGGGGAGAACCTGTGCGTCCAGCAGCTCTAGCAATTATTCACAGCAGTGCATCTCTTTTCTACTTTCAACACTTCCTTCCTCACAAGGTGAGTCTTTTCCTTTGGGGCGTTGGCATGATTTGCATAAATGTCCCCTCAAGGCCCTGTGTTTAGGACTTGGTTCTCACCATGGCACCTTGCGAGAGGGTGGAGCCAGTAAAAGGTGGCTGGGCTTGCGAGGAGTTGGGGGACCCAGGCTCCTCCTCTTCTGCTCTCTCCACCTTGCATCCCCCACACGAGGCCGGTCACCTGTTTGCCCGTGCACACTGCGCTGTAATGCATTCCCCCAGCGCAGGCCTGGAAGTGACGACGCCAGGCTTTCACAGGCTGAAACCTGCAAGAGCGCGAGCCGGAGCGTCTCTTCCTCTTTGAAAGCTGATTGTCTAGGACACCGTGCTGCGGTCATGGAAATCTGACTCACACAGGGGTATTCTCAAAAAATAGTTCAGTTTTAAAGGTGCTGTCAATTCCTTTTTTGTTTTGAAGCATCCTTTTCATTGGTCAAGATATTCTGACAGACAAGTATACCGTTCTGAAACTCCATACACCTGACATTGGGGTTCACTGTAAAGTGATCAATTGAGAATGGAATTCTCAAAGGAGTGCAGGGCAGAACCCTAACCCTACATCCACACACACTTAGGAGATACCTTTGGGTACTTTCCCCTCACTTCTCTCTGTCTACAGGCTCTGAACTACTTTCATTGTTTTCATGTGTAAATGTGGTTACTGAGTATGGGGACAGAGATGCAAACAATTATTTTATATAGACTTGTTTTGTACATCACTAAGAAATAAATCATGGTTGCTAGGGTTTGTAGTAGAGATTGAAATGAAGTCATCCCTAGCTCACAATTAGTTGAACAACTTGCAGCCATTACTGAGCAGAGGGTCCAACCTTGCTCAATTTATTAATAAATAACCTGGAGCCCACCAGCAACTCTAGTCATAACCAGAAGTAACATCAGGGCCAACTGGAGTGGCCAGGGAAGGCTTTGTGGGCTAGAGGGGTGTGAACACTGGTTACAAGGGATTGAATGAGGAAAAGGGAGCGAGTATTCTAGGCTGTGTAACTAGGAGCAGAGATTGAAGGTGAGTGTGGGAGGGAAGGAGGCAGGCCCAAGGAGCTGAGGGAAGAGGAGGGAACAGGAAGTGCCGGCCTGGGTGGCAAGGAGACCTGCATGGAGTTGACGATCCCGGAAGAGGACCGCTGCCTTGTCACCCTCACCCATGCTCAAGGGGATTCACTTTGGTATGTAGACACATATGGAACAATGCAGTCAGCTGAAGTTCTTGAGCTGGGGGGACTGTGGTAAAAGCATGCTTCAGAGAGCAGTGCGTAAGGAAGGAACCCCCAGGAGACAATGGCACAGACAGGCCCAAGTGGATAAAGAGAGCCCATTGGCCTAGTTAAGAGCATTATCAACTTGAATAAGAAGTGCCCGGCTTATTGGTTTAGTACAGTTCTGGGAATGCCTGGATGATGGACTTACTGAAAAGCGAAGACTCCCTCGGTGTGGGTACTGCCAGTCAGTAGGCTCGTAGTGTGGACAGACGAACAAAGGAAGATGGAGGCCTCGCTTCTGCTTGTTCAGACAAGCTCTGATCTTTGCCATGCCCTTCAGATGTCCATTCCCAGGCTTCCAGCACAAACCCTTCAGCCATCCAGTGCAAACCCCCCAATTTCCTCATACAGACTCGTAAAGGATTCTGCAGGGAGCTCTGCGACTTTGGCTTTTGGCTGGATCCCCTGGCTCTCCACTGAACAGGTGGCCTTTCTGCATCCTTCCTCCCCTACTCTGCAGCTGACCACGGTAAGCTGAATCTGTTCCTCTAGTGAACCGTGACTGATACACATTTTGGTATTCAGAATGGGGCTGTTGCTGTGATACTACCAGACCACATGATCTAGGAGCCTTTGGAAGCGGCTCGCAGGAAGACTTTGCAGAGTTGGCGAAGCAGCTCCTGATAGCTGTGAGCTGAGCTCAATGGGATGTTCAGCTCGGAGGTCAGTGGACCAGAATTTTGATGGAAATGTAAATGGAAAAGACCAGGCTCAAGAGGTTTAAGCTGGGAGGAAGGATCACTTTGGTAGCTGGACTTCAGGCTGTGTGTTTTGTGCTCTGGTGGAAAATTTGTCAGTAATTTGCTCATATCCAGAGGCTTAGTTGGAGCATGAGATTAAGAGCAACAGAAATTAATCTGGTAGAGAAAATTTCAAGGAAGCCAAATATTTAGGTTGTAGCCTGGGTACTACTAGGAGCTTTTAGTCAGACCTACAATGAGAAGTAAAAGTACATAGCCCCAGAAGAATTATTTAAAGTTTTAAATTTGTCCAGAAAGAAAGCTCTGATAAAGTATAGGTCTGCAAAGATGGAGCAGAGGAAAACTTGGTTGCAGAAAGTTTAGCATTAGAAAGAAGCCACACACTTTGAAACAAGACAACAGGAAACGTGCTTTGTGGGAATGCGAGGAATCAGTAAGGTTTGCCCAGTTCAAATTGCAAAAGCAAGACTTTGCCTTGAGGAGAGAGAACCAGGGCGCTGTGGTGCAGAGCAGTGGCAGCCCATGGAAAGGAATCGTTTACCAGGATTTGGCTCTCTGTGTTCAGCCATCATTAAGACACTTAGGAGCCTCTGCAGCCACCAGCAAAATAGAAAAGAGCTCACAGCTACTGCAGCTGGTGGCAGACCTTGGTGTCATCCAAATGGTGGTGGGTTTAGGTTCCCACAGAATATAAGAGATGGAGGGTCATTAATCTCCCATCCAGACTTCTGAGGAAGGCCTGGGAGATGAGGAAGTATCCCTCTGAGAGGGCAGCGTGTGAGTGCGAAACCAAAGGTACAGTGGAGATACCAGAGAGGTGGAAGAGGCAGGAGCGTGGAAAGCTGTAAGGAGTGAGTAGAGCCAAGTCAAGAGAGCAGCCACAAGGGCCTCAGCCACCAGCAGCCCACTAGCACTGGGGCCACCCAACGCTTTCAGTGTTTGCAACTCAACACTCCCCCAGCCCTGTGACCTAGAGCTGGATGTGGACCCAAGGGACTCAGTGTTTGCCTTGCTGGATCTTGGCCTTGCATTGGTCCCATTCCTTTCTATCCCTGTTCCTCCCATCTGGAATGGGAGTGTTTATCCTGTTCTACTGCATGTTATCTAGCGTTCTTTTCATTTGTATAGGGGCTTGCAGCTGAGAGTTTGCCTTAGATCTCAGAGGAACATCTGGGTTTGGACTTTTCAGCAAAACTGAACCTGTTGGGACTTTGGCAACTCTAGGAGATGGCCTAAGCACCTCTTGCATAAGGAATGGCCCTATGTCTTCTGGGCGACAGGAGCAGAATGTCACGGTTCATGTTTAGATGTCCCCCGAAGCTTCCTGTACTCAGAGCTCTGTTCTACAAGGGCTGGGAAAACCACCGTCCTTCCCATGTTTTAAGGGGGGGGGGGACTTGTTTAAGGTTCATCCAAGTCATCTATAGCTTCTTGCTCTCTAATAGTTCCTCAAGGCCAAGGATATAGCTCAGCAGCATGGCGCCTGCCTGGCAAGCACAAAGTCCTGAGTTCAATCCCCAGTACTGAAAAAAACCCCGAAACAAACAAAAATACTACTTGTCTAATCCTTTCTCAAACTACTGGTTGCCTGAGCTAAGGATTAAATATGGGTGTGATTCCCCCAAAGGCCAGGTATTAGAAATTTGGTCCAGAATGCTGCTGTGTGGAGGTGCTGTGGCTGGGCAGGAGGTGAGGCTGGGTGGCAGGTTCCTAGACCACAGGAGTTGACCCCTGACGGGCCCTTGCAGTCTCTCTCTCCTTTCTGCTTCCTCACCACTGCTGTCTGACTCTCTCCCCAAAGGCCACATCACCTCACACTCCAAACTGCAACCAAGTACATTTCTTCTCTTTATAAGTGAAGTGCCTCAGATATTTCATTATAGCCACACAAAACTGACTAATAAACCTTCTTTTAAAAAATTTACAGGGCAGGCATGGGAGCACATGCCTGTAATCCCAGAACTCAGGAGGCTGAGGCAGAAGGATAGCCATAAATTAAAGGCCAGCCTTGAATGGGCTACATAGTGAGTTCAAGGCTAGCCTCAGCTACATCATAGTGCGGCTCTGCCCCACCTCAACTAAAAGAAGTATATATTACACATATTTTGAAGTCTGTTGACTGCTGCTAAGGTCAAAGCTGTGTGTGCATTATTGCCCTCATGTCAGATGCTGGACGCAGGACCCGTCTGGATACTGAAATCTGGGTACGCATATGTTTCGTACATAAAAGAGCCAGCTGTTTACCTTTACCCCACCCACATCCTTCGGCACACTTTAAATCACCTCCAGGGTACATACAGCGCTGAACTGAGTGTGAATGCTATGGAAGTAGGTTTCATACTGTGTTCCGCAGGGAGTAATAACCAGCCAAAGCCCGTCCAGGTTCAGAATAGATGCCGTGTGGGGGAGGGTACTTTCCCTGCGCAGTGGTTGGCTCTGCTGTGCAGGTGTGGCGCCCACGCGCACAGAGGTCGGGATGCCTCCAGGATCCGGAGGTTCATGCAGAAGGAGTCGCTGGAGAGGGCTCGAGCAACACGCTCCTCATAGCGATAAAGTACCAGCGACCCGTCCCTCCCCCGGGAAGCGCAGGAGCTCGCTGGCTCACTCAGCGGGTGCCGCAGTGAAGCGAGGGGGTTGGTCTGCCCCGGTCTCAGCAGCACAAGACAGAAAGCAAAAATAAGGAGAGAATAATAGTTCTCATTTATGCGCATTGTGAATGCAGTCAAAACAGCAGCAGATATTTATGGCTGCAGGCGTCACGCAGGCGAAATGCATCATGAGGCTACTACAGAAGCACGAGGAATCCAGCGCCGTGGCCACTTGGCTTGCTGTGTGTGGGGTGTGCGTGTGCGTGCTGGCTGTGGCCCAGGTGGGCACTTCCACTGTGTCTTAGTCCTTCAGTCGTGTGTGTGTGTGCGTGTGTGTGCGTGTGCTGGGGGTTGTACATCCTGAGACCACTGACGGACACCCCACTGAAAGGGCCTTGTAGTTATCTAGTGAGATGCTAACATTTTTTATTTTAGCGGTGACTAAAACCTATTTCTTATGTCATTTTCCATATGTGTGAAAGGTTTCATGCTTTAAGAAACATATAACTTCTATACTTTTTGGAAAAATCAAAGAACTGCAAAGAAATACCCAAAATGTTACCCGTGACTCATGCCAGCACAGGGGAACAGTGTGGTCCTTTCCTCCCCGACTTTCTACGTTTTGGAACCATGTTATTTTTACAGTGAAAGAAATTACAGATGATTATTTAGACTTGTTTCAAAAGCAGTTCTGTCGAAAGGACAATAAGTAGAACGGCTCCCGCGTTCCCGAGTGCCACACTCGCGCCCAGCTCCGGGGCGGAGGGTTCCCGGGAAGGTGGCAGCAGGGACGTTCTCCGGCCGGGGCTGAACCGCTCCCCTCTAGGGCTCGCGTCGCACAACGGACACAGTGTTGCTGGTTCTCACACCAAAATTTTCGCAGAGCCCAGCAGAGAGAATCTTTCTGAATGTGCTATTTATGGGCTCCAAAGAAAAAGATCTTATATACCAGCCGGACTGCAGGCTGGAGAGGGAGAGGCTGGTTTTTATTCGAATTCTGTATTCAGACTTTTTTTTTCGGCCGGATTGAAAGCCAGCACCTTTGCAGTGACTAAGGTTAATTCAGGGCTAATTGCTGCCTCGCAGGAGGGGCAAGAACCACCGCCAGTGCCTGGACTGGTCCAGCCTTCTGCCTGCCTGGTCACGAAGGCCTCTGAAATGTGAATTAAGTCTCTCTGAACCCATTCCACAGTGCCGAGAAATCCGGCTCCTTGCACAGCTGCCCAGGGAGGGGCCCCCCTTACGCTCTCTGCTGCCCCTGACTTCTTCAGGAATCCTTTTTCCAGGCACTGAGCACCTCGCAGAAGCATCTCCCTGAGATGCCCTGGGCAACAAGGCCCCTGCTCGTGGACAAGTGGGGTGAGACGGGTGTTCAAGGTGAGTCCACGGCAGCACCCAGCAACTGCTTGAAGATGAGCATTCGGTGCTATCACCCCAGTAGTTAATGTCATTTTTAAAGGTCCCTCTATTTTCTGGGTGCGTGGTGGTGCATACCTGTAATCCCAGCACTCAGGAGGCTGAGGTGGAAGGATTCTGCAAGTTCAAGCCCAACCTGGGCTACAAAGTGAGCTCAAGGCCAGCCTGAGCTGCAAAGTGAGACCCTGTCTCAAAAGGAAAAAAAAAAAAAAAAGTCCCTCTGGGGTCAGGAATGGTTTGGAGCTCTTCCTCCAATAGGGATTCCTGCCATCTGCTGTTTCACTTTCCACAGTTAGTGTTAGCTTTGGTTAACTGCAGTCCAAAAATATTAAAAGGAAAATTTCAGAAATAAACAATTGATAAGTATTGAATAACTTTATGATATATTGTTACAATTGCTGTTATTAGTTATTATTATTAATCTCTTACTATGCCTAATTTATAAATTAAACATATGTGTATGTATGTATACATAAGAAAAAATGTAGCGTACCTAGGGGTCAGTGCTATCTGTGGTTTTAGGTAGCCTCTGGGGGTCTTGGAACGCCTCCCTCCCTCCCTCTCTTCTTCCCTCTGTCCCTTCACTTCCTCCATCCTCCCTCTCTATTTGTCTTCTGACCTTGCACTCTGGGATACTCTACAAAATGTATTAACAAGCTTAATTTTGGTCTTACATTTTCTCTGCTTTTGGCTTTGCTGGCAGTGGCTATTTTCTTTTTCCCTCCACAATAAACTCCCTCAAGGGGTTTTCCAAGTAATAAAAGGGATTCTGAGGGCTGCTAGATAGCTCAGTGGACTAAAGGACCTGCTTAGGCAAAGCCCAGGGACCAGCTTCAATCCCTGATCCCTGGCATGCTGTGCTGGCCCTGCTCCCAGGGCACCCTGAGACAGACAGCGACTGAGACTGGGTGTTGTTTCGCGCCTGTAATCCCAGTGCTTGGGAGGCTGTAAACAGGAGGATCACTGTGAGTCTGATCTGTGTAGTGAGACCCTGTAGACCCAGTAGTAAGTCATTAAAAAAGGGGGCGGGGATTCCATGCACTAAGTGGTACTCCACCGGCAGCAGTGCAAGGTCTCCACCCTTCCTCGCCAATCTTGCCACCAACCTGATCTCTTGATGCTCTAGGTGAAAATCAAACCAGAATTTGTCAAGAGAGGATTTTAAGAGATACAAGCATACAGGGACAAGAAGAATATATGAGAAGATACAAGAGAGAAGTTTCCTCGACCCTGGCGCAGCGTGGAGGAGGGAGCAAGTTGTTTGTGACCTAGTCAGAGACTCTTATCACTGAATGACAGACGCGGAAACAGTTCTCAGCAGCGTCTCTGTCACCGGCTTCTGGTATCTGGGGCTGATGCTCTAGGTGGGAGCATGTCCCTCTGTCGAGAGCATGCAGAGGACCCAGAGTAGTCAGCCGCTTCTGGGGGACACAGTGGCAGAGGGGGAAAGTGTTTCAGTGCAGCCTGATAGCCAAGGAGAAGAGGAGGCCTGTGACTTCCTGGTTGTAAACCAAAGTGAAGAAGCTTTCTTCCCTGTGCAGCCTCTCAGTCCCAGCGCAGCAGAGCAGGCAGCTAATGCTTGAAAGTGTGGCTTTTGAACGAGAGTCCTGGGGCAAGAAGCGACCATGTGAGGGCGGGTACATGGAAAGAGCACACTAGAAAGAAGCAGGGCCTGCGCGCAGTGCCAGGGCAGCCTGAAATGCGATCTGGAAAGAGATCAGCAAACTTCAAGGAGCGTGGTGCTCAAGCAGGAGCAGCCGCTCACTCAGTCGAGGACAGGGTTGGCGAGCTCAGGTGGCAGGGGCAAAGCGTGGTGTAGGGGCCGCAGCGCTGGCTTTCCCCATGGCCGAGGTGACACCTGCCTCGGTAAACTGAAAGCATCTTCCTGGGCTGCACATGTGGCCTCCTGCAGCCTCACCATGAGCCAAGACCCTTTCTACGGGGTCAGCTGAGGCCAAGTAAAGTGACATTACTGGTGGGAGAAAGCGGCAGGAGCACAGTTACTTCCCCGGCATGTTTCCTAACACATGGGACCTGGACTATGGAAGTACGGGAGCCTTCGAGCAGAGGGAGTACACCCCAGAGTCGTTAGTTTCACACTATAGAGCCAGCAATGGTACATTTCTACCTTGCCTTTCCTCTGCGGCGGTCACTTCTGTTTTTATTTCCATCCTCTCTCCATAAAACCAGGTGAAGTGGGCCTTTTAACCAAGATGGTGCCAAAGGTGAAGAAGGAAGCCCCTGCCCCTCCCAAAGCTGAAGCCAAAGCTTTGAAGGCCAAGAAGGCTGTGCTGAAAGGCATCCACAGCCACCTGCCACCGTCCCAAGACACTGTGGCTCCAGAGGCAGCCCAGATACCATCAGAAGAGCGCCCCCAGGAGAAACAAGCTTGACCACTGTACTGTCCTCAAGTTCCCCCAACCACGGAGTCAGCCATGAGAAAGACTGAGGACAACAACACAGTCGTGTTCCTTGTGGATGTCAAAGCCAATAAGGACCAAATCAAACAAGCTGTAAAGAAGCTCTATGACATCAATGTTGCCAAGATCAGTACCCTAATCAGGCCTGATGGAGAGAAGAAGGCATATGTTTGACTGGCTCCCGATTATGATGCATTGGATGTTGCCAACAAAATTGGGATCATCTGAACTGAGTCCAGCTGGCTAATTCTAAATACATACTAGTCCCCCCACCCCAGTTAAAAAAAAACCCAAAACCAGGTGAAGCGGATGTTGACATTGACATAACTGTCATTAGATACCATTGTTTTTCATTTTAAAAGTATGTTTGTTTTGTGTATCTCTGATGCTAATTCCATAGTGTTTTCAGCTAGAACAATACAGATTCTGCATCTGGAGTTCCAGTCAGACATCCATAAGCCGTGATTTTGTTTAGATTTTCCACCCTCCCTGTGCGGCCAACTGCTGGGGGAGGATTGTTACCTCCACTACCCCAGGGTCCTCCTGGGCCTGAGCCAGTGTAGTGACCTCACACACATGTCCAGTGATTGGCTGAAGCATGAGCGTGTAATGCATTTTATCCAATCAGATCCAAGGGACAGGCTGTTGGGGTGCTTCCGGGGAAGATTTCTTCACTCTTAAGGAGAGCCACAGGAAGAGGTGGCCCTGTCTACCCTGTGGAGAGGTGCACCTGGCTGCGGCCCTTGCTGCAGCTATTTTATAAGACAAGGAAAGAGGAGCGGAAAGATGAAAACAATCTGAGTCCTTGGTGCCCCTCTTCAGCTCTTGTATTATTGAGCTCTGCAGAGCCCATAGCTTCGGACTTCTTGTTTCGCAAGCTGATCCACTGGTGTTGCTCTTCGATCCATTGAAAGTAGGGTTCTGTTTCTTGCAACGGAATACATTCCCTGCTGATACAAGTACCTTCCAAAGTCTATTCTAGGATGTGCTCCAAAGTGCCTAGCCCCCCGATGTGAGCTCCTGCAGGTCTGCTGTCCCAGCACCTGCACAGGCCTACCAGCCGGCAGGTGCTGAACAATAGTTGTGTGACGTGCTGTGTAATGGATTATGAGTGAAGTGACCTAACTGTGGGCCATGCAGGAGGAAGACAGATGAGCCACTTGGGTGTCCCCCAAGAGGCCGAAGCGATGGATGCTGGCTTTCTGTCTTCTCCAGTGTTGTCAGTCTAAAGGAAACTACATCCAAGCATAAGTTCCTAACCACTGGAAGCCAAGCAAGCAGAGGCCCAACGTGGAACGGCAAATCAGCATAATGAGGGGCAAATTAGAACAATTAATACAAATGCAATCAGAAGCTCTGCGGGGATAATGGAGAATAATGGATCATAAACGAAGGATGGGTTGGCTTAGTGGGTATATTTCCAGCTCAGCAGCCAGCATGCCCCATTCATACTTCACACCAACAATTGTCAGAGAAAATAGATATGATTTTATGAAACAATGGACCTAACTAAGCAGGCATATTTAGCTCTTTTCAAAAAGGAAGGAGGGAACCACAGCTGACTGAAACAATTTGACTGCTCTTCATTTCCAGCTGGAGATTTTAGACTGAAGAACAAATTTGTGTCTTTTTCATATTAACACTGTGAAACATGGCCTTATCCTCTATGTTGGGTGAAAATGGCAATAGAAGATGCTGCAGCTATAACTACAAGTATACAGCTAGATATTGTAATCGCTGCTAAAAGTGTGCCGTCAAATAGGAAGTGCATAAGCCAGTTTTCCCATGACTGGATGCAAGAGCCAACATCTACAACTGAAAGGATAACAGACTTACCTTGACACATGTTTTAAGAGGATTCAGTCATAGACAACCATTCCAGGGCAGGCTTCGTAGCAGAAGGCTACAGGAGTGTAAAACTGCTTGCTTCATGGTGGCGAGGAAGTAGCAGGGAGACAGGCCCATCGAGGAGGGGGCCAGCGGCCAAAGCCATGCTTCCACCACCCACCCAGGCACACATACTAGTGCGCTCCACCAGCTCCCCGGGGGAACCCCAACCAGTCTAGCTGACAAGTGCTCTATCTGCCATAGGAAGCAATTGATGTTATTATTTTCCTTTCAGATAAAACATAAAAAGGGAATGTTTAACAGTCCAGTGCATAGGTACTATAGTTTGCAACCATAAATAACATTCTTACAGGCACAGAAAGAAAAACATCCAGCCCAGGGCCTGGCCTCCATGTAGACAGGAATGAAGCCTGCTAAGAAGAGAAAACACACATCTCCTCCTCCTAACAGTGGGTCTTTTTTGCTTAAAAACAGGAGTTCTAAGCAGGTTTGTACAGGACAGATTTCAACACTTGCTGGCAGTCTTTGGCAAGGAACCCGCATGGGGTGGGCCCTGGAATCTGGTGACAGTCTCCTTCCTCTTGCATCTCGTACAACTCACTGTGAAGGGTGGCAGGATCCCTCCCTGGGGAAAGCCAAGCACTGGTGTCAGAGCTCTGGGCCTTGGAAGCCTGCTGCTTGGAAATTATACGCAAGGAACTCACTGACTTTGCGAGTTGTCTTGTGTGGTTGGAAAAAATTATTTGACTGGTTGATGAAGAATACCATGAAGAAGAGACTGGATCTCGGACTCCCAGGGTGGCTCTGAGCCACTGGCCAGCAGTGTGACTTTAGTCAGATTGATTGAACTAGCTTTAAACATCTCTACCTGGGATGAGTAAGGGACACCTCTTAGGTCCGAAGGTGACGAGGGTTATGAGGGTGCATGACTTAGTAGCCATACATTGCTTACAACCGTGCTTGCCCCGAAGCAGGCATTTGAAAGAGGCCTGTAAAGCCCAAAGCTCTGATTTACGGTGTATCCATGAAGCGTTCTGGCTGGTTCATTCGGCCTCCATCAGGCTATCAGCATCACTCACGGTGATCTGCACAGAAGCTGGCAGAAGGGGACGTCGGCAGTGTTAGCCCTTCAATGGCTCTTATTTTACCGGCTGCAGATGAAGTGACACAAATCAAGATAAAAGATGTCACTCTGATTACTGGGTAGGAGCACATGTAGTCATGAGTGATAGAAGCCTTCCCAAGAGTGGCCTGAGCGGACCAACTCTGTATCCTAGAAGTCTCCGGGTGGGCAGGCGGAGCTCCTGCAGCAGCTGCCCCAAGCAGGGCTGAGCCCCGCTGCATGCTTTCTTTCCCCACCCTCAGCTGACTGCCTTTCCTCTCCAGACTTCTTACCTTGTGGGCACAAGGTAGCTGCTGTTCTTCCAGCTGTCACAATTGTATGCCAGGCAGAAAAAGGTGGAAAGGATACACATGGGAGAAAAGAAAGTACTTGCTGCAGTTGTGGGACAGTCTCCAGGCATTCTGCCCTGTGTGAAAATGGAATGGTAGCGGTGTTCCTTTCACCCTTCATCCCGGCTCCTCACTGTAGAAGAGTGGCCAAGAGGTGGAAGACTTTTGTTTTCTAGCTTTTAGAGTAATGAAAAACAAGAGAGAAAAGGGCAGTGTGTGACTTGGGGATGCAATCCGTAGATTAACCACGTGTGACAGTAAGGTAGATGATACACTCACTTGTCTGTCTTCCACTCAGCCTGCTACCGTGCAGGGCTGTGGGTGGGCTGACACGGGCAATCCAGCCCTCCTCGCTCACCTGCACCCAGCCCACGGCGTGCTCTCAGCAGTGGTTCAGGCAGCCTCTTCTGTGGTTGTGGCAGGAAGCACAGTGGCCTGACCTCTCCTAGTAAGGGCAACCAAGGTAACTTGACAAACTCCTAGAAGAGCTGGGCAGGGAAAGTTAAAAATGCAACCTGGTAAGACACCATGGGGCTAAGAGAGCATCACAGACCCAGGAGCAGGCTCTGCGAGGGTTAACCAGGGCCCCGGACGTCTGCTGATTCTGGCGGTGCACCGGGGCTCCTGTGGGCTCTGAGTTGAGTCCCACCCTCCTCCTAGACCTGATGCTGATGAGGGTGTTTCCTTCGCTGTGATTCACCGAGCTGGCACTTAGGGTCTAGACATCTTTTCTGTGCTTGTGCTTTGCTTCAAGAAAAGTCATTTGCAAAAGGTGCCGACAATCCACAGACAAGAATCAGAGGCCCAGCTCTGCCACTTGGAAATGTAGAAGAGCTTGAGTTTTTCAAACCCTCATCATTTTGGGTGGTAAAATAGTGTCCATTTCTTGGGCTTGTCCTGAGATATCAACATCAGCCTGACGAGTGAGTGGAGAGAGAGCTAGGTGCGAGGAAACACTGACGTCTTGCCCTGCACTGTGACCCTGCTACAGCGCAGGCACTGTGGTGAGCGCTTCATTTGTATCTGTCTGTGTGGTCTGTGCTGCTTCAGAGATGACTCTGCCAGGGCTCAACGTGCCAGGCTACACATTTGTAGCCTTCCAAAGTCCACAAACTGAATTCTTGATGGCCACGCTGACAGTCTTAGGAGGTGGGGCCTTCAAGAAGTGACTAGGTCATAAAGGTAGAGCCCTCCTGGTGAAATTTGTGCTCTCTTTTAACCATGTGAGGATGCAGTGAGAAGCCAGAATTCCGCAACTCAGCTGAGGTACCCACCATGCAGGCACCCTGCTATGGTTTAGACCTGGAATTTCCCAGAAGGCTCCTGGGCTCAGAGGTGGCCTTTTGGATGGTGGCTGGGTCAGGAGGCCCTCACACTCAGTAGCAGTCATCCATAGAAGGTTCAGGGCTGAATGTGCTGTCTGGAGGTGGAGTCTGGCCGGAAGAGGCGGGACCTGGAGGGTGTCGTGTCCCTCCCTGACTCCCTCTTCTTTTTGTCTTTTGGCTGCAGATGGCAGCTGCCTCCCCCCAAGGCCCTCCTGCCACGCTGCTTCTGCCTGGAGCCAGCTGACCATGACTGAAGCCTCTGAGACTGTGAGACCAAATCAGCGTCTCCTCTTCTGTGGCTGGCGGGTGTCTCATCCCCAACAGCAAGACATGGCCAAGGCCACAGCATGGCCTTGGGCTTCTGTTATCTATAGCCACGAGAAATAAATTTTTGTTGGTGATAAACCACCCGTGGTAGCACTTCATCACAGCAGCCAATCATGTTCAGATACTGGCTTGGTAGCGTGCTCGGCACTGGGGAGTCACAGGTAGGACACAAAAGAGCTGGTATGTGGACTTGGGCCTGGTTCTAAAGCCAGGACTGTGGACCTCCGCACACAGCTGCCTGAACTCGGTGGACCAAACAGTACTTCCCTCCCTCCCTCCCAGACATTGTCCTACATTCCGGAGCGGACCCAATCCCGAGGCTGACTTCCAGGACTCAGCACTACTTTGTATGTGTGTATGTGTGTGTGTGTGTGTGTGTGTGTGTGTGTGTGTGTGATACTGGGGATTGAACTCAGGACCCTGAGCTTGCCAGGCTTATTCTACTGAGCCATCTCCCCAGGCCCCATCACTACTTATCTGTATTTCTAGTTGGTCCAGATTACATTCACGGGTCCCCACTGACTTCCTATAAAGGGGAGGCAGTTTGCTTTTTCTCCCCTTTGGGGGAGATTGGCAAATACTGTATGTTATTAAGCAGGGTAGATCCCAGCACTGCTAACGTAAATCATGGTCAAGTTCAGATGCAGCTCAACTGTCTGTTAAGCTTAAAAAAACAAGAGCAACGAAACCAGCTACAATGGTAAGAGTTTCCATGCTCAAAGCCAGGATGCTGGAGTGCAGGACAAGCTGGGGACACGGAGGCCATGAGGTCAGCCCTGCGCAGAGTCCAGGAAGCTGTGGAAATCATCACAGGTCTCCCCAGACCCCTGAGCTGCTGGAGCCCTGAAGTAGTTCTACTGGGCCCATGTGCAGCTTGGCCTCCCGTCCCTGGATGTGCATGGGGTGGAGGAGTCAAGGTGCTGAGCCTGCAATCGCAGCCCCACCAGCCTGTGCCACAGTCTGTCCCACAAGGGCAAGATGGCTTTGCCTGTGAGCTGGTCCTGGTGCCTCTGTGTTCCACTTATTGCTTTTATTCTCCCTTCAGCTGCCTAGTAAACATCTGTAATGGAAAATCCCAACCTTGACTGAGATGAACTAAGAGGAAAAGCAGTGTGTCCACACCCAGGCCAGCCCAGCCAAGGAGGGCAGAGGGCCCTCGAGGACTGGCTTTGTCAGCATAGCCACAGCTGTGGCTCCAGGTGGGACTATAAGGAATCTGCAGGGAGGACCTGCTATAAGGGGGACACTGGGCACCAGGGACTCCGGGGACACGGCAGTGGTGCTTGTGGAGCCCCAGACCTTCTCCTCTTTCTCTTCCAGCCTTTCAGTCCTGCTGTCCCTGGAACAGTTGCAGCACTTGCCACTTAGGCACCTATTTTTCTGGCTTCTTGCTAGACAGGATGTCAAAACCAAAGACCATTCTTATTCATCTTGGGGACTTCGGTGCCCACAGAGGCCTGCAACATGTGCACGCTAGATGTTTCCTGCACGCAACCAAATGGCACGGCGTTGAAGCACGGGGTGAGGGGCGCTTCCCTTCCAGCAGGAGATCTAGGTAAACAGGGCTTTGTCAGGAGAACAGCTGTCACAGTGCCCCCATCCCTGGGGAGCAAATACAGAAGGTTGAGAGCTTCCAATTGAACCCAGGCTACTAGCAAAGGAGCTGAGGGATATGAGTTTGGAAAGTGTTGTTTTTCAAGAGGTTGAAAGAATATCGGGCCATGCATGTGCGCAACGTGTTTGAGTTGATACCGAGTCAGGGTGAGCTGGGTCACTCTGCCAAGGGGAGTAGCGGGGGACAGCTCCACCAGGTGGCGCTCACCCCTCAGTCTGAGTTCTCTCCAATGAAAAATTGGTCATTTTTTAAATTGCTGCTGGAAGATTAGGATGTTGACTTTCATTTCCTGTATTGGAAATTTCCGTATCTTCTTTCTCTGGGGACACTGCACATGATGAAGGTAGTCATGGTCCATACTGAAGGTGGTGAGCCTGTAGGTGACACCACCCAAACCCCCATTCTCTGAGTTTGGGCACAGGATTTTGGAACCCTGTCAAGGGTGACTAGATTGAGTAATTTGCTCTATTGGACACGTGGTGTTGGCCAGCAGGACTGTTGTCGACTGCCTACATTGCTGGTCGTGTCACTGCTCATTCACTGCCGTGCTTGTAGAAAAGATGCCTGGATTTTTTTGTGAGTGTGCTTAAGAGTGTCATTTTACAAAAGAAAGATCTTGGTCTCAGAACTCTGTGAGAGGAGATTAAAAGCTTGTTGATGAGCAGCCTCTTAAGAACACAAGAGGAAAATCTGCATACGGTTTTGGAAATCTTTATACCCCCCACATATCGGCCCAACAGGCAATTAATTTATGGAATTTTTCAATTATCACAAACACTATGTTTCCTCAGGTTGCTCTGATATAGTCCTTCAAGCTTTTCCTCTTCCCCAGGTATGCTGCCCAGGCATTTTCTAAGACAATTAGACAAAGCCCACTGGTGTCTTTCTTGTCTACTTGATAGATCTCCAGAAACTTCAGGTCAACCCCAATTTTTACCAGGTTTAAGAAAATTTGCAGTGTGTCAACCTTTCCCATTCCTTCTGTTCTTCCACAGGGACCAACGCTTTAGGCACTGGAGATTTGTCATTCTTGATGTGCAATTTCACTTCACTGAAAGGCCACAGGGAACTTGATTCCCAATTCTAAAACATTTAAAGCATAGAACAAGTATGCAACTTTCTCAAAAGTCACCAATGAAAGATAATCCTCTCCTATTTCTACAGTGTCTCACAGTAAATGCATGCTTACATTTTAATTAAACCTGACAGCAGCCCTGAGAAGCAGCAAGGACGTGGCTATGTCTATTTTAGAGTGGAGGAAATGAAGATCCAAGGCCATGACTTGTACAAGGTCACCAGTTGAATACGTCTCAGAACTGGGATTGAAACCTCTGTCAGTAAGGTCTGCTCTTCTCTTTCGCTTTCTACTCTGGGTGCCAGGCACTGTTGCAGATGTTAGGAACTCAGAAGCAAAGGGCACCGGCAACTCTGATGGCTTCATGGAATTTGTACTCCAGTGGGGGAGTGTGAATAAACAGATGTGTGATAAGAGTGGTACTACATCAGGTGGTGATAAGAAAGCAGGGACACAGGACACCCAGGGCTTTGCGTACCCTGCTGTACTGAACCCTGCCGTCTTGGCCAATGGGACTGGTGTCATTTGTATAGCAGAGGTGTTCAGAGGGGCTGGGGGTGGGTTTCTCCAGACTGCCTGCTTGGCCCTTTCAGGAGGAGCAGAAAGCTCAAAGCTGGGCACCCTCAGAAAGAAAAATGGAAAGCATGAAGGTGGGCTGTAAGAAGTGGCCTGGGTCTTTCTGCACACAATGAACGGAGGCTGGGTGGCTTTGGACCAGAGTGTATGGGAGCCAAAGAGAAGGCCAAAAATGAAGGATCAGAACTGTGGAGCCCACCAAGTGTGGCTGTGGCCCATCCTTATTTGCCACGGAATGCACAGGAGAAAGTCACAGAAATAGGACATGGCCCCTGTGAGTAGCTGCACCCAAGAAAGGGTGCACTGACCTCCTGGAACTGGGGGAAATAAAGGAGCTGCAAGCAATCCTTTAAGGACGCATGGTTATATTTCTCCATTTTTAGTGGTGTTTTCTTTCTCCTTAAAGTACAAGCAAAGTCTTGATGTGGCAATAAGTGAACTTCCTTCTTTCTTTTTCTTTAAAAACAAAAAGTTTCTTGAGTTTGTATTCATTCTTCTATTTAAAAGCAAATCCCAGGGGCTGGGGAGATGGCTCAGTGGAATAAGTGCTTCCCTGGCAAGTGCAAGGACCTGAATTCAATCCCCAGTTCTGCCAAAAAAATAAATAAATATAAATAAATAAATAAAAGCAAATCCTGGAGGCAAACCAATGCAAAACATATCTTTACAGCTCCACATATCTGTGGGTTAGGGGTTTGAAGAGTGAGTTATTTTATTCTGGAAACACTTTATCATGGCTCCAAGCGATGGCTTCTTTTCCAGTTGGGATTTCTCTTTGCCACGTTACCAGCTTGCACGGAAGGCAGGGCGGGACAGCTCTGGGCCGCTGCTTTCAGAACTCCAAAGCCACATGAGGAATGAGGCCATCCTCTGAGCCAGCCTCATGTCTGGAAATAATTATGCTACGTGACCCAAACCGTGGCAGTGTGCAGTGCAGGAAAACACAGCCACGTCCGCGCAGGCGCAGATAAAGGGAGGCCAGCTCCCTTCCATCGTGGACGCAGCTGTGCCCCAGTGCCTCAGAAGATAAGAGCCCAGTTTCTACCTAAAGCCTGCAGCGTCGGTTCAAAGTCAAAGCCGTGTCTCTTCCTCTATTAAGCAACAACAGAGAGAGCACGGACGTTTCTAAGAAAAGTGTGTGCTTCACTGTGCTTTGGACTTTAGCTCTCGTGATGCTAAAACAAATCCAGACTCTTCTGGCTTGTGAGTTCTGACTGCACAAGGAACATGTGATTGGAAAAAGCATGTGGACATTTCAGATCCTGTTAGTGGGGAATTGAGACACCAAAGAGGCATGAGCTTCCCCATTCGGTCTGGATTCAGTTCCTTTCCTAAATCAAAGAAAATGTACCTCGCCGCAGAGGTTTTGAGAAGGGTTTTTCTTTGTGGTACCAGGGACTGAACTCAAGGCCTTTGCGCTGAGTTACACCCCCAGACCTTTTAAAAACTGTGTATTGTGAGCCAGGTTGTTGCTAAGTCCCTAAGTTGCTCCGGATGGGGTTCAAACTTGAAACCTCTTGCCTCAGCCTCCCAGAATGCTGGGATCCCGGGCGGTCACCAACATGCCCAGCAGAAATCTTGTTGTCAATATATGTTGTGTCTGAGGTGGTGGGAGCGACAGAATCGAGCAGTGTGCCGTGCTCCTAACATCTGACCCTTTTCTCTATTCTGCCAGGTGGAGAGGCCAACTGAGAGGTCACAGCCCCTGTCCACTGGGTAGTCACTGCCCAAGCCTTCTGAAGAACAAACCTAGATGCATATTTAATTTTGGGTTGTGCAAGAAAGGCTAGGCAGATAAAATTACAGGCCCTAGAAGGGAGGCAGGAGGATCTTCCACGCTCCCTGTCTTGCCTCTGCCTCAGGTACCTCTGAGAGGACAAATGCTCAGGAAGTGGGGGCAGGAGGCTGCGGAGTGGGGGCAGCATGGGGTTAGTATAGGGACTTAGCATTTAATGGGGACAGTGTTCATGCAGGATGGTAAAGGAGAGTGACGACCAGACTGAGTGGTCGTGGCTGTATAACCACATGAGTGACACTTCCAAGAGGTGTATATGTCGGGAGAAGTGGGGCGGGCTGGTGAGATAGCTCCGGGAACCAAGCACTTGCTTAAGCAAATGCGGTATGGTAGTTGTTAGGTTGTTTCAACTTGGCTGAAGTGGCTCCGGCAGTTCGGGGGTGGAGGCCCAGCCCTGCCCCACTTCTGGGAGAAGTCCCAGCCTTCGGAGGAGCTTGATCCTCGCGGGCGCACCACTTTGGAGGAGCTCTGATCTTCACTGTGGAGCGCTGGTCTTCACAGTCAGCGTAGAAGGAAGAGAGAGGCTTGATGGGCGCCACAGCTGCTGCTCCTCCTCTGCTCTTCACTGATTTCTGCCGCATGAACTGCTGTCGTTTGCTCTGGAGCCAGCGGAATATGGACTGAACCCTCCAGTAACTGTGAGCTAAATACACCTTTCCTTCCTTCACTTTGACTGTTAGGTATTTGTCCCAGCAATGAGTAAAAAAGTAACTAACACATGCAGGGACCAGGTGTGATTCCCAGCACCACATGCGGTGCCGGCCCTATTCCCTGGCGTGCTGAGCCAGCCACCACCTCTGGGCGTGCTGGTACATGCCTGTAATGCCAGTGCTGGAGAGCTGAGACAGGAGGATCAGCTGGAGTCTGAGCTGTGTAGAGAGACTGTGTACAAAGAAAGAAAGAAAGAAAGAAAGAAAGAAAGAAAGAAAGAAGGAAGGAAGGAAGGAAGGAAGGAAGGAAAGAAGGAAGGAAGGAAGGAAGGAAGGAAGGAAAGAAAGAAAGAAAGAAAGAAAGAAAGAAAGAAAGAAAGAAAGAAAGAAAGAAGTGAGGAGGGCAATGTGACTAGAGTAGGCACAATGTGGACAGCGCACATTCGCAGTGATCCCCTGGGGGTGGGGTGGGGACAGAGCTTGGCAAACAGCTGGCCCCCCCATATCCACTGTTCTGCATCCACAGTTTCAATCAAACCCAACCAAACCCCGATAGAAGATATTCTGGAAAAAACCCAAACAAGCCATGAAGCCTGTACTTAGCACGTGTGTAAGTTTTCTTGTCATTATTTCCGAAGCAACACAATGACTACTTCCACAATGTCTGCCTTGCCTTGCATATCACAAATCGTCTGAGATGAACTGAGGTCTATGCGGTGGGTACAGGCTTTATGCAAATATGATATACTTCATAGAAAGTACTCGAGTGCGTGGATCTGGGGATGATGGCATGACCACCATACAAAGTTACTTCACTCCTGAGATCATATTACTTCTGTAGGAAAGCTAAGGGGGCTTTGTTGCTGTAATTGAAATCATTGCCTGATCAGTGGACTTTGAGTGAATCAGAAGGTAGACCCCTAGGTAGACCTGGCCTAACTAGGTGAGCCTTTTGTGGGCGGGATTTGAAGTGGCAAAGGCCCTGGAGGTGGCCTTGAAGGCTGCATGCTGTGGCCCAGGCTGGGCGCATGGCAGGAGATGACAGGTAGCCTCTGGGCCTGAACGGCCTCAGTCCTACCTCCATAAGGACCTGATTTCTGCTAGCAGTAAAGTGAGTTTGGAAGGAAGCTCTCTTCCTGAAGTGCGATCCAATCTCAGCCTGCTGAGTCGTGCAGGAGACTTCCTGGGGCATGCGCGGATCCCTGCTCATAGGAGCTGGGAGCTATTGTGCTGTGTGCTGCTCCACAGCTAAGTCACAGCCATCTGTAGGCAACAGTAAAGCAAACAGAGCACTCACAGCTGTCCGCTGGTGCACAGCATGTCTCTGCTACAGGGCTCTTCACAGGGGGAGGAGGTCACAGGCGTTCTGCACGGGAGGAAGCTTTGGGGAGGTGACAAGTTGCAAGTGACCTTGTTTTATTTTGATTAAATAAATACAAAACTGAGAGGATCTGAAGGAGAACCCCTCGTGGTTTTGGTGAGCTTGTGTTGTACATATCACACACAAGACAAAGGTGTGGACTTTAAAAGGGTGTTGTAATGCTTTACACTAACTCTTCCACACAGCATGTGGAGGGAGGGAACCTCTTCTGCACCAAGCAAGAAACTGTAATTATGTCCGCCAAAGTGTGGGGAGGAGCTCTGGTGTGTCTGGAGCTGAAAGACTTCAAAATGGCAACCGAAAACCAGCAACAAGAGGATGTGGGCCACGCCTGTGGCTGTGGACAGCTATGTGTGCCCAGCCTCTGCACCTAGAAGAGCTGGAGAGAGATGAGGCACGGGCAGGGGCTGAGATTCTCTCACTGGAGGCTGCACCTGCACTCCCGGTGGAGACGCTTCTGCCTAGACCAGAGGATTTTGCCAAGGGACGACAGCTTCACTCATGATTGTTATCACTGATCCAGTATAAGTTGAACCAGACACTGGGAGGCAGGAGACAGGAGCTGGACTCTGAGTCCCTGTGAGGTGGAGACCTTCGTGCCACCTAGCAGGCCTTTACAGGGAGTGGCCTGGTGACGGAGTGTGTGAGCACAACCCACGCCATCTGTCACACTAAGTTCAGGCACTCGGCGGTGGGGTGGATCATTCCGTTGCTCATGGGACGAGTACGTGTTGCGATGCCTTCATTGCTGCCTTTCCACAAACACACTTGTTGCCATGATGGCTTATGAATAGCAAGTGTATTGCTTACCCTTCCAGTCGCCGGGACCCAATACCTGACACCTACAACTTAAGGGTTGAATTTGGCTCATGGCTTTCAGGGATTCGGTCCATGGTGTGTGGCCTCCCTGGCAGGAACATCATGGTAGAAGGGTGTGAGGAGTAGAGCTGCTCAATTCACTGGGGGCCGGAGCAGACAGGGGAGCAGTGTCAGTGAGGAAGGAGGAGGGGACCAGATGTGGTGCCCAAGGGTATACCTCCAGGACCCACTGAGACACCCAGAAGAGCACCTCAAGAATCCTCTCAGTGGCTCTCAGGCCCATCAAGTTGATACAATTAAGCTTCAACACTAAAGAAAGCCCAAAGAGTCATTCCCCCACTCTAAAGCCAACGTCTGCCCACCTCACTGATCACAAGCTGCCAACTCCTGACCCAACTCTCACCTGCTCACCTGGTAGCAGATACCCTGGCTCCGGCCCCAGGTCTTGAAGCTTTGCCCTTGCTGCTCTGTGTGCCCCAAATCTGTTATCACTTCCACTTAGGTTTCCTACTCAGAAAGACTGTCCCTGCCCAACCCATCAGAAGGGTCCTGCTCACTTGCCAGGGGTCTCCTCACATGCCCCTGAAGCAAGGAGGGAGGCTGAGAAGAGCATAAGGTACAAGGAGAAATTAGACATTGTGGTGCAAACTCACAGCAGGCGTGGTTGTCCCTCGGTATCTGCAGTGGCCAGGTTCCAGGACGCACTGTGAATACTCGGATCCCCAGATGTCTAAGTCCCTTATACATGTGAACTAATGTAGCATTTATAAGGAAACTATATCCTTTAAATCATCTTCAGATTAAGTGTAATACAGTGCAAATGCTAGGCAAATAGTTGTATTCTTTAGGGGCTAACAAACAAAATTTGTACATGTTCAGTACAGTCACACCTTAAAAAATATATTTTTCAATCTGAGGTTGGTTGAACCTAGAAATGAAGAAATTTTTAATATGAGGGTGGGGCTACTGCATATATAAAATAAAACTACTCTCTTTATAAGGTAATTGTCTTAGCCATTTTGTTATCATGACAGAAAGCTGGCAAACACAATGCTATGTGTATTAATAAAGATAAATTTCATTAGTTTTTTCTTATAAACTTTTAGCCTGACTTTTAGAAATCTTAAAATCTAGTCTGTTAAAAATATATCAACTGATTTATTGTTCACTACTGATCTCTAAGTGCCTCATGCTACATAATGAAGCGCACTCATCCGTGTGACAGAACTTGATCACCTTCTTAACATTACAGAATGTGCTCAAGTGACATTTAGAACAGCATAGGATGACACTGGGCATCCCTCCGCTCGGTGCCAGGACCTGGGCTCTGCCCCCTCACCTTGCCACCATGGTGTGACTTAGCGTAGAGAAGTGGTCTGTCGGGATGTTGCCCAGCAGAGTCCCTCGCTGCACAAGAGCGTGAGCAAATTCTCAAGGTGGTTGCAAAGCCACAGCAGGATCGGTGCAGGGAGGGAAGAGAGACCTAGTGACGCCTGCCTGCAGCAGAGCCCAGCGCATGGGTGCGCTGCTTCACGGTCTCTCCCTTCTGCTGGTGACATACAGTGTCGCGAGGAGGTGGGATTTGCCACAGCTTCACCTAGAGCTGAGCAGGCGGGTGGGACAACTTTAGCCCTGAAGACTTAAGACGCTGTTCCAGGGCTTCAAATTGTGTCTGATGTGCAAAAATGGCATTCTAGGTCGCTTTTATTTCTTATTAATAAAAACACCCTACAGAAATAATTCTTTTTTCTAGTCTTCTTCGTTGTGTCTTCATTTATCTTCACCACCCCAAATCCACCCGTGATTCTTCTTGTTTTTGAGGGGGGTACCCTGGAGAAAATGCCTGACTCTAGTGCTTTCTAGTCTCTCTCATTCTGAATGCTGTTGCTTTGATCTAAGAATATGGAGTTGAAATAATCTTAGGGAGAAACTGAGACAGCACAGCAGTATAGAGGCAATATGGTTTTTCCCCACTGGCACTGGGAATCAAACTCAGGACCTTGCACTTGCCAGGCAGGTACTTGTGCTGCTGAGGTATATCCCCAGCATTAGAGGCAATATTTTAAGATTTGAGGGGCTGACGAGATAGCTCAGTGGTCTAAAGCACCTACTTAGGCAAGCTAAGGCAGGTGCGCAGGGACTACGGTTCGATCCCCAGTACCACATGCCAGGGTGGGGAGAGCTGGCCACACACACACACACACACACACACACACACACACACACAATTTGATACAACTATGGATCCAACAGTCTTAACTCCAGGGACATGAAAATTCTCTCATGCTACTGAGCTATGTGATTAATATCCCTTTAGCGATGTGCCTGACTCCACTTCATGTTTCTGTGCTTGTCCATCTTTCCCTCTTACATACGCTTAATGTATTTCATGTTGCAAACCCACGTCACCAAGGAGCTCAGGAGCAGCCCTTAGTCTGTGTACTATGGAATCATAAGCAGACGCACTTTAATATCAAAATCCCATCCAGAAGGCATCTGTTGGCAATATCCGATGTCGTCTCGGAAGCCACATCTTGTTAGAGGTTTGAGGCATGTGGGCCAGATGTCCAATACTAAGGAAATGGTTCAGGAAATTCTGATGCATCACACTCATGGACTATTATGACCCCATTAAAACTATAACTGTGAAGTCTATTTTGAGAAATAAGACAGATTATAACTATGATAAATACCTCCCGGAGAAAGCTAAAGGTAATATGTAAAAATGGTGAGGCTATATATCAAATGTTTAAAAAACATTTAATATATTGTTGATATATTGTCTTTGTTTCTTTTTCTTTTTCTTTTTTTTTAGAAAACTAAAATATGATTCCTGAAATTTCTGCAGGAAGATGTGCCCCATGGGGGTGGGGGTGGGGATCCTGAGATCAGTTGCTGACGCACTGAATGGCGTTTGTCATAACGCTGTCCAACAGTGCGAGGGAGCTTATGGTTCTCTCTGTTTATAACATCTTACATCTGTAAAGAATGTCAAGTCTGGATGCTTTGCCCAGAACTATGTAATGTCAGTGGATGAGAGTTGGAGGAACAGTAGACAAGATCCGTTCGCTCATTCAGTAATATGTAGCAGTGACGTGGTATTGGAATACGGGGTCATTGTGACAGCCATTGCCGCTCCCCGTGGATTTTAGATGCTCGCCGGGGAAATGCGGCTCATCCCAGGGAGCCGGCCAAGTTCACACTGCAGCTCCACACTTGTTCTTTGAGACAGGATGTGTAGATCCCAAGAGCTTGGTGAGTGTTTGCCACGCTTACTGCTTGGCATTGAATGATGTGGCCTTGATGACCTCCATAGGTCTTTGGCAGGGAGAGTATATTCAGGACTGCTGTCCCAGTCTAGACGCTGAAGAGGTCAGATTCTTTCTCCCAGCTGGGATGTTCCCAGAGGAGTGAACACAAGCCCCACGCATGGCTGTTCAGAGGTGCCCTGGTGGACTCTGGTCCCTTCGCAAGGCTGGGAACAGCGCTGGATCATTTTTCAGGAGCAAACACGAGGCGCCTGCTGCCTGGCCCTGTGGGGGGCTCCGTCCTGGGGCCTCAGAGCCCCCTGACTTCTGTCAGTTCCTGAGTTCAGCCCTTTGGGTTTCTGTGGATACTACAAACCACACTCACACCCTCCTACCTGCACCCCTACCCCCTTCCTTGCAATAATTCCTCTTTGATTGTCTTTGGCCAGTCTTTTGTTGCTTACAGTCAAGGACTCTAATAAATAAAACAGGAATGCCTTCTATTTGGATTAACATGGCAGGTAGGAATACAGTCAAATTCTCCTTCAAACGCTTAGAAATCTGGACAAGCTATTAAAGCTATCAGTGTCTCCATTGAAACTGAGGAACGAATTTGTAATAGTGGTCTCATGTTGGGAGTGCCTGTCATTGTGGTAGTCTGAATATGGGC
>NW_004524599.1:14917045-14927265 GCF_000260255.1 Octodon degus
ATGATTTGTTCTAATGGTGTTTGTAAATAGGATCACAAGTCCGCATCTTGTACAGCAATTAACCACTAAGAAGAATATATGCAATGTATTATTTGTTGAAACTGTACTTTCGATTTGATTTGAAACTGTCTCAATGCTGTTTATCAATAAAACTGAAAAAAAAAAAAAAGAAACGGGGGAATGGGGAATGGCCCGTATCTCTTTAGAGAAGATCGCATGAGGAGACATTGGGAAATTCCACCTGCAATGGAATCTCATTGGTCAGGGAGAGAGCTTTTGGAAACAGAAGTCAGAAATTGCCTCACACACTGCACTGAGGTACACTGCGCCTGCCTGCAGCTGTAGCCACGTCTGCCTCCAGCTGCAGACGGATGGCTTTGAGGTGAGCACTAGTCCTGGCTGGCTTTTCTTTTTCATGCCCCAGCCCTTTGTTCTCTTCTCAGGAACACGTTTGCCTATTCACAAATCTATGTCTTCTTAATTATAATTCTTCCTATCCCGAATAAAACTCTTTTATTCTACATATTGTTGACTGTTAATTTAAACAAACAAACAAACAAACAAACAAACAAACTAGTATGACTTGCTCATCTCAGCACATTCTAAGGTTTTCTTATTCCCTTCAAATAAATGCTTGGGAAAATTGGTTGGCTAGTGCATTATTAAAACCAAACCAAGGGGGCCTGGCCCTAGCTCAGGCCTTTCAGTGGCTGCTTCCACAAAGCTGTCAGCCTCGGGTTGCTGGAGTTCGAACCTCACACCCCTCCCGCTGGCCAAAAGTGCCCTGAAGGCGTTCGAGGAACAAAAAAAAACCAAACCAAAGAAATATGAGTTTGTAGTTCTTATTCCCCTAGTTTTTAATTTTCTCGCCATAATACGTACTCAGAACAATTATGGTACTGCGTTTGCATTTGTAGGATTGGATAATTAGATTTAGAAATTCTAAAAGTGGTACTAAATTCACTAATGGAATCATATACATATTTATTGAAAATGTCAAAAAGTGGAATGTTATACTTACTTAGGACACTGAAAAACAGCACCTCTTCCCATTCCCTACGGCCAACAAAAGGAGATGGGTAGGAAAGTCACTTTTCTCATTGCTAGGCAAAATACCTGATACCTCCAATTTAAAGGAGATATTTATTTTTTGCTCATGGCTTCTAGAAGATTCAATCCATGGTTGGCTGGCTCTGAGGCAGAAGGAACATGTGGAGTGGCAGAGCAGAGAAAGAGCCTCACATCCTGGCAGCCAGGAAGTGGAGAGAGAAGGGAGATAAACCCTTTGGGGTCACACTCCGCCAGCTCGCCACTAGCCAGGCCCTGCCTCCTAACAGCACACTGCTTCTGGATTAGTCCCCTGCTGAATACTGTACCCCAAAACCCACTATCTCCGAGTGCATGAGAGCTTTGGGGGATGTTCTAGATCTACACCACAGCAGTGAGAGCTTTATTCCATGGTCAAATGATCACAGTACTTAAATCAAAAATGCTCCAAGCTACCTCAACAAATTATTAGGCCAAATTGGCCCCATGACTTAATGTGAGAGGAACCAGAGGAAGCACAATGGTGGCCTCAGATTGGTTGCTCTGGGGAATTATAAGGCTGATTTCCATCTTAATCTACGTGTCGCTGCAGGAGCTGCATTTTGAGCCTGCTTAGGAAGAAAGTATAAAGATTAATATTCACTTTCTCTGTAACTCTGCAGCGGTAAGTTGGACCCATGTGTAATCAACGCGAGGCAGCACAGGTCCCTAGGGTACGACATTCCCTGCACCACTTCATGCTGCATCGCTGAGCTGGGGACCGAGACTCCCTCAAGCATGCCATCGTTTCATCTAGGGACCCAGCTGGGCAAGGAGGGCAGCTCCTCAAAGGAAGAAGCTCCTTGCTGTGGAGACAGGGGCATAGCTTGTGATACTCAGAATGTGACAGTAGAGACTCGCTTGGGGCTGGGTCACTGCTTGCAATGTGTTGTCAATCCACTAATTGAAAAGTTGTGAACAATTTCATTCTACAGGATAATTTTGTGCAACAAATAAACAATCCTGCTCATTTCCATTTTTCTCATTAACTTCCCCTAGAGAAATATTCTCAAAAGCAGAGAAAAGATTTGCAGTTCTAGCCCAAGTGGACCAGGATTCAAACACCAAGAGTAATTGCAGCCTTCCCTTGGGTCCAGGACCTCCTCATGGATACAAAGATCTAGGGACACCGAGGTCTCTTAAGGAAAATGGAGAGAGATGCAAATATGTCAGTAGCCCGAGGACCTGCACATGGTCTCCATGGCCTGTTGGCCCCTCAGGTCTGGCCCAGATTCCATGCAGGAAGGCTCCACCCAAGTTGTGAGCGCAGGAGGCAGGTTGTTTGACTATCCTGGAGCTTAGGTAGAGCAGCATCCAAGTTATTGTGGGGTAGAACTAAGTGAGCTCCACCCTTTCTGCTTGTCTCTGCTCTCTGAGCTTCCTGGAAGAACATCTATTTACGTAATAACTCAAGCACATTAGATGATGCAAAATAAGTAGTGTATTTGAATCCCCTTAGTCCTGTGAGCTATTGTCTCGGGAATCAGTGGACTAGGAGTTAGGACTCTGTGAGACAGAAAGGACAACAGCCCCAAAATGGAATCAGGAAGACCCAGGAGGAGTGACGACCTTCCCGGGATCCTACACAAGTCTCCCGGGAGCCCCTTGGCTGTCTGGGACTCCCGGGATCCTACACAAGTCTCCCGGGAGCCCCTTGGCTGTCTGGGACTGGCATGGCCTGGGTCTAGATGACCTCCGAAGTCTCATATGGTCAGAGGTGGAGCTTTTCAGAGGTAGTTGGATCTGGAGTGTGTGGTTCTGGGATTAAGGCCATGCTGCTAGGGTGGATTCATGGTGCAATATTAGAATTAAGGGTGTTCTGCTTAGGCCTTAGTGCTGCCCACCTGGTAGCCTGGATAGAAAATAAGGGACAGAAAGAGGGCTGTTATTGCCACTTGTTCCTTCACTGCTTTGCTGTCTGTGCTGCCATGAACTCTCTCTGCTCTGCAATGCCCCTTCTGTCCCACTGTCCTGCCTCGGAGCCAGCAGATTATGGACCGAAACCTCTACAAACTGTGAGCTAGAATAAACCTTTCCTTATCTAACTTTGGGTTTTGGCTATTTTGTCTCAGTAACAAGGAAAGTAGCTAAGATCTCCCTAGAGCATGATCCGCCAGGCCATCGGCTCAAGGATACAAGAGTCTGCATGAACTCTGCATATCGTGGACCCTAAAAATTACATCCTCTCCTATGTGTAGATTGTGTTGCTTACGCAATGGCCCAAGCACCCTTCCAAGCCCCTTAAAAATCACTAGACTAAGAAAGCTCTTGGGAACCCTCCTCAGAGGCTCCTGCCAGCTAGTGGGAGCTGTACTTCCTTGTCTTTGTATCTTGCAAATAAGTTTGCTCAGACTGGAGTGCTTCCACCCGTGGTTCCATTCTCCATGACCAGGGGACAGACCCTGGTGTCCTGGGAGCAGCATTACCACTGAGATCCCCTGGCCCAACGTACAGCCTAGCATCCTGGGATGCTGATAAGAGGACAGACTGCAGTCATGGGGGAGGAGGGGCCTGGGGCTATGATCTCATTTAGGTGAGACGACAGAGCAGCTTTTCTTGAGCAAAAGTTGATACTTCCTGGAAGCCAGCATCATTTAGATTGACAACTGGAACTTTCCCTGCAATACCTCTTCTTTTTAAGTCCCCTTTACCAATAGCAGCGCTTCAAGCAAGGCCGAGCTAGTGGTCATCACTGTTACAGAGACTCAGCGCTACAGATGGGAATAGATGGCATCCCCTTGACGCTTTGTCTTATGTCAGGAATTTCCCGTTCAGCCTCCTTGGTCCTGCGCGGCATGCCGCCCTCTGCAGTGGGCTCATTCTCCTCCGCAGAGCTGGACTTGCGCCAGGTGGCTGGATCTCAATGTCGTCCGCTTCCTTGGGGACGTACCTCCATCAGTCAGCTTCTGCTCTGGTTACCGTCAACTCTCCTCCACACTGGCCCTTTCCTCTCAGCATCAGTGCAGTTAAGCCTTTCTGTGTCCCTTAAAACCCAAAGGAAAAATGTGCTGCGCCCCTCCTGTCTCCCACACCCACTGTGGCTGTCGTTCAGTTTCTCTTCCTCCACCCGCAAGCATCTTCGCCTGCTGCCTGCTTCTTTGCGACCTGTTCCCCTTCACCGTCGCTGGCAGGTGAGGCCTTGCTCCTCCTTGCCCCAGCGATGCTCCAAGCCCAGACACCCGTGTGTGCAGCTGAACCCCTTGTAGGTCTGCGCTGAGCCCCTGTGCTGAGCCCCTGGCAGGGTGCGGGTCTGCAGGAGGATCCCTGCGAGCCGTGTCCGCCAGCTCATCTTTGTGAACATCTCAGTGATGTGACAGCCTCGGCCTCCTGCACTGTCTTGGTGGCTCTTTCCAAGGAGAATTTGAGCTAATTTACAGCAAAAATTCTCAGGATGTGAACTGTACACAGTGAGAAAAAAAAAGTGGCAATGCAACCACACATTTCACCTGAAGAAAATGACAGAGGTTTGGCTCCTTTTCCTTCATTCTCTGGGCAGTTACTGCTCACTGAAACTGTGCTAAGTCCTGGTTTCTCTGGACGTTCATTCTCAAGGTGGTGGTGGTGGGGGGGAGATTTCTCTTCTGAATAACACAGATCAGTCAGAGTGACCCATCTGACACAGGTGATACCTGGCACCGAGAAGCAGCACTGAGGAACATGGTGTGCAGAGGCCGAGCAGGCTTGGCAGATCAGGCCTTTTGCCTACCTCTGTTGCCCCACAGCCGCAGCTCTTATCAGTGGTGTCAGATGATGGATCTGGGCAGAGAGAGAGGCACCATTTGGAAATTCACATCTCTTGTTCAAAAATACTGCAAACTAAGACATCAATCCAAACTCAAATTTGAAGGTTGTAGCTGGGGCTGGCAAGGCTCCTAGGGGTGCAGGTGTTGGACACACTCAGAGATGGGGAAGATGGAAAACACTGTGCCCAAAGTCAGCATCAGCAGGCAAATGGGCTCTGGGGAGACCTGCTCTGGGAAGGGACCCCCAGGGGGCTTACTGCGTCCATATCTGGTCCCTCGGGATCCTGAGCAGAGCCACGTGTGCAGAGTCTTGGGTTCCCAATGGTTTGTTCTCTGCCCACAGCCTAGTCCAGGGTGGACTTCGCTGACAGGTCCTTCTGGCCACAGCAGACAGTAAAGTCTCCATCCTGCACCCCCAAGCACACACACGCTCCTCCTACGGCAGGAAGGCACGCAGGTCGGGCTTGCAAGGCAGTTCAAGTCCTTGGTGCCAGGGCATCTTCAGAAACACAGAAGGAACTGCCCTGGCACCTTACGTGGCCCAGGTGAAATTCCCATGCTTCCTACTCATGGCTTTGTTGAGTACACCATTGCGGTCTGAGCAGGAATGTCCCTCCGAAGTCTGGTGTGTTCTGAGGGGGACTTTGCAAGGTGGTTTGGTCACGGGGGCTGATTAGTGCCCTCAGCCACTCATGACATCAGAGTGAGTGTCCTCGGAGGAGATGGGTTGTAGGAGGAGGGGGAGGGCCGTGGGGTGTGGCTCGGAAGGCGTGCTCTGTCCTGGCCCTCCCTTTTTCTGCCTTCGGCCTCACCACATCTGCTCTGCAGCCAGCCACATCCTTGGGGCTGACCAATACCCAGCTCCCTGAAACGTGAGACAAAACCAACCTTTCCTTTTTAAAGCTGGCTGCCAGGTATTTTATCTCAGCCCTGGAAAAGCTGACTACACATTTAGTTCACATTAGGCAAAGGCCTGCTTGAAATTTCAGTTTAATTTCTCCAGGTGGCTCCATACCGAGGCTTTGGACATTCTTGGTGTTCTCATTTCTTCCTGTTTGAGCACCTGACAGGGTGCAGGTCTGCGGGAGGATCCCTGCGACCTGTGTCCACCAACTCTTGCCTGGTGGAGAGACAAAGGCAAAGCTGGCTTTGCCCACAGATGGCTCGTGGGAACTTACAGGAGGCTGGGTGCTGAGCAGAAAGGAAGGGTCATCATGAATGGAGCACTTGCAGGTTGATATATCAGTATAATTTTAAAAACAAGTTGCAAACTTACATATGCAATTTAATGACCAAAATATATATCCTAAGTACACACACATATGTGCACCTATGTGCGCATGCGCGTGCACGCACGCGCACGCACGCGCGCACACACACACACACACACCAATGCACACAGGCAAAAATGACCAGAAGCAAGTTGTGAAAATAATACATAATGATTTTCTTTGAGTAGCAGGATTATTACTGATTTGTTTCCTTTTCTGTAATTTAAAAATTATCTACAGTAAGCATATATTAGATTTATAATATGAAGCATAAAACCCTATAAACATCAATTTAAAATCCTACATGAGCTCTCCAGGAGGCAGGAGAGACCAAGCTGAAACATAGCCAGGATAGGTGGGTTGAGATGTTTTCCCTAAGTCGCCATGGTCTGTTGCTGTCCCTTGCTCTGCGAGGTGGCCTGTGCTCTCCCAGCCACGCCCTGCTCCTCTCCTGCACGTGCGGGGCAGCAAGTCCTCAGCAGCCCGGATGTCTTTCGAGGTGCACTGGCCCTAGCGAGCACGGCCCTGCAGAGCTGCACAGCTGTTAGACATGGCCCACTAGAAACAGCGAGATGATCCATAGACATTTAGCTCTGGGAAGAATAGAGAACCCAAAAGCCATATGCTTGTGTGGAGCAACAAAGAACATCTGTTCAGATTCACAGAGCTGCCCATGCTATTTCTAAGAACAAATCCCCCTGACATGCTTGTGGAATGAATAGGTTCCCTTCCGGTGAGCACGAGCGAGGCCCCATGAGCCTCTCGTCCAGCGCTGGAGTGGGTCCTCCTCGTCTGAGGGGTCTATCCCTGGTCTCTAGTGCCTGGCCTGTTGGCCCTTTCATGGCAGGCAGACAAACCACTCAGACCCTATAACATGGGCCTCTGTAAGACTTATCCAGGGCCGAGACTGGTTTAGAGCTAGGGGTTCAGGGACTCAAAAGCAAACTGGAGAGTAGTTTTGGTGTGAAGACAGTTGCTGGACCCCCCCATTGGGGTATCTCTGCCTAAACACTGCTTGAAAAAATATGCCTTTGGAAGTTCTGGGTGGAAAAATTTGGTTTGAAGGTAGCAGTTCTGCCTTATCTGTGATTTTGCTTTCTGAGGTTTCAGTTCCCCTCCAGCAGCTGTGCTCTAAATATATTAAATGTAAATCTTCAGAAATAAGCAATTCAAAAGTTTGAAACCGCACGCCCTTCCGAGTCACATGGTGGGCCCTCTCCTGCTGTGCTCTGAGCCGCGTGGCATCTGACTCCTCCCTGTGGCCAGAGGATCCATCCTGCGTCCACTATTCACCTGAGAGCCACGTGGCAGCTCTCTCAGTTGCCGGCGCACCACGCTATCGGGGTGCCTGTGCCAGCTCATCCCTAACCCGTGATGCTGTCACAGAACACAAGACGAGTAATGCTAGCAGTTCAGAGGCGCCAGGTGGGAGCCGCTTCCTGTAAGGGAGAAGTCTTGGTTTACTAAGGAAGGGGAAGGTGGTCTGCTAAGGTGGCGAAGAGCGCCAGTGCAGCAAGACATCCCGAGAGAAAGAGGGCTACCTGCATAACTTTGGTTATGGCAGATTGCTGTCACTATCGTGTTTTCTGACTGTTTCGCTCACCTCTCACCGTGTTTGATTTGTAACTTCATCTTCCTTGTAGGCTTGTGTGCAGAGGAGAAAACAGTGTGCGTCAGGCTTGGCCCTAGTTCTGTTTCAGGCACTCACTGGGGGCCGCTGCCCCCGTGTCTATTCTCTCACGGGTCCTGTTCTCTTCCTGCTGGTCCAGCAGAGACCCTCCTGGCAGAGGGTGGCATCCTGAGCCTGTGCTAAGGTCATGGAGGAGACACCTCAGTCTTGGCTGCCCAGAGCAGTGTTCCTCAACAGTGGTTTGAGATGCACCAGTGGTTCAAGGGAACTGCTGGAGCCAGCATTTAAAATACCAAGGCAGAAGGGCCAGGGAGATAGCTCAGTGGAACAAGTACCTGCCTGGCAAGCGCAGGGTCCTGAGTTCAATCCCTGGTACAGCAAATAAATCAATAAATAAATAAACAAATAAATAGCCAAGGAAAAGAAAATTGGAATGAAATAGTAACAAAGGAATTGAATTGAAAATACCAGTTCACTGCATAGAGTAGAGAAAAGTACAGCTTCCTAGAACTTGCCTAAGGCTTTGGTTCTATACACACACACACACACACACACACACACACACACACACACATGGAGGCTGTGTGCTTGGATGACACACAAAACATATTTAGGGTCACGGCCAAACAAGTTTGATAACTACTGGTTCAGATAATTATTGTTTACATGGCACATGAAGTAAATAGTAATATACATATGCTTCTTGGCTTGGGATGGGGTTAAGTCCTGATAAATTCATGGTACGTTGAAAATATTGTAAGTGGAAAATGCATTTATCTGACCTTGCGTACCACATACCCTGGCTTAGCGGCATAGCACAGCAGAGCGTGGGTTGTGATCCTGTGGCTGATGGGGAATTATGGAGAGTGGAGGAGAAGAGGGCGAGAGGAAAGGGGAGGAGGGAAAGTGAGGAGACAGGTGGGGAGGGTTGGGGAGGGGAGGAAAGGGAAGAGTCAAGATGAGATGAGAAGAGAAGTGAGGACTTCTGTGATGCTCTCGGGACCCCCAGATCCAGCCCAGCCCAGGCCCGGTGAGTGTGTAGGAGAGCTTCTGGCTTCCCTGAGCCTGCAGGACCCCTCCAGACCAAAACTCAGGCATGCCACATGAGTGAGACCCTCTACTGTACCCTAGGGACCCCATGACACCTCTTGAGCCTCCCCCTAAAGCCTGCTGAGTGAGTGAGAACTTCTGCAACGCTCTTGGGACCCCCATATCCAGCCCATCCCAGGCCCACTGAGTGTGTAGGAGAGCTTCTGCACTTCCCTGGGCCTCCTGGGCCAGGGGCACAACAGAGGGGCATCTCGGGCTCACTGTTGTGACAGAGGAGCACAACAGGTTCACTTCCAAGGGCTGTAGCAGGAAGGAGTTGAATACAACAGCTAGACCCAAGTCAGGCATAACCGGATAAATTCAAAATTCATAGCTCTGCACCCAAATTTCAGTAGGAGATAAGGTTATAACTGCACCAAAAGTCTACACCAAAGGTCAGAAGTCAGTGCTATATGAAATGATAAAGACAAGGAGCAAAATGCAATCTCAGGCCTCGAGCCCACCCAGAACAAGTGCAGAGGACATTAGCTCAGCTGAAATGTATGAATTAATAGCCTTGGAAGTAAAGAAACAACAGCAGAAAGGTATAGAGGAACTCAGAGCAGAATTAATCTCTGAAATAAAAAAAGAAATCTCTGAATTCATAGCATCTGAAGTAAAGAATCGAATACAGAAACATAGGGAGGAAACCCAATCTGAAAAACACTCTGAAGTAAAAGAATTAATGGTCTCTAAAGAAGACATTGATTAAAAAAATAGAGGAGATTAGAAAAATGACAGATTCCTTGAGTGAGCAACACAGGAAGGAAATAGATCACATGAAGCAGAGTCAAAGAGATATAGAAGAACTTAAAATCTCAATTACAAGCCTGCAAACCTGTTTGATTGAAAGTGAAGACAAAGTTTCAGATCTTGAAGACGCTGGCACAGCTAGTGAAAAGGTAAGAAAAGATCTCTCAAAAACAACTAGGATGCAGGAAAAAATAATTCATCACAAGCAAGACGATGCAAAGATGAACAATGTGACACTAATAGGTATCAGTAAGAAAGATGGAGTCAATACAAATAATATAAAAGAATATGGGCAGAAGTAATAGCAGAAAACTTCCCAAGTATGAGGAAACAATCTGACATTCAGGTAACTGAAGCATACAGAATGCCAAATAACATCAACCCAATTAAAAATACAATGAGACATATAATAGTCAAGATTCCAGAAATCCAGCACAAGAATAATATACTGAAAGTTGCTAGAAAAAAGAAGCAGATCACATTCAAAGGAAAACCCATCAGAATCATGGCCGACTTCTCTCCACAAACCATGAAGCCAAGAAGAGGATGGAACAGATTACTTCAAGTCCTCTATGAAAACAAATTCCAGCCCAGGCTACTATACCCTGAAAAACTCTCTTTCAAGTTTGATGGAGAAGTGAAATACTT
>NW_004524599.1:14927365-14969606 GCF_000260255.1 Octodon degus
AAACTCTCTTTCAAGTTTGATGGAGAAGTGAAATACTTCCATGACAAAGAACAACTAAAGAATTTCATGATGACAAAGCCAACCCTACACAGACTACTGAAAGATGTTCTAGAGAGGGACCAAAATGATCAGAATTCCACGAATGAGAACAGAAGGAACTTACTAAATAGGGCAAACAATTAAACACAAGGTAAAAAGGAGTAAACAGTAGCAGGTAAATAACATGTCAATCATAAGTCAACACATTTCAATTGTAACCATCAATATAAATGGACTCAATTCACCAATTAAGAGAAATAGACTGGCACAGTGGATTAGGAAATAAAATCAAACAATATGCTGTATACAAGAAACATACTTAACTCATAAAGAAATTCATAGGCTGAAAATTAAAGGATGGAAAACAATACTACGTGCCCCAGCACCTCAGAAAAAAACAGGGGTAGCAATCCTGTTTTCAGACAGTCTCAACTTCAAACCAAGAATGATCAAATGAAATAAAGAAGACCACTATATACTGGTTAGGGGAAAAATTCAAGAGGAAGAGGTAACAATCATAAATAACTATATACCAAACATGGGAGCACCCAACTATATAAAACAAATCTTAATAGATATGAAAAATCTGATATCCAACACCACAATCTTAAGAAGAGACCTTAACACCCCCTTATCCCAAAAAGATAGGTCAACCAGACAAAAAAATTAGCAAAAAAGTAGCAGAACTGAACCACACCTTTGAACAGATACACTTGGTGGACCTATACAAAGTGTTCCACCCAACCACAGTGGAATACATATTTTTTCAGCTGTACATGGGTCATTTTCTAATATATACCACATACTAGTCCATAGGACATGCTTAAGTATATGCAAGAAAACAGAAATTATCCCATGAATATTATCTGACCACAGTGCAATGAAAGTGGAAATGAATGACAAAAGAAACCAGAAAAAAAACCCTGAATACATGGAAATTAAACAACACCCTACTCAGCAACCAATGAGTCACAGATGAAATGAAACAAGAAATTCAACAATATCTACAATTCGATGAAAATTCAAGCACAACATATCGGAATTTATGGGATATGATGAAAGCAGTTCTCAGAGGGAAATTCATAGCTGTGAACTCAGACATTAGGAAAACAGAATGGAAACAATGAATACCCTAATTCTGCACCTTCAACAACTAGAAAAGGAAGAGCAAACCAAACCCAGAGCCCAAAGATGGGAAGAAATCATAAAGATTAGAGCTGAAATTAATTCAATTGAAATGAAGAAAACAGTTCAAAGAATTAATGAATCAAAAAGTTGGTTCTTTGAAAGACTAAATAAAATTGATAAGCCCTCAGCTAACCTCATCAAAAAGAGGAAAGCAAAAACTCAAATGCAAGTGATAAGGGATGAAAAGGGTGTAATCACCACAGACCTACTGGCAATTCAGAAGATCATCATTAGCTAGTTTGAGAATATTTACGCTTACAGAATAAAAGACACAGGCAAAATGGACAGATTCCTAGAAAGGTACAAATTATTCAAACTGAATCAAGAAGATATAACAACTTTCAAGAACCCAATAACAGCTAATGAAATATGAAGTGTAATAAAAAGCCTGCTGATAAAGAAAAGTCCAGGTCCTGATGGATTCACAGCTGAATTCTGCTAGAAATTTACAGAAGACATAATCCCTACACTCCTCAAACTCTTCAATGAAATTGAAAGGAAACAGTTCTCTCAAAATCATTCCTGGAGGCAAGTATTATACTGATACCAAAGCCAGGGAAAGACACAACTAAAAAGAGAACTACAGACCAATCTCTCTCATGAACATAGATGCAAAAATCCTCAATAAAATCCTAGCAAATAGAATACAGCAAATCATCAAGAAGATCAGGCAAGGATGGTTCAGTATTCAAAAATCTATAAAGGTAATACAGTATATCAATACAGCAAAATTTAAAAACCACATGATCATCTCAATTCATGCAGAAAAGACTTTTGACAAAGTCCAATGCTCATTCATGTTCAAAGTCCTACAGAAAATTGGAATAGAAGGCCTCTACTTCAATTTGATAAAAGCCATCTATGACAACCCAACAGCTAATATAATTATGGGCAAAAACTGAAAACTTTTACTCTTAGATCTGGTACAAGACAAGGATCTCTATCACCCCTCCTATTCAATATAGTTCTGGAATCATTAGCTAGAGCCATTAAACAAGAGGGAGAAATAAAAGAAATAAGAATAGGTAAAGAAGAAGTTAAACTATCATTATTTGCAGATGACATGATACTTCACTTGGAAGACCTTAAAAACTCCATCAAGAAGCTACTAGAATTGATATACAAAATTAGTAGCATAGCAGGATACAAAGTCAATACCCAAAAGTCAATAGCATTCTCCTACACAGATAACAAACACACTGAGAGGGAAATCAGAGAATCAATACCTTTTACAATAGCACTGCAGAAACTGAAGTACACTGGAATTAATCTAACTAAAGAAGTCAACGTTCTTTTCAAGGAAAATGACAGTACTCTAAAAAAAGATATCATAGAGGATTTCAGAAAATGGAAAGATATTCCCTGTTCCTGGATAGGAAGAACCAACATTGTGAAGATGGCCATATTCCCAAAATTGCTGTACAGATTTAATGCAATCTCTATCAAACTACCACCGACATACCTCACAGACCAGGGGAAATAGTTCCTAAAATTCATTTGGAACCAGAAATGACCTCGAATAGCAAAGGCAATCCTGGGCAACAAAGACAAGGCAGGAAGCATTACAATTCCTGACTTGCAATTATACTACAAAGCTGCTGTGATAAAACCAGTGTGGTATTGGCAACAAAATAGACCTGAGGATCAGTGGAATAGAGTAGAAGATGCAGAAGCCTCTACAAACACACTCAGCCACTTATCTTCGAAAGGGGCCAAACATGCTTACTGGAAGAAAGATGGCCTCTTTAACAAGTGGTGCTGGAAAAAATGGCTCTTGACATGCCAAAAATTAAAACAACAAAGGTCTATCGCCATGCCCTAAACTAAAGTCAAAATGGATTAAAGATCTAAACATTAAAACAGAAACACTCAATCTCCTGGAAGAACAAGTAGAAGGAACTCTTGAAGACATAGGTTTAGGAAAAGAGTTCATGAACAAAAACCAAATCGCATGGGTCATACTTGAAAGAATTAACAACTGAGACCTCCTCTTATTGAAAAGTTTTTGCACGTCAAAGAAGTTACCAACAAAGTTAAAAGACAACCCACAAATTTGGAAAAAATCTTAACTAATAAGCACTCAGACAGAAGTCTGTTCTCTAGAATTTATAAAGAACTAAAAAACAATAGGGCCCCAAAATTTAAAGACACAATCCAGAAATAGGCCTTTGAGATGAACACACATTTCTCAGAGGATGAAATTAAGGAAGCAAATAAATATATGAAAACATGTTCCACATCACTAGCCATCCGTGAAATGCAAATTAAAACAACACTTAGATACCATCTCTCCCCAGAAAGAATGGCTATCATAAAGAAATCAACCAACAACAAATGTTGGAGAGGCTGTGGGGAAAAGGGAACCCTTCTCCACCACTGGTGGGAATGTAGACTGGTGCAAACATTATGGAAATCAGTGTGGAGACTCCTTAAAAAACTAGGATTGGAAGTCCCATTCAAGCCAGCTATCCCGCTACTGGGAAGTTTCCCAGAGAAACTGAAAACATCATAGCATAGTGATATATGTGTGCCTATGCTTATAGCAGCACACTTTGTGATAGCCAAATCTTGGAAACAACCAAGATGCCCATCACCTGAGGAATGGATGAAAAAGATGTGGTATTTTTATACAATGGAGTATTACTCAGCTATAAAGAATGATAAACCCAAAGCCTTTATATTGAAGTGGATGCCACTTGAAGATATATTTATAAGTGAAATAAACCAGACCCACATGTGTAAATATCATATAGTCTCCCTAGTATAAGAATACAAAAGAAGAAATACAAATAGAAAGGTATGACACAATTAAAAGGAAAGTGAGAACTTGAGGATTGGACAACAAGGAGAGGGCAAGGAGAAAAGCTGGGCAACAGGACATGGACAAAGCCATGCATTTGTACATGCAGGATGGGCAGGGTAATGATCCTGGGAGGCATCAGCAGGTTTCTGAGGCTGGCGGTTGATTGGTGGGATGCTCACTCTGACTGGCTGTGCATGCTGATGCCTGTAGACCGGGCGACTGCACTGAAGATAGCAATGTGTGGTAGAGGGGTCACACCTGGAATGCCTGTCGTTCTGTTCTTCTAGGTCGTGCTTCTTGTCATGACCTTCTAATTGTTGCCATGCTGCCTCTCAAGTAAAAGTTGTTTTTTTTTTAAAAAATAGATAATGGATGAAGAAAAGACACAAGAAAGAGAAAAATAAGATGTCACAGGACTCTCCTGCTGCTGTGCTGTGTATGGTTAGACTTCTAGATTTCCATGTAGAAATATGTAATTGTTTATTCATATTCTCTAAATATTTTTCATTTTTTGAATTTTTGTCTCCATACTCCATAGGGACTTGATGTTTGGCGTGTCAACACTTGATGGAAGATGCCTGTTCCGTGTTGTGCCTGGGATGTTTGATGTTCAGACTGACAGTGTAGTGAAACCCGGCTGCATATATTGTAGGGTGGTGGTAAGCTTCTCTTCTGGAGGGTTGACAGCCTAGGTTTGCAGATCAAATTTGGAGAAATAGAAAGGCTGCAAGGACAGCCAGCATTTTGACTGTAGCCTTTTGGGGTCGATGGGGACTCGGGACGTGGGAGAACCTATACTGTAATATCACGTAACTCAGTTGTGTCCCAGGTTTTCTGATCAGGGAGATTATGAGGCCACTGAACAATGTGATCAATGACGTGGAGTGTGCCTGAGGAGAGTCACCTGGAGAGAGGATACTCTCAGGCTTTCATGGAGAGCAGATTGGTCGATTAATGGCCGTGGCTCATCCACATGGCTGGCACTGACAAGGACCTACAACGTGCAGTACAGGGTTACAGGATAAATCCTGAGGGGACTTGACTGACCTTGTCAGATACAAAAGTTACATTTCTTGTTATACAGGTCTTGCTTTATCTTGGTCTTAACCATCCAGCAGAGGAGTTTAAAAGCAAGGTATATAAAGTAAAGCTGTGTTAATATGCTGAGCTGTGAAAGGCTCAAGTCAACAACCTCTGTGGATAACCCACTGCTAGTGTGGACTGCTGGACTGTGTTGGATTGTTTGCCTGAATTCTCGCACCTACAGTATTTGGATGCCAATGGAATACCCATTTCTGACAAGACTAAACAAAAAAAGGGCATACAAGAGAAGGACCATTTGGTATCTGTATATGCAGAATGGTTGGGGTAGATATACAGGTACTTTCACTCAGTTCAATGAGAAGAAAGATTTGTACTAATAGTGTTTGGACAGGCTGTCCTGTCTGCATCTTGTAGTATGGATAACCACTAAGAAGATAACAGTGTACAATGTATTGATTGTTGGAACTGTCATGTTGATCGGTTTTGAAACTGTCTCATTGCTATTTGTTTCTCAATAAAATAAACAAGAGAAGAGATTGAAATTCAATATCCCAAGCAGATACCAACTGAAGGCATATCAGGCAACAAATCTAAGTTGAGCCATTGTGTTTTTGGCCTTGGTATCTGTTTGGTCTTTGTCACTAGTTCATAGTATAGAGCTTCCAAAATCCCTTGAAATGTCATGAGTGATTGGAGTGACTTTTGTTATTTAAAATGAGCCCCTTCAGTCATAACTGGGTTTATGCTAATGAAGAGACCCTTGGTGGGCCGGTAGATAACTTGGGGTGGGTGGGGGCTGGTTTCCAGAGTAACCAAACAGTGTGATTATAGAGCAGGACTTTCTAATGCTAATCTCTATAGGGTGAGGGAGGGAGAGGGAGGGAGAGGGAAGGAGGGAGGGAAAGAAGGATGGAGGGCAGGAGGGAGGGACAGGGTGGAGAGAGAGAGAGAGAGAGAGAGAGAATCACTATCACTAATGGCCAATGATTTAATCAGTTGTTTCGACAAACATAAAACTTCAAAGTTCCCCTAAAGAGACAGGTTAGAGGAATTCTGGGTCAGTGAATGTACAGCAGTGTTGAGAGGGTGGCTATGCCCCGTGCCAGCCCCTCTCCTGCCCTGCCCCCATCCGGCCCTTCCATTTGGTTGTATCCTATAAATGTAAATAAAAAGCCTGTAAGTGTAAATGAAGTATGTTCTTGAGTTCTATGAGTGAATCATCAAACCCCAGGTTTCAGGGGAATGCTTGAATCTGCAGATGCCTGGGCAGAAGGGTGGTAGCCTGGCACCCCATTGGAGGCTGGCACCTGCCACAAAGGCAGCTGCACGGAACTGCTTCCCTGAGGTGCGTGTGCTACTCCAGAGAGCTCCTTGCAGGACTGCACACACTTGCAGTCACCCAAGTGGCTGTGACCCACACGCACTGATGTCAGAAGGAGCCAGGACAAAGCCATGCTGGGGTCATGAAGCCAGAACTGCTCATACACACAGGCTGGTGAGGACTGCAACTTCCTGCTCCGCATCTCTCCCCAGAGCCTGTGCTGGCTGCTAGTGAGTTTTCTTCACTTCTCCTTAAAGTGAGAAGCTGAGCTTTCTTCTCCTACGTGACATTTTCTCACCTCCTTACCTGCTTTGGAGAGGGCGCCAAATCTACCCTCTCCTAGCAGAGACAGGAAGTTATTGTCTGTATCGTTTGTTTGGAAATTAACAAAACAATGTCCTAATATTAGGGCTTCTTTTCACATATGCATCGGAACTCCCTGGTGACGGGGCCCTAACAGTTTTGTCTGTCCTTGTCTTTTGGGCCACAGCTTGCTCAGCAGGGACACGGCACCTAGGCGTACTTTGAAGTTGTCAAGTGGCTGTGGTAAAAATGTATGACATGATTTTAGTGTAGTTTATTTTTCTAAAATGTTATTTCTGCATGAAGTCACTACAGAAAGATTACTAATTACATATTTTAGATTTTTGTGGGTCTTAAGTCTTTGATTCCAGTGTGTATTTTATAGTGACAGTGCATCCCAGTCAGGGGTGGAAAATACAACCTGGCCCTCTGTGTGCAGGAGGAGAGCAGGGGAACCAGCCAGGAGCCAAAGGCCTGGGGCTTGCTGCAGAGTCTGATGCAAATCTGCATGGGAAAGCCAGAGTCTGTTGGAAGGCCAAAGAATGTGCTGGGAACCTGAAGGAACTGGAGACAGATGTTCAAAGATGATGGTGAAGATCGAGCTCTTCCGAAGAAGAAGGGCAGACTTCCTTCTCCTTTCCCTTTTTATTCCATCTGGGCTACAAGCCTATTGGTTGGGGCCATCCACGTCCAGTTGGGTCTGTCTGCTTCAGTTTGTGCTCTGTGTGTCAGTCATCCATTGCAAGGCCTATTTGGCACAGTGCCAAGGCTGTTTAGCCCTCAGAGAAGTTAAGTTGTCCAAGGCTACCTAGTTGGCACATGGCAGAGCCAAGATTCCACCCAGATGGCATTCCCTGAGCCCATGCATGCCCTGGATATTACAGTCATGGGCACAGTGGTTTCCATGGTGGAGGGAGGGTACAGACAGGAGAGCATTGGTGTGATAGCTCCTGCTGTGGTCAACTTGAGTGGATTCAGAAATGCCTACACAGCTGGTGGAGCACAGCTCTGAGGGTGTCCATGGATGACTGACACACAGAGCACAAACTGAAGCAGACAGACCCAACTGGACGTGGATGGCCCCAACCAATAGGCTTGTAGCCCAGATGGAATAAAAAGGGAAAGGAGAAGGAAGTCTGCCCTTTTCCTTCTTTGGAAGAGCTCGATCTTCACCATCATCTTTGGACATCTGTCTCCAGTTCCTTCAGGTTCCCAGCACATTCTTCGGCCTTCCAACAGACTCTGGCTTTCCCATGCAGATTTGCATCAGACTCTGCAGCGAGCTCAAGGCCTTTGGCTACTAGCTGGTTCCCCTGGCTTTCCTCCTGCACATAGAGGGCCAGGTTGTGTTTTCCACCCCCGACTCTGCAAGTAGCTGTTGTAAGCCTTCTTTGTAAATCATTTATATATCCTACATATCAGATATCTCACATTTAATCAGTTCCTCTATTGAACCCTAACTGATAAAATTGGACGGTACACCAAGTGGCCAGAATACACTGGAGTGGAAATGACAGCAAACAGAGGCTGGCGCTCCAGAAGCAGCGCTGGGTATGGAGTGCAAGCTATCTGCAAGTTAAGAGAAGCACGACCTAAGAAGGCCACAGCGATCTTGAAATTGGCCACCTTGGCTGTAGAGCAATGCAAGTAATGCTGGTCTCTGAGCCACAGATAGTTTGTTGAATGTTGGAGGCGGAGAAAATCTAAATCACTGGAGTTAAGGAGGTCAAGCAGCTGTGAGGTCAGAGTGTAGGACAGCAAAGTGGCTGGGAAGGAAGATGGGAGACAGAAGCACTTGTGAGGCTGAAGCCCTTCCCTGAAGTTTGTTGCAGAAAGAAAATACACTTGAAAGTAGCCATGAGCTTTTACCCCAGACTCATCAGCAAAGTTAGCAGACTGCAAGTAGCAGTCACAGATGTGGCTAGGCTCCTACTGAGACCAGGAGATAAAGCATTGACGGTTAGCACGGGGACCTTAGAGGGTCAAGATAAGCCTGGGGGAATTGGAACACAAGAGGCTCACTGAGATCTGCCTGGAGAAGGTGGGGGTGGGGGGGAAGCCTGCTCTCCTACTGGCAGAAGCTAACCTAAAACAACAACAACAACAACAACAACAACAACAACAACAACAACAGAACAAAAAACCTGTAACAACCTCGCTTCAAAAGATGAGGACATGGGGCTGGGGAGATGGCTCAGTAGAATAAGAGCTTGCCTGGCAAGCAAAAGGACCTAAGTTCAATCCCTGGTTCTGCCAAAAAAAAAAAAAAGACACAGACTTGAGACCATCCCGTGACCTCAAGGCATGAGGAAACTCTGCTCCTTCTGATGTCAGAAGCCTTAGCTGAAAGTGGCAACTGGGCTTTTTGCCATCTCATTTGCCTCCAGCATAGTCCAGTGAAGTGCATACAAACTTGGTGCCTCCTTGGTGTCCTCCCGTGAAGCTCCTCTTGGCTGGCGGGCTCTTCTTTGTTCTAACAAACTGTGCTCATTGCATTCCCTGCTGCTGTGTGCTGGACTTCACTGTCCTCCAGACAAGAGCCCAAAGGGAGGAGAGTGTAGATCATGCCACTGGTGAAACTTACAGCAGAGAACATAAAATGATGGTGGGTTGTATTTGTATGAAAATGACAGGCTTCAGTACAACAAAGTTATAAATAATGCTAAATGTGAATAAGACTGGACAAAACACTGCAGTGTGAAAGAATGAAGGTTAATAAACAACTTACAAAAAACTCAAAATGAAATAAAGTAAAAAGGGAAGAACATTGAGCAGGCAGCCCGGTGGAAAACTCCACATGGCCGAGAAACAAGAAACAACAGTCGATTTCCTCTGAAATCCCGTTACGAATTTTAATACGGAAATTCATATCAGTATTGAAATAAAATCTTCACCTTTCATATTGAAAAGGTAAACAAGCAAACAAGAAACCCAACCTAACACGGGTATGGGTTTGAGGAAAGAAGCATTTTTCTAACTGTGGATGAGAATAAAAGTTGCTGTGGTCTTTTGGAAGGTCATTTCAGTTATCTGTTCGTGTGTTAGGAAAGACTCCTAAACTTAACAGCTTAAAATAGTATTTCCAGAGATTGGGCGCGGTGGCGCGCACCTGTAATCCCAGCTCTTGGGAGGCTGTAAACAGGCGGATCACCATGAGTCCAATCTAGTAGTGAGACCCCAAATCCCTGTAGACTCTTCCCTAAAATAAAAAAAAAAAAAAATTCCAACTGACATATTGCCTCGTGCTTCTCAGCACCTACTGGACTCGTGGGGAGGTTCCTCTGCGGAGCATGCCACTGGCTGGGATACAGTCGTAGGCAGGTGGTCTGGGTTCGCGCACGCAAGCTGGTTGGTTATTGGCACCGGCTGTGGGCTGAGGGCCCCAACTGAAGAATGCAAGGCCTCTGCTTGTGGCTTGGCTCCTCACAGCAAGGTGACAGCGTTTTAAGAGATTGTGTCTCAAGAGCGTGCGGTTCAAGAGGCAGGAGTAGAAGCTGCCAGGCCAGGCATGGGCACAGCATTATTTCCACCATATTTCATTGGCCGCAATGCGGTCGTGGCGCCCACGTGGAGGAAAGAGCGGTAAGGCGCCCATTTGATGGGGGAGGTGCAAGTTCACAGAGCTGGAGGGTGTGAAGGCTGAGAGATGCTGTGGTAGTGTTTGAAAAATCCAATCTGCTACAAAAGATAATTGGGCAATATTGACTAAAACCACTAATAATTATGTACTCATTGTCTCCAGAAACCCTGCTTCTCAAAATTTATGTTAACTTCTGTATTGGTTACTTTTTATATGCTGGAACGAAGAAGCTGGCATGCACAAATTGGAGGAAAGAGTTATTCTTCATGGTTTCAGTTGAATCAATGGTTGGCTGGCCTCGGGCAGAAATGGCACAAGGCAGAGCCTGGTGGAGAAAAACTGCTGAATGCACAGCAGCTGGCAACCAGGAGTCTAGGAGGCCCCAGAGCGAGACGTGTTTCACCAAGCCGTGCCTCTCGTGACCCCTCCTCCACCTGGGGCCCAGGCCAGCAACACGTTCAGCTACGAACTCATCCACGGGTTAAACCAGCCATAACCACAGTTCCCCTATCATCAAATCACCTTGAGAAACCCCTTCTGGACACAGAAGGGTCTGTATCTAAACCACAACAAATACACAATCAAAGATATATTTCTAAAATCTTGGGTGAGCATTTCACTTTTGGTTTAGTAACCTCGAATTACAATGTATTATTATGTAAGAAATTGATGATACACTTTATGTCTTAGTTACTCTTCTCTAGTTGCTGGGACAAATACCTGACACTCAAAATGAAGGAAGGAAGGGTTTATTTAGCTCACAGTTACTGGAGGTTTCAGTCCATACTCAGCTGGCTCCAAGGCAGAGCAGCACAGCAGAAAGCTACTTTTCCTGGTGGAGGCAAAAAACAAGAGCCCAGAGAGGGGTAGCAGCAGCTCAAGCAGCGGGCTTCTCTTCCCACCTTACATTGTAATGCAAATTACCTGCCCCAGTGCGGGTGCAGCATCCACACCCACAATAATCAATCACGAACTGCAGAAGTCGCCCAATGACTGCATGAGGCTTTAGGGGGACAACTATACAGAAACCATAACACTTTATTATCTGAAAAATGATATTCAGGGTAAAGAATGTCAACGATCATTATTTTAGGGAACATGTGTGTTAGGGGAGTAGTTTCCTTCAGAGGAAGCTGATGTGTTACTGTACTCATGCTTCTTGCTAGGGTTGACTCTAAAATTTGGTGGAAAACATTACAGCAAAATCTGAGGTGGGTCAGAGAGCTTTCTATAAGGACAGGGGTTCAAACTCTGACCCTTCCACCTTCATAAGATGTTTATTTTAAAATTAGAACTTGTAAAATTTCTGTAGTTTACTTCCCCAACACTTAAGCTGTGGCACCGGCTGGAATTTATGTGGAGCTCTCGCCTTACTGTGGAGGGTCCCCTCCCTCCTACACCTTAGGGAGTTAGTGCTCATCTGATAGCTGGCAGTTTAAACACAAGCTCATCCGTGCTAATTTATGATTACAATTTCTCTTTGCCAAGTTAAAAGTAACCGAAAGTAAGCCATCAAATCTGCCAGTATATCGTGGAGTACCTAACGGCCTTGCGGGTCAGGCTCTTACACCTCGGATACTTCTGCAGCTTTTTACAAAAATGTGGCTTAAATTTTAATTATAGTTTATATTTTAACTGTGCTTTATAGTTACATAAAGCATTTCTGTGGTTCACAGTTCAAAAGGCATAGCCAGATACAAGGTGAAAAGCCTTTTCTGTTCTTGTCTACTCCGCGTCCTGCTGCCTTCTGATCAAACAATGGTTTCTACAGGCTCGTGGCAGCCTTTGACCCATATTCTAAGTACAGCACACGTGAGAACTCTCCGGTGTCACTCTCTCTGTTATTTTTTACACTAAGACTGGCATGTAATACGTGTTGTTTTGTTTTTTTACCATGAACTTAATTTTATCAAGATGCTTTTGAAAGCGTCCTTTAAAACACCGCCTTGGCGCAGACGGGGGTGGGGGGTGGGGTGAGTGGCTCGGGCGAAGCTCTTCCTCGGAACGTCCCCTCCGCCGCCGTGAGAGGCCACAGCCTCCGCAGAGGTGCTGGCCGCACGCCCGGTGCCAGCCGCGTAGCGGGACCTGTTTTTTTAACCCACCGTAGACCGCGTCGGGTGCGTCTGAGGAACAGTCCCGTCCCCTTTCCCTCGGAGCACTGTGCAGCCGGAGAATGGCTCCCGTCGACTTCGCAGCTCCCTCCTCCTGCAGCTTCGTGAGGTGGACGCGCTCTTCCAGGTCCCTCTGGCAGGCAGCTGGTGCCCAGGGCCAGCCCCATCCCGGCTCTGGGCTGCTGCCCACTGGGCGCTGGGAGCGCAAGTTCCACCCCTCCCCCACCCCAGCACCTGCTAAAGAGGAAGGACCAGGTGAAGTGGTTCCCCATCCTCGTGCACAACCTGAAGACTGGCAGCTCACTGTCCCTGCCCTGCGGCTCTAGTTGGCTGGAGGATGGAGCAGTTTAGAGCCCCAGTCATTACTGAAAACAATAGAGCAATCAACCAGCAATTAGTGGAGGCTACCAAAGAGGAGTGACACTAATAGAGGCCGACTAGCCAGGAGCTTAAGGAGGAGACCTAGGGAAAAGACAGAGCCCAGCTAAACCCCCATCTCTCCTGGAGGCCTGGAACTCCTTAAGGACGCCCAGGGCTGAGCCTCTGAGGTATACACCGACAGTGAACGTACTAGCTTCCGTCTGTGGCTGAAGGTTGGGCAAACTCCCAAATTCCCTGAACAGCGAGAGCAATCTCTATGCCGCCCACAGATCCAGTGGTATGAGAGGAAACCCTTGCTGGTTCACGGAACAAATACCTGATCTCCAACAGATTAGGCACTGAGAAATTGTACTCATCCAGGAACGACCTGTAGGAAACCAGGCCGAGAGGTGAAACTGAGGGGAAAAAGTTTGAGCAGAGCCATCCGAGACTGCACAGATGTAAGGAAAATAGATGTGACTCAATAATCAACCCAAGTCACAAAACAGAACAGTGATGCCTGGAGTGGGGGGACTCAGTGCACAGAGCTGCTATAACATGTTTACTAAAATGTCCAGTTTTCAGGGCTGGGGAGATGGCTCAGTGGAATAAGCGCTTCCCTGGCAAATGCAAGGGCCTGAGTGGCCTGAGTTCAATCCCTGGTTCCGGAAAAAAAAAAAATAAAGCCAACCTTTCTTTGAAATTTAAGGCAACTGCAAGGTTTTTGGGTTTTTGTTTGGTTCTGCGAAGAATTTTAAGCAAAAAAAAAAAAAAAAAAAAAAAAAAGTCCAGTTTTCAACCAGTTACAGGACAGGCAAAGAAACAGGAAAGTGTGATCCCTACAGAGGAGAAAAGGCAGACAATAGAAAATCCCTGTAAAGTCCATAGGTGTTGGGCACAATAAAAAGACCTCAAAGCAGAGACTGTGGAGCTGTTCGAGGACATGCAGGAGACCATGTCTAAAATACTACAGGTGGACGTGATGATACCCTCTTGTTGGATCTTAGGTATAAATAGAAATTACGACAGGGACCAAATCCAGATTCTGGACTTGAAAACTAATGATGAGAAAATTTCACGAGAGGAACTAAATGATGGATTTAAGTGGCCAGAAGAAGGAATGAGCAAGCTCGAAAACAGGTGAAGATTAAACAACTAGAAAAGCAAAACACAAAAGAAAGAAGCTGAGCCTCGGAGGCACTGGGGGCACCCCAACATACGCGCAATGAGAAGAGAGACAGGATTAGAAACAGGTGCTGAAGTCATGGCTGAAAACTTCCCATATTCCCTGAAGAGGATCCACATGCCCAAAGAACCTAATGAATTCTAAATGGAATTAAAACAAGGAGCTGCACCCAAACGTGCCATCATTCAAGTGCTGAAAGCCAGCAATAAAGAGAAAAACTGCAAAAGCAAAATTACTGGGCATATACAAAGGAACCCTAGTAGGATAATGATTCACACTCTTCCCAAAGGTGACTCATCAGAGACAAGGGAAGCCAAACTTCCATCTTTGGAGGTGCTGTCTGGCTGGCCCTGAGGGTGCCGTTGCTCTAACATGACACCGGGGTGGGCGCAGGAGTTCCCACAGTGCTATGGCAGGGGTCCTAGATGTCCCTAGAAAGCTCACGTTCAGAGGCAGAGCTTTCAGAGGCCACTGGGTCACCAGTGCTCTAACTTCATTAGTGGATTAATCTATTGATGAATTTGTAATTTGAGGCATTATTGAGAGGTGACAAGGATTTAGGAGATTGCTACTTGACCCATGAAGAGATGTCCCAAATGTGCCGAGATGAAGGTAGTTGAGATTTCTAAGAAACACTAAACATCAGAGGTATAGCAGCCCTCACCAAGGAAAGCAAGGGATAGGTGTGTTTTATGGTGGTGTTGGTACACAAGCAGGTCAGGTTATGGTGCTGGTATGAAGGTTTAGAGGATTGACTCAGGGTTGAAGTCAATTTTTTTCAGTGTTGTTTTGCAACAATTTAAAGACTTTCATTGGTGCCAGAAATATTCCAGGTCCTGGCTTGGGTTCAAGCCAGGGGAAACAGTTTGCAGGGTCTGTGTTCTCTGTGCTTTTTGGTCATGACAGTAAAGAAAAGGAGAAACTAGGGTTGGGGCTATAAAAGTGATGAAAAAGCCAAACCCATGAATAGAGACTTTTGGGTCCAGCCAAACCGTCCAGCCAAAAATGAAGGTGAAACAAAGATGCTGTATTCCAAGATAAACTAAAAGCTGAGAGGATTCATTGCTTTGAAAAGGAGAATAAAGTTGTATTCTACTGCCATTGTCTACTACAGAGCAGCAGAAATCAAGACAGCATTAAGTGCAAGTAAAAGGAGAGATCATAGATCAGTGCCACAAGGATGCGAGCTCAGAAATAAGCCCATGCCTCAATGGTCAGATGTTTGTCAAGAGTCCCAAGACCATCCAACGGGAAAAGGATCGAGTGTTGGTCAGCTCTTCATTGCTGTGGCAAAAGACTTGACATAAATCCACTTAAAAGAGGCTGGGTTGATTTTGGCTCATGGTGTAGGCCTTCCGTCCATGGCTGACTGCAGTATCTTCAGGCCTGGGTGAGGTGGGAACGTGGTGGAAGGGAGCCATGGAGCAAGGCTGCTTACCCCACTGCAGCGAGGAAACAGAGCGAAGGGGAAGAGCCCACTGTTGGTTTCTGTTACCTCCCAGTAATTCAATCAGATTGTGGTCTCATCGATGGGTTAATCCAGAAACACTCGAAGACACACCCAGAAATATGCTTTCCTAAATTCCTTGTGTCTCTCAGTCCAATCAACTTGAAGAGCAAGTTGAACTGTCAGGGACAGGCCCTGTAAGCATGGTGCAGACAATGGGCCACATGCAGAAGAATGAAATTTGACCCTTAGCTCACATCACACACACACACATTGATTCAAAATGGACCATGATCACAAATATACAGTAAAATGATGAACTACTAAAGGAAAAGAGAAGTCTACTTCTCTATTGCAGGCATCTGGGGCCAGCAATAGTTTCTTGCATGTGACACCAAAAGCAACAGCAGTGAAAGAAATGAAGAATAAGTAGAGTTACAAAATTTTAATACTCTTATGCCCAGATAATCCGATCAAGGAAGGGAAAAGACAAAGTGGGAGAAGGTATTTGTAAGCCACATGTCTGACATGGCTTTTATATATAGAATGAAGAACTCTTATGACTAATAAGACAGATAATCATTTAAAAATGGGCAAAGAATCGGGATAGACATTTCTCTGGGGAAGTTACAAAAATTACCGGTAAACACAAAATGATACTTAATGCCACTAAACATCATGGAAGTGCAAATTAAAATCACAGTGAGGCACCGCTTGACGTCCCCAAGGATAGACGACAACAGCAGGTGTTGGTGCGGAGATGAAGAATTTGAAACCTTCGCCCACTGCTGCTGGGAATGTGAAGTAGTGTGACTGCTTTGCAAATCACCCCCAAACATTTACACGCATTTACCATATGACCCAGAAATTCCACTCTTGGGTATATAGTTATGAGATCTGCAGACACGTGTTTGCACAATAACTTATATGAAAATGTTCATCTAGAAACATGGTTAATAAAAACAAAAAGTAGGAACAACCCAAATGACCATTGACCAAAGAATAGCAGAGTAAACATAACATTAGCATATCATTTGACAGTAGAAGAGAGTGAGATAGTGATGAACACTTGCACCTGGGTAAGCCTTCAGAGCATTGTGAGTGACGAATCAGACACGAAAGGCCACAGATTATTTGAGTCCATTGATACAAACTGTCCCGAATTGGCATATATATAGAATCAGAAAATAATCTGTGGCTTCCTAGAGCTGGGAAGGAGAGGGGAGTGTCTGATAAAGAGCCAGGGGGTTGTTTCTGGAGTGATGCAAGTGTTTCAGAATTAGATTGTGGTAATGTTTCCCAACCCTATGAATAGGCTCAAAGCCACTGAACCATGGACTTTAAGTGGGTGTATAGTGCAGTGTGCCACATATGTGGCAGCTAACACCAATATATTAGTTATGCTTTCTCACGAGGTGAATCACATTGCTGGCCGGGCTGAAGTCCCCTGAGAGCTTCACGGGGCGAGGGATCTGCTTCCACGACTGCTGCCTGGTGTGCCTTGGCTGCTAACAGATGCAGATTCATCACTCCTTCCCAGGTTCCCTTCCCGTGAGAGTGCGGTCATGGCTGCTGGCTTCCTGCAGAGCCATCCAAGGGAGCAAGGTGGAAGTCCTGCCTTTATGACCTGACCTTCTGTGTCACACATCACTGCTTCATCAAAGCCTGCTGATAATCTCCAGATTTGAAACCAAGAGGGAAGCGTCCCTGGAGGGGCCAGAGGTTGGCTCCCAAGAGCAGGATTCACGCTGCTGTCTCCTCAGCTTCCTCGGCCAGCACTGCCCTGAGCAACGCAACCCACTGTGTTTCCAGAGGCCCGTGAAGGAGCAGGGAGGCCCGAGTGTCCACATACCTACTCACATGCTTGCACATACATGTACACATATTATTCTACAAAAGGTCTGACTTATTGGTTTGAAGGCCCTGGATTGTTTTAGGGAAATACATTTCCGGCATCTGTTAATATGAGAAAACTTCAGCTGGTTTTTCTTTTGTCTTCCTAAAGTCATTTACTGTGAAATTTACTTGGCAAAAATCTGACTCCATAGGAAATGCCTTTCTCTGTCGCAGTCTTTTGATGACAAACATAGAAACTCCCATTGCTTGTGCTGAGGAATCATAAAAAAACACATAAAAAAAACATTAAAAAAAATCCTGGCCCTAAACCCTCTGCAATGCTCTCAGACCAATGTAGTGACATCTGGCAGTCTATCAGTATTTTCTGAAGCAACTCAGTTCACTAGGGTTTAAAGAAGATGGGGGTTTTGTGATGGTCCCTAAGACCTCATCCATAGATGATTTTTCCCACCTGACTTTATAGAGGGGCCCTGGAGCCTGGCCAGGCCTTTATGCCAGGCCTGGGTAAGAGCACTGTGCCCCTCGCTGCTGAGGGTGTCTTGTTCCTTCCCCCAAACATCTCAGAACTAATCAAGAGTGTTCTACTTGGCAAAGAGTGGGGACAAAGGGATGTAGGAGCCGGAAGAAGAGATCCGGAGAGCTGCGACTCAGGACCATGACGGGTGGGCTTTCCTCACCACCTGACACCAACGTGTGACCTTCATTCTGCTCCTTCTGTGGGCATCAGAGATCTCACCCAATGAGAGTGCTGGCAGACCCGGTCTCCACCGCATCACACCAGTGTCCTTGAGGAGGGAAGACAGCAGCCACGGTCCGAGTCTCTGTGGTCCACGGCTGATGTCTGCTAAGCAACTCTGTGACCTGGCACAGCTCCCCCGGCAGTGGGGCCCACTTCCATCCATACCAGGACAGGGTGGGAGTGGCTCAGAACTGTCCAGGTCTTCAGATCCTAGCGATGCTGGTCCTCCATGGGACAGTCTTACTTTACTAGGTCCAAGTAGGAGATCTTACAGAAGTTAAACATCCACAATGATTATCACTTCACTGCAAAGGACATTTAACACCCAAACAAAGGAAGAAAAAGGGCCATCTCAAATAAATATACCCTTTTAAATGAAAACAAAGTTTTTATTAAAAATGTAGCATCCTTCCTATTATCATTTCTCTATGGACTCTGAACATGCCAAAAGCAGTACTGGGGGCTCCAGGCACTGGCCATTTGGGGCTCCTTCAGCTCCGACCTGGGGCTCTCCGAGTGTCTCTATTGCTGTAATGTCGGGGCTTGGACGTTCAGGGTTTAGCTGTCAGCTCAGCTCTGATGTTTTAGGAACTGGTAATCATTCTGTGCACTCCTTCTTCTGAGTTTTCCATTTTTGAGAAATCCCCTTGAAGTAAAAATTCTTTAAATCTGCATGTACAGTGCCTTTTATTTTTTATTTTTTAAGGGACCGGGGATTGAACTCAGGACCTTGCACTTGCCAGGCAGGTGTGTATGCCGCTGAGCTATCTCCCCGGCCAGCACAGTGCCCTCTAGCCCACTGATGCACCGCACCAGCACCGCACCCTGCTCAGTGCTGCATGCACTACTTCCTCTGTGGGGTACTGCACCCTACTTTAAGCCAGTTCCACAGTGCAGGCACCCAAGCCTCCCCACCTGCTGGCCAGTGCTATGGACTGAATTTTGTTCTCCCAAGTTTTATGTTGAAGCTGTTTCTGTCTCTGTCTCTCTCTCTGTCTTTCTCTCTGTGTCTCTGTCTCTGTCTCTGTCTCTCTCTGTCTCTCTCTGTCTCTCTCTCTCTCTTTCTCTGCTATTTATATGGATGGGAGAGCTTTGAGAAGTTATCTAGGGTTCAGTGAGGCCATGCATGTGGAGTCCCCACAATGAGATTAGTGTCCTCAGAGAAGACACAGTGGAAAGAGAGCTTCCTCTCTCACTCCCTCCTCCAGCCTCTTCCTCTGCTAGCTCCAGATGTGCAGTGGAACACTGTAACCAACCGCCCTACCTCCTGGGCCACACAGAACATGAGGTGATGTGGAGACCCTCCATAAGGACATTGTCCAGCACAGAAAGAAACAACGCAGACGCTCTAGAGTTACTTACGGATTCTGTGATGGCTGAACCACAACCAAAGTCCAGGGCTTTATAAAGTAAGAATGGAGGCCATGAAACGTAGTGGGTTGAGTGCCCTCTCAGCCCCGATTGGCTGTGTAACTTGTGGGACATTACCCAGCCCATTTCCCATTGCTCTGAGGATGCGGGCCAGCGGCAGTTGTGCCGTAGCGTTTACTCCGAGGTAAATTGTGCCTTGCTGTCTGAACCTGACCCCGCAGTATGCCAAGGGACAACTTCTTCCATTATTATTTCCTATTGCCACAGTACGCTCATGGTCTTCGGGAACAAAAGACATCACCTATCATAGCATTCTGTTTCAGTTGTGATGTTTCCGTTTCCACTCTAATGATTCTTAACTGCTGACAAAGTCAGATCCCAGGCAATGTGGCCTGCTTATGTGTGACGCCAATGCTATTCTCCAACAGGTGTGAGTCGAAGACTCTTGTGATGGATGTGACTTTCCCAGATGACTCCTAAGATTTTTCTGATAGTGGCTCAAAAGACAACACGGTCAGGCCTCTGTCCCATTTGGAATTGGATGGAAACAACCCTAAGCCACCTGACGCAGGTTGCACTCTGGCACTGTCAACTGGTGGAACGATTGTGCACTAAAGGTGTGATTTTGCCAACACATCTGGCGAAGAGTTGATGTCCATGATCCCGCTGACCCGCTGCAGCAGTTCGAGCTGTTCTTTACTGAGGAATTTGTTGTAAAAAATCCCAGTGACGTGAAGGCCCACACTGCCTTGCTGGCTTCCGAGGACTTTTGTGAGCGGGTGAATGGGAGACATCGACAGGGGAGAGCTGAGGCTTTTTGCAGCAATGCTGCTTGACAGTTTGGTGCAGAAATCTGAGCCAGAGATGTTTTGGCTAACAAAACCTCTTCTGGCTGCACTTTGCTTCAGGCAGCGTAGGACTGGTGAAAACGTTTTCTTCCGCTTCTTCAATGCCCACCTTATGTCAGCTGTTCTTTCCAATCTGCTGGTCAGTCAGAGCAGCGGGCTTCATTGCAGAAGATCCAGCTTTCTTGATTTCAACTGCGCAAGTGGTGATTGAGTGATCCAGCGAATGTCTTACTGAACAAAACAAAAACATTGCCAAAAGCAATGGGATAGGTATGTCCAAACCAGGGGAGCCAGCTTGCTTCCACCAGTCCCAGCACGAATTTGAAAGATGCACACTGTTCTTACCTTGCTCCACGACCTTCCTCACCAAGGACGCTGTGTCTCCCTCAGTGACTTTTATACTCCTCTCATGCTTTTCTGAGAATTATGTCAGAACAGGGCTGATGTCATTAGGACTGTGCGTTCGAACAGAAAACAGATGCGAAGTGATCATTTGACAGCAAATGGTCTGAGAACAGGGATTGCCAAGGGAATAGCTAACTGCAGCTCATACAGAACTTAGGCACAGAAACAGCGCAAGGGCTCTCAGAGGCCACTTCCCACGTGGGAAGCGGTGGGGACAAGAGGGACACATCTTGGGACCCAAACTCTGGTCTGTCGGAATCTTCTCTAAGGTTTTATTAAAGAAACAACCACAGGGGACTGGGGAGATGGCTCAGTGGAATAAGCACTTCCCTGGAAAGCACAAGGGCCTGAGTTCAATCCCTGGTTCCACCAAAAAAAAAAAAAAAAAAAAAAAAAAAAAGAAAGAAAAAAAAAGAAAAAAGAAACAACCACAAAGAGTTGGAGGGAGTGGACACACCCAGGCACGTAGATACACGTGTGTGCACACAGGCACACACTCACATGGACACCTTGCTCGTGGGCAGCCTTGGAGCCTTCCAAAAAACTTGGGAAATAAAGATCTTTTAAGAGATTAAAGAAAAAAGTTGTTGGCAATGTTGTTGGTGTTCCACCATGATGCTGTGCTTACAGTAGAGGGCTGAGGCCGAAAGAAAACCGAGAAGCCTTGTGGCGCTGGGCTGATAACGAGAATACAGGCACAGGGAACGTGGTGGATCAGAGGCTCCTTCTCTATCTGGCGGAATTTGCCCCTTGAGGACAATGTTCAGTACGGAGCCTGTGTATTCCTGTTACATTTGGACTGGACACGAGTCCTATCCAGAAATAACCGAGAGCAGCTTCTCAGTGGAGGCAGTCGAGATAGTTCCTGCCATACAGTGAACATGGGCTCCTCTGAGGGACAATATTTTGCAAATTTCTGTGATCTGAAGTGAGAGAAGGCAGCTAGTAATTTGCCAGAGTTGGGGACTGGGGACATAGAGCTCAGTGGCACAGCGTCTGCCAGGCAAGTGCGAGGTCCTGGGTTTGATTCCTAGTACCCACAAAAAAGAGAAAAAGTCCAGCAAGAGTGGGTTCTGAGATGCAGGGCACTGTTCAGAGCACGAATCTCATCTCAGAGATGGTGAGAAGGATAATGTGACCCCTTGCTGTTACCTCAGGTTTAGGAGTAGGTAGGAGGCAGAGGGGCCATGTGTGATGAGCCATTAGCACCATCTGAGAAGGCAATGCACGAACTGAATTCGCTCAGAGCAGAGCCCCCAAACAATGGCCCTTGGATGCTGTCCACCTTGTTCTTGCATTCTACCCAGACAGGCTGGGGGTCATCTTCACTCTGGGTCTGCTTAGTGTTAGTCATGTTAAGGTCTCCTGGAGGAGACAACCAACCACAGAGTTCTGTGACTTAGACACTCTGGGGAAACAGGAATCATAAAGTCTTTCCTCTGGGCATAAGGAGTTTATGCAGAAACACAGAAATGAGCGAAAAATCAGAGTCTAATGCTGAACATAGGACAAGTACCAAGTGCTATGGAAAATGGAGGGAGGAGGGAGGACTCACATGTGGGTGAGGACGACCTGAGGAGGGGGAGAGAAGTAGGAGGAGCCAGTAATGCCGGAAGCACCTGCCTTTGAGAAGAAGCCCAGCTTGATGGGCACAGCACAGGTGGGCGTGGCAGAGCAGCCTGGACTGCAGACACTGCGAGGGGCAAGGAGAAGGGACAGCGAGCGCCTGAAACCTTCTGTGGCAGGGCAGGGACAGGTGTCTTGGTGGTTTTTCTGGTTGAATGTGAAGGCTCCTTTACTTGAGCTTCTGCTACTTGGGTTGAGTGTAATCTTCAAGAAAGCAAATGGTGCCAGCCAGATAGCTCAGTGGATTAAAACACCTGCTTAGGCAGACACAAGGACTGGGGCTCGATCCCCAGCATGCACTGCTGGCCCCGACCCTGGGGCGTCCTGAGAGGGCAACCAGGTGTGGTGGTGCATGCTTGTAATCCCAGCGCATGGGAGGCCGAAAACAGGAGGATCACTACAAGTCCAATCTGTGTAGCAAGACCCTGTACCCTGTACTAAATACATAAAAAAAAGAAAGATTAAAAAAAGAAAGCAGAAGGTCTGACTATGGAGCAATGCCTTCAGCATTTTGAGAGGAAGGGATTTCCACTCTGCCAAACTTTCAGTGATGATAGAAGGTAGGTGAGTTTGGCTTTCCTCGCTCTAAACACAGACACTTCTCAAGCACCCTTGGTTGTAGGATACACTGCCACAAAGTGAAGCAAATCAGGCAAGCAGGTGCAGAGGCCCAAGACCTAGGGAATGTGGGGCTTCGCCTGCTGGGAGGTGGGGCGGATTCTCAGGATATCAGCCAAGCAAGCTTTGGGACCCTCAGCCAGAAATGTAGAGAGCATGCTGGTGGGAAGGCTGCGGGGTGATCTTCAAGATTGTCAAGGTGGCTCGCTGTGCATGGTTTGAGGACTGCAAACCCGAGGGAGAGGCCCTCGTAGGAGATGCCCTCATAGGACAGGCCCTCGTAGGACAGGCCCTCACAGGAGAGGCCCACTCATCTAGGAGTTTCACCTTCAGGGCATCAACCAGGTCCTCATGGTGAAAATTAAAGAAAATCTGTTCTTCCTTCCGACAATGACAGGGGACAGGAACCAATTTGAAATTTGTTAGAATGCTGTGTTCTCCTTAAGGAGGCTGCCCTCAGGAGAAACTTGTTTAATGCTTAACTCCAGCCGACTCTGGCTTTCTGTGTGGGAGAGGGGAGGTCCCCAATTCCTGCCCCTTCAGCCATTCTGTGCTATGGAGACAGGGGCGGGAAGAGAGACCTGGAGGTGAAGGTTGCGTATAGCCAGGCAAGCTCCACAGCAGGCTAAAACCTACTCACAGGGCACGGAACACACCTTACTCTGCGTCATTAAAGCCGTACTTAGCACAGTCTGTGTCCCCGGTACTTTGTTTCCAGCTTTCAGTAAAAAAAATTACACAGCATACTAAAAGGCAATAATAATAATGATAGAGTTTAGAGAAACTGAACAAAAAAAGTTGGATATAGAAAGAATATAGGAATAAATAGATCAGGAATTTGAAAAAAAAAATCAGTGATTAATAATCAAAATAGAGCTGGCGTGTCAAATCCTGACTGTACAGAGCCAGGAGGCCGCGAAGGCGTGACTCTCACACGCTGGCTGCCTGAGCGCAGAAATTAGCCCACGAGATCCAGCTGCACTGCAGCTTGCTCCCAGAATCACAAGGGTGCCCAGAAACATCTGCCTGGCGTGCAGGCTTCGTGAATAAGCTGCTGTTGCTCCTGAGATAAGTGCCCAGACCCAGAGCTCTGTGTGTCCCAAGACAATTCATGTGACCTTCCTCATTTGATCCTTAAAAACTCTGCTCTCCTTTCGCTCTGAGTACAGCTAAGGCTTCCCCGTGGTTCACTACTGCACCCTGTGAAGAGGTACCTGCAAAGTGGAAGGTGACACTAGACAGCTTCAGGGTAGAGCTGCTCAACAGAGACCAGGTGAGTGCTGAAAGAGCTGTAGCGTTTATCCCCACCCATCAGGTCCTGGGAAGAAGGGAGACTGGAGCTCTGGAGAAACTCTGCCTGACAACATCTGATGAGCTTTGCTGTGGTAAACGCATCCAGTGCGGGACAGTGGCACCTCCCAACTCACCCAGGGTAGCCGCGCCTGCGCTGAGGCTCTGCAGGAGCTTGCTCTGCGCACCCTCTGCATCTGTCCCCTTGGCAAGATCCTTTGGAATGAACCAGGAAATAGAAGTTAAATATTCCCCTAAGCCTGGATCCTGCTGGATCACCCCAGCACATCTGATCACGCTGCCTCCTGCTGTACATTCGTGGCTGATGCGGTCACCACTGCTGCGGCAGTGAGACATTCTGGGAAAATTTCAGGTTAGTGTATGTCTTGGTACATTTCGTGTTGCTGTAATACAATATCGGCACTGGGTAATGCGTATAAGAAAGATTATAATCCCCAGCACCTCACTGGCACCATCAAAAATGGCTTATGGCTTCTCTTCAGCTTTGGTGAGGTGCTTCCTGGCCATGTCACAATAAGGTGGCCACCAGAAGAGGAATTGGGAGCCAGAGACAGAGGAGGGGACTTCAGACATTTGAGGGCTGGCTCGCAGGTATCTTTGAATGAAGCAATCAAGATCATAAAAGGAATATAAGACATTTATTGAGCTCTAAGTGCTTCACAGATATTAACTCATTTCACTCGCATTAGCCTTACGAGGTAGGTGGTGGTGTTACTTCCTCTTACAGGTGGGGAAACAAAGGCACTGAGGTTTGGTAAGCCCGTAAGCCTGCTCGAAGCTGTACATTGCGTAAGAAGCTGAGGGAGGTTATCTGACCCGGTCATCCAGACCCACAACCCATGCTCACAATGGTTTGGCCAAAACTGTGCCCCTTGCTCCATCATGTAGTCAGCCAGGCCACATCTAACAGCACAGCAGAGGCAGGCAATGAACCACACAGAACATTAAGGGTAGTCTCAAAAGTCAACCGAGCAACAAAGAACAGTGCCAACTGCAGAATGACCCAACTGGGATGGTGGGAACCCTCTGGCTGTATTAAATTTCAGGGAAGAAACAATGGTCACCAAGCCAAGTTGGTACCTGCAAGGCCTCGACAGCTGAGCATTTTGGTGCTGCCGTGCCTCCTTTCTGGCTCAGTCACCGGATGGTGTACTTTTCCCACTTCTCTGGGTCCTAGGGCTCCCCGCAGCTGGCGGGGAAGATGTGCTTGCTCTTCGTAGGCAAGCCCCCAGCATCGCCTTGCCTGTGTGTGTCCTATCCTTCATGGTGGTGTTGCTGAGCAGTTGTTGTCAGGCACATCAGAGTTGAAGAACGGCCCGCTCTTGCCCCTGACCTGGCTGATGATAAAGTCCTAGAAGGCGTGGCCGTGAGGCAGGATGAGTTCCTTCTCAATGTACACGAGCTGCTCCATGCTGGCCCCACACAGCCCCTGCAGGGGCTCGTTGAGGAACTGCTCCTGGGCATGGCACATGGGTACCTGAGCTGGCCCAGGAGCTGAAAGTGACCTCCATCTCCTGACTCTTCCCCTGCCCACTTGGCCTGCCATGCCTTGCGCAGCTCTTCTTGTCGCTGCTGCTCTTCTTCCTCACGCTCGCAGTTCGGCAGGAGGCTGTGTCCACGTTGGGATTCTTGCCCACGTTCTTCTTGCTTGTGGTGGCCTCCACCACATGGCCTTGGGTGTCACTGTTGAGCTTGTTGTTGCCATTGAGCTTGTCAGGCGGCAAGGACGGGCTGGCGATCTTGCGCGTGCTCTCGCCCCACACTCCTTCTCACTCATGTCTCCCACTGCAGCCTGTGCTTCTCCAGCTGCTTTCTCTGGGCGAGCTGCCTTTCTTGCTCCAGCGGTGGTGCTTCCTGCTTGGTTTTTGTGTCATTCAGGGTCACCAGGCCTGCAGTGCTGGACTTCAGTTTGGCCTCCACAGCATGGTAGAGGGTGAGAACTTCTTGTCCACCTTTGACTCCACGATGGTGTCCTTGGTGATGCGCTGCTTCAGCACTCCATCTGCACCTTCTGCTGCCCACACGTCTTGGTGAGGCAGTGGCCCAGCCGGCCTCGCACACACTGCTCTTGTTCTGTGCCAAACCCATTGCCTGATGTAGCCAGAGCCTTGTCTCACTTGTTCCTCTCTTCTGTCTGGGACTTCTGGGGTTAATTTATGAATTCTGCAGCAACAAGGGAAGAACATGAGTTAGGAAGGAACTGACATTTGTGGTCTAGATCAGTGCCTTACATAGAACTTTCTGCCATGATGACAATATTCTTGTGTGGTTGGGAACCCCCAACCACAGGAGGCCAGCTAGTGTCACCGAGTCACAAGTGTTTCTTTTACTTCAATCAGTTTCAATTAGAACAGCCTTGGGTGCCTGCAGGGCAGTGCAGGGCTGGGCTCTGGAGGCTGACCATGGAGAGGAATGGTCTGCAGAGCAAGTCCTGGCCTTTGCAGGCAGCTAAGCAGAGAAAAGTCAAGTAGAAGCATCTTCCAGAGTGCACATCCCTGGAGAGTAGAGACACTGTCTCCAACTCCTATTCATGAATGGGCAGGGAAGGCTGCTGACCTAGGCCTCTTCTGAGGGCTCATTCCCGCAGCGAGTATGTGACCAGCCTGCATGTGCCATTTCTGGAGTACACAGAAGCTACGTAGACACAGCTCCACTTACTGCGGGAAACAACGCATACGAAGAGGCTAAGCACAAAATTACCTTCCTGGTATTTCACTCCAAGCGTGTGAAGTCTCTCCCTAGTTTTACTCGACTCAGTTTGCACCCACGTCTTCCATCAGGACCAGTTCTCGCCCTGCATTGCCAACAGCTACACAGTCACCCCATGAATGCATGAATAAGAGACACACACCCACCCAGCCTGTCCCTTCCTCTCCCACTCCGAACCCTTCCACTGTGCCCTGTGAGCCATGGATCCTTAGTAAATGCTTGGAGCCTTCGCTTCGCCTCTGGCCCCAGACCGAGCCCAGTTTCAGCCTACCAACACTTCTGCCTGCAGCTCCTTAAAGGAGAGGTTGCATTTCCTCTGCTCTTCCACATCATCTCAGAGTAGAACAAGTGGCCATGCTGTTTTAGAAGCACAATTTATTTTCTTTAATATTCCCAGGTCCTGGCAAGCTCCTGCAGCCCAGTGGGCCCATCACCATGCTGCCTTTGTGGTCCTCTCTGGAATTCCCTGTCCTCCTCCAGGAGGAGGAGGAGGACTCTTAGGACCTTCTCACTCACCTTGCTCTTCCATTCTGCACCCTGGGGCACCAACATGACTCCTCAGCACCATGGCCTGCTATTTCCAGCACTCTCTTCCCTTGTCCTACCTTGCTCCTCCACTACCGTGGCTGCCTCATGGTTCTTATTACTTCCAGTAAGTGATTTCTATAAGGGTCCCACCTGCTTTCCTCCCAGGTATGGGCTCTGGGGCTCTAAATTCCAGCTTTCTCCTGATAGCTCAAGGCCTCCTGAAGGAAGGCCCACACCTCTCTGATCATCACATATGTGCTTCCTCCCTCCCTTCTCACCATGGATCAAAGCTATTTCTGACGCTCTTGTGCCCCTTTCCTGCCATCATTCTCACCTGAAAAGAACTAAATCTTGGCTAACCCTGCCTCTGGTTTCTTAGCTCCTGGCCAGGGTAGCTGACCACTGCTACCAAAGTCGCTGCTGCCAACACTCACTTTAATTCCTGACCTCAACCTCCCATAGGAGACTCAAGACTACTTAGAAATTGCCACACTGCCCTAGCAGGTCTGCTGTCCCAGTCTCTAAGATCATGACCTCTTGTGCTTCCTCCTGTGTCTCCTCATACCTTCCTCCACCCCAGCTAGGCTAGGAAACCTTTCCTGGCACACATGGATACAAGTCTTACGATGCAGGTGCGATTGGTCACAGAGTCCTTCCCTTCTCCACCATGTGATAATGTGAATAATGCATTCAGTTAATCAATTCTCTTTTTCATAACACTTTCTTCAAATATGTCTTCTGTGTAAAAAGTGTTCTGAACTCAGCTCACTACAGGAAATTGACTATCAGAGCTTCTTTACTCTCAGCCTTTAATATGTTAGTTTGCAGGATAGCTCCCCAGGAAGGGGGTAAAGCCTTTCATGTTCTTACATGAAGAAGTGTAGTATTATTGTTTCTTCTGAACAGCATAACTATTAACATTCACTGAAAGCAGGGCTTCAGGGGCCCAGAGTTTGGAGTAACTGGCCTTGGTATGTGTGCCAGCCTTTCAGCCTAGCCTTTCCTACCAGCGGTGATGCTTGTGGACACTGTTCTAGCAAGAAACCCTCCATGACATGATCACGAAACAGAATGCCTGCATGCCAAGAAGAAACTCGGGGACGACTTGCCCAGGTACGTGAACTAGAAATCTGGACCCTTCTGTGCTGCTTTGCATGGAATCAACTCTAGGAGTGTTTCACGGCATAACTTCTCCACCTTTCTGGATTTGAATCTAGATGTCCCCGCGTCTCATGCACCCATGGGTGGGGCTTTGGGGACCTGGATGGATCGCGGGATGTGGTAAGTGTTATAGCCTGTGCAATTGATTCCAAATTTTGTAACTCTGAATGCTTCCACTGTAACTTTATTCACTGTTATAACCTGATGTATACACCACCATCTTGTTCTGTATGCGCCATTCTAAATGCTGTAACTTTCTACTGTGCCCCATTCTCTACTTGAGAACCTGCAGTTGGGCCTTTCTCACGCTGCCCTTTTGTGTGCACCTGAATCTAGTTTCGGCCCAATGCCCTGATCTTGCCCTCGTTCCCAGCTACAAACTGTACCCACCACCGCACCTGTTATTGTTCATTAAAAACAGGTAATTTTTCAACTGTAACCCCAAGATAAACCCTTGAGGTCAGCTTTTATGGTTTATTGGCTTAAATACCCACTTCATTTTGTAACCAGAATGGGCATTGTATTATACATTTCTGTACATGTCCACTGTAACTTTATTAATGAGGATTGTTTGGTATAAGCTGATAACTTCAACTCCATCTTGATGGCTCAAGCCATTCATCAGACCTCTGAACATAGTTTGTTAATGTTCAAACCATTCCTTTGTTCTAAACCACAGTGTGTCAGAGGTTGAGATCTGAACTATTTTTTACCCCAGAGTACCCCACACAATATGTCCTGTGATCAACACCGAACAAAAAATTGTAATTATTTGTTCCTAAAAATTGTATGTAATCTATTTTCCCAAAAGTGGACGCTGACTCCTGTGCTGCATTCCCTTGCACTCAAATCATAAGACCTCACCTTTGCGGTTTGCAGCCTTAAAAACCCTTGTCTCTCCCCTCCTGGGCGCGCACCTCAGCATCTTGCGGGGGTGTCTGCCGCTGGGTACCAGCTAAAATAAGGCGCTTCTTTAACTTTTGGACTTGCCTCATTGTCATCTGATTTTTGAGTTACAACAGTAAGCACCACTTGATTAGTCCACTGAAGGGTTTATAGCTCAGGGGGGCTTGGCAGGTGGAGCCTAGGTGGAGGAGGTGGTCACAGGGGCATGGCTGGAGGGGTCTTTTTTCCTCCATTGGTCCCCTGCTGCTTCCCTCAGCTGCACCAGGAGCCGCATCCTTCTGGGAGCCAACTCAGTCTATGGACTGTGGCTGGAGACTGTGAGCCAAAGTCAGCTCCAGCTGTGGTGCCCAAGGTTGTCTTGGCAACAAGGAAGGCAGGACATTCCTTCTCTACCACGCCCCTTGATTCCCCACATTGGTTCTCTTCCTCACCCACAGCTGTCTCACTATTGGCCCATCACTAGTATGTTCTCAGTTTTTGTTTGTTTGTTTTTGAGACAGGGTCTCATCGCGTAGTTCAGTCTGGCCTTGAACTTACTACATAGTGCAGGCCCGGTCTTGAGCTCACGGCAGTCCTCCCACCTGGCCCTCCGATGCTGGGATTATGGGTGTGCACCACCACACCTAGTTACATTCTCACTATTGTCTGTGCATTCTTACATGCCTTTTACCAGTGACCCTCATAAGATCAGTCTGATAATGCCACTCTTCTATGTGAAAATCCCCCAATCTTCCTCATTTGTCCTACACAGTCTTTGAGAAGTGAGCCTGCCCACCCACCATTTCCCAGCATTCCTCCCGTGCAGCAGCCACCCTGAGCTTCTCAGTGTTCCTGAGTAGAAGATGTGCTGTCATAACTGTTACCCTGGACACGCTTCTAACCTCCACTGGACCGACCTTTGGGGCAGCTCAAATGTCGTATCACTCTAGCACCATTGCCATCAACCGCAGACACACAATTATCATTCTGTCTTAATTAGCTTTATGGCATCTAACCCCATCAGTTCGCCTGGCCACCGCTTTCTTCAGTTACAGATTCTATCAGCCACAGTTAAATCCAGTGGGCTTCAGCTCAGTCACATCTATTATCATTGTCCTTCCCGCAGTCTGATTAGAACTTGGGTACCAATCCAATCCCTAAACCGCAGCCTTTCTCCTCCTGTTACATAACACATACCGCTTTACACCAGTCCTAACCTCCAGGTACCTTAGCCAGCTCTTAGACTTTAGTTGTTTGTTTTTGAAACAGGGTTTCACTCTGTAGTCCAGGCTGGTCTTGACCTCAGGGTAGTTTTCCTGTCTCAGTCTCCCGAGGGCTTTGGATTATAGGCATGAACCTCTATACCTGGAACCCTCGGAGAAGTTTAATAAAAAAAAAAAAAGGACAAAACCAAAAATATTCAAAGGAAAAAGAAGAAGTGAGTCTATCCAAGGAACCTGAAGTCCTGCTCTGTAGCGCTCTCCCCCACATTCTGTGATTGGAACCGCTGGGGCCTTGATTCTCAGTGCCGATTCCTCCACGCTGAAGGCAACGACTGTAAACTCCTGTGGTCTGCAGTAAGAATGGTGAGAGTGGAGGGAACAACAGTCTGCCCCAACGAACAGGGAGTGCTTGTTAAATGTACAAGTTTTAAATATACAAATTAGGTGTACCAATTTTAATGTGCACTGTAGCTCCTCCCACAGCTTAGCCACAAGGTAAGACAATATGCAGATCACTGCAGTTTTAACAACACTCCCAAACTAAGTACTTAAGCTGTTTTAACAAGAGAAAACCAGCAACAATAATGCTCAACCAATAACCCCCTTTACTATGTCTGGCATTCAAATTTCCTTCCACAGGTCTGAATTCTATTTTAAAATGATTAAACTGCAAGTGGCAGGTGTATGGTATTGTTAACTCTGGAATCAGCCTCAAAGTGAAACAGCTGGTGTTGGGCTGGGTTCCCACAGGGCTGGCCATCTGGGACAGGCATGCATGGAATCTTTACTCAAGGATTCTCCCAACATCTTCCCTGACTTCTGAACTAATTGCCAAAGCAAAGCCACATACTCTCACATCAGTATCAAAAGAAATATCAGAATTTACAAAGTAGGCTTGCAATGGTCACCTGCAGATCAGGGTAGAAGAGTACAAAAGGGTCATCTGCATGCTGGAAATAGGAAGGATCTCATCCAAAGCCAAAGACCTTGTGCTCACTGCAGAGTTCATGGGTGTCTGCACCAGGCGGTGGAAAGGTCCGCGTAGGAAGGTTGGAGATGGACGACTAAAGGGATAAGGAAGACTGGAGCTCCTCCAAGGACACAGGAGGGAGGCTTCTTTCTTCCCCTTTTTATTCCACCCAGACTACAAGCCTACTGGCCGGTGCCAGCCATACCCACGCTGTGCTTCCCGCTTCACAAAACCAATCAGCACACCCAGAACTATCAATCACTCTTCATACTCTGGTTTCTCTTCAGATCGTATCAATCTTTTGCCTTTTACCAGAACTATCAATCGCTCTTAAACCAGTCAACTGGGCACTTACTCAAGTTGACTCCAAAGTCAGCTATCACAACGGCTGATTACTTGCCTTCTGACAGGAGGTTAAATGTACCTCCCAACATCTTCTTGGTGGAAAGCCAGTATTGCAGCGTGCTACCACATATGTAGAGCTCTCGTGTATCCAGAGACAGAAAACTGCAAAATGTAGTTTCTGCAGAAAGCTTGGGAAATAACCCATGATGCCAGTGTGTGCTCCTGGTGATAAAGAATCCTGGCCAACAAGGGAGACACAAAGCCGGAGACATTGTGGATGCCACAATTGATTTTGTGCCATTTCTCTCCATTTTATAAGATATAATATTTTCTTTAGTTTTCATTACAATAGTATCAGTTTGATAAGAGTGGTTTAAGATAATGAAATGGTTTTCACTCTTGTTTTATGAAGAAAAGCAAAACTAAAAGGACTATAACAGTTCCAAACAGTTTCTGGCTGGTTGCTCTCTTCCACAGGGGCCAGCACTTTCAATCCTTTCAGATGTTGCTTCTGGCGTTTACCTTCTCGCTTTTCAGGAAAGTTTACATTGCTGTTTTTGTAACTGATCAATTTTAGGGCTTTATTGACTCCATATTGTGGTGGATGAAGAGGATTTAATTTTTCCCTATGGTAGACCTAAATGGCTGTCTAACTCATTTGAAAAGGGTTTTAAGGAAGTTGTCAATATCTAAGCTGGATAAGAAAAGTCCAAGAAATTAAATTACCAAACTTGACTATGAATGCAGTGGCAAAAAAGCATTCATTCCAAGGCTACATTGTTTTCATTCACAAATAAACTGCTCATTAATAGGCAAAGTTCTTATTTAATGTTGGCTATCATAGTCATTGTCAAGAAAAAGCAAGCATTAAATGCATCATAAATAATAAATTTGGCTCTTATCTATTTATTCACTCACTTATTACACACTTACATAATTAATACTTTGGGTCTGTAATCTTTCGTCTGTGAGCCTGGCTTAATCCTCTTTATGTTTTGGGAATTTGGGATTCTAGGCCAGTGACCCTTCAGTGCGCTCCGAGGAGAACCCCATCTCAGCTGCAGTGATTCTATAGGGACATAGATTTGCTGTTTATATGTCTAAAATATATGATGTTGTTCAAAAAGAAAATGATATTAATTGAACATAGCAGCTTAGAACATATGGATGCACACATTGTCTATATTCTGACAAAAAGGGCATAATCACAGTTCAACACTAGAAACTATGGTTTGCAGTTTACCACAATAACATTTGAATGTTTGCAGATAAGTTTAAAAATAACAAACCAGATAAAAGGTGTTTTGGAGAAATCTACGGAAAATGTCATATTTAATAACATACTTTTATGTCCTTTATAATTTTCTCAGAAGCAAAATTATGTGGGGTTTCAGACTATGCTAGATTACAGATCTCCTCCACCAAGATGAGGTCACAGCACAAACTGAAAATGTGGTGAGCAGAAAATGCACTTATACCTCCATACTGCTCACGTGGTGCACTGTGGAGAGCAGGCTGTTTCCTCTGATGCTCTTGCTGAGTGGGCGCTTAGCTCCGTGCCTCCGCCCCTCATGGCCAGAGGGGCTCAGACCACACACTGCTGGCCAGGGAAGAGAGCCCACCCCAACATCCCCAGCGGCGTGGTTTCCCCTGAGTGCCTGTCATTTTCACATCATCCTAAAGTGAAAAAAAAGATCATTAAGCTGAGCTGGTTTGGAGCCTGGGGTTGTATGCATCAACTGGGTGGAGGCGAGCAGCTCTGTGGACACTGGCCGGGTGAGTGGCAGTGACAGAGATAGCTCCAGTGGTCTGCCAAAAGGCTGTGTACCTCTGGGGCTGAGATCTGGAAACGTCACCAGAAACACAGCTCTTATTGTTATTTTGTTTTGAACAGGTCTTACTACGAAGTTCATACTGGGCTTGAGCTCACTGTGTGACCTGGGCTGGCCTGGAGCTCACAGTGATCCCCTGGCTCATCCTCCTGAGTGCTGGGGTTATGGGTGTGCACCACCTTGCCCAGCTGAAGCACAGCTTTTGAAAGTATCACCTGAGAAATGGTCTGACCAAAGACAAGGGTGCTATGAGTCAGCTGTTGGCTTCGCTGGTCACCTGACATCAACAGGTCCCCATTGCGGGACTTTCACAGGAGGCCACAATGACATTTTGAATGTCTTGGCATCACTATTAGTTCAGACAAGTCTACTAGTTCCTCAAATGCCCTGTCATTTTCTTGTACCCAGTGTACATTTACTTTGGTCAGAGGCCTTAGGTCTCTTTCGGGAAGGACTGGAGAGAGCTTGATAGTGTAACATTTGGTGGTGTACCAGTCCTTCCCCAAGGGGACCTGGCTTCATTTTTATTCAGGGGTGTTGTAGTTAGGGTCTACAGGGAAAAATTTAATACAGGACACACAATTTATAGTGTTATTTTATAATATTCACCCAAAGAGTCAAATACAAAAGAATGCAGGAGATCTGTCCACATACTGGATACCCAAAGAATCCAACTGAGGGCCTGGATCCCACAGCAGTGTCCTGCACGAGTCCAGCAGAAGGCCTAAAGCCCACAGCAACGTCACATGCAAGTCTGTATAAAGGATTTGCACCGAAAGGACCCAAAGCTCAGTGGTGGGAGCTAGAACGTCTGCGCCAGTGGGATGAAGGATTTGTGGCAGCAGGCAGAGGGGTCTGCAGTGGGACCAGGTAAGATCAGAGCTTCCCTCAAAGGGCCACAGCCATCCTCAGTGACAGCAGGAACCTGAGCTCCTCTGATGATAACAGCCGAGTTCACATCAGGAAAGCCAGCATGACAAGCTTCTCCAAAAGAATCAACAGCACACCGTCTTCCCCAATGGTTCTTCTTTTGTTGGCACCAACCCTCAGGTAGGCCCTGCACACCCAGCACCATGCTGATTCAGTTCAGCTGGGGCTCCAAGCTGGCCATTAGTTCATCCACCACAGGGGGGTTCTGGATCTGGAGACTGGCTCAAGTCCAGAACCTGGTGAGAGGTGGCGATTCTTTGTTTCTATCTCTTGAGGTGGATTCTAGTTCATTTGCCCTAAAGTATTTTTATATAAATCCGGTAAAGACTCAGTAGGCTTCCTGTCTATTTCACCTTTAGGAACACTCTGAGTAGTCAGCCAGTGCCATAGGTCTCCAGGTGCCTGGCCATTCTGTGCTTTGCTTTGTTTGCTGACACCACAGTAAGTTTGCCTACTTTGCCTTTGCCCATTTAGTGCCACCACCTGGCCCCTGCCATGACAGGATTCACTTCAACCTTTAAGCTTCTCAGCTGAGCGCCTCCAGTCCCTCCTGCAAGGTCTGACCTACAGAGGCAGCCACGGGGCTCTTTGAGGATGGAAGTGCTCCCCTCACAAATCTGTCTCTTAAAATATTAGAGAGGGATCCTTTCTAGAGATGGAGCGTTAGGTTTTCCCTGGCCAATCCATGCCAACAGTCCCATCTCCCCAGGCCTTCAAATCCCCTTGTCAGTAGCAAACCCAGGACTGTTGGGCATCTCCAGCTCATTTGCTGTGGGCCATCTTTGGATGCCTACTTTGGCCAACATAAACTGTTGGTGCCTTTTGTAACTTTGCAAGTTGTGACATTAAATTCAGAATCCCTAGTTCATGGGCCATGTCAAGAAACCCAGCCTGACCCAAGTTTGTTTTTCTTCTGCGAGCATCCCACACCTTAAAATCCATCCTCATCCTGTGCCTCAGATTTCTGCTGGTAAAAACTAAAAAACCTGAGAGGTTCTTTGGGAGCAGAGTGGACCTCCTCATTGGTCATGCTGTGGACTTTGCCCTTAGAGACCATCTCGGAGCTGAGCCTGGACATAGACTTACAGGCGAAAGCGTGTGGTGAGGGAGGAAGTGGAAAGGAAAGGGAATCAAGAAATGGAGGGAGGAGGGAGGAGGGAAGAGCGAGGAGGAAGCTGAAGGGAAAGCAACTAAGACTGTTGCGTCTCTCTGCCACCTCCGAGGGATGAATGTCATCCTGATGCACTGTGAGCATGTACTGATAACAATGAAAATAGATTTGAGAAAAAGACTTCGGGAGCTCAGCACCCCAGCTTCCTCTGGTTCCTCCCAAGCACCTCCATCCTGTGTGTGGGGTCTCCTTCTCTCACCGGCACCCGCACTCTCACTTCAGACGCCCTGGAAGGCTGAGTGCTCAACTCAGCACCCCAGCGATGAGGGACTGTGCTTGCTTTTCGGCAGCTCCAGCCTTACAATTGAAAGTCAGGCCTTCCTTCGGGGTGCACGTAGACTTTTTAGGCCCTGTGTGTAGCTGGGGGTTGGACTCTTTGCACTCCTGATTGTCCTTTGTTACTTTATCTTCATTCTTAGAAGCTTTTAGATTGTTAATGCATGACTGGAGCTCATGACCTTCCTATAGTAGTTTGTCCAGAGATGTGAAGAGCAAGAAGCCATGGTTATGTTTCCTACTGTTCCACAAGGGTTTGAAAGTATCGTGTAGGGCTCCTATATTCCTTCACTTCTTCAGGTGGTAAATTGGAATAAGCAGAGACCATAACAAAAATTCAAGCTTTTGTAAGCAAACCATAATATTTAATCATTTGTCAAATCTTACACAATCATATCTGTTAAGCTGTGCAACAGATTTGATGATAAAAAATAGATAGTATACCAACCATTGTTAATCAGCTATTTTTGTTTTGATAATCTGCAACATATGCATTGTTGTATGTTGCCGTTTCTATCTTTGTTTCTGATTTTTGTTCTTGCTTTTGTTATTATTCTTCAAAATAAAATAAAATAAAATCTAAAAAAAGAATAAGCAAACAGATCTAGGTTGTGCACTACTTTGAACAGCTCCCTCCATGTACTATTAGTACATCTCCACATTGTCAGAGGGAGAGGCCATGACAACTTTGAGTCTCACTGAATTTCAGAACCAACTTTACAAGTCACTAAATCAACTAGAGAAACTCATCCTTAGAATTCCGTTTCTCTTGAACCATTCTTGTTGTCAGCATCTGTTAAGTTTCCCTTGAGAAACAGAATCAGCATAAAATATAATTATAGGAAGGATTTATCAGGTAGCTCATAGGGTCAAGAGGAAGGAGTCCCAGTGATCCTCTGTGGACACAGAGGCCACGAATTCGAGGTGGCCCTCAAGCTGCAGGGCTGCAGGCTTCCCTAACAGCCAAAGGCTGAAGCCTGAAAGCTCACTGCTGAGTTGCTGGAGTACATCTGTTAGAAAGCTGGGGTCTGAGCTGGAATCCTGAAGGACCTGGAGACCAACTTCGGAAGGCCATGGCAGAGACCAGAGCTTCTTTGAAGAAAGAGGGCAGTCTTAGGCTTTCCTTTTTATTTCGCCCAGGCTACAAGCCTGTGTGTTGGTCCCACCCCCCCAGATGGGGCTCCCCTCCTCAGTTTATTGCTTACATGTCCGTCATTCCCAGACACATGCAGAGTTTCACTGGTCTGCTAGGTGGTCCTTACCCGGGTCAAGTTGACAGATCACAGCTAACGATCACTACCAGCTTCTCCGGCACTTGAAGTGGCAGGGGAATAAACAGAGGAAATCTAATTCTGAGATAGGAAAATGAATCCAAAAATCTCTGAACTCAGCACTGACCTTGGGTGAGCAGTGAGGCCCTCGTGGTAACTCTGAAGATAAGCAATGTCCAGGTCACTAGTCTCAAGCCAACAGATCCCATTTATGGTGTTAATATGTTCTTCAGGTTGTGCATGATGTCTTGGTGGATACCGAACGTGCTTGGCTTTCAGCCTCTGTGCATTGGCCTCCTTCCCTGCAGCCGGTGCTCCATGGATGTCGACCCACCATTGCTTGTCCAGGAGGTCGCTGCTCAGGAGCACCCTGGGGCTTTTGAGCAAACCCACCCGCACTCCAGGTTTCACAGAAAACCAGACGGAAACAGTTTTCCCAGAATGCTAATGATGCTCTAGAGAACCAGCTCTCCGGGGGGCTTGGGCATCATCTGTGGTTACTGCTGTGAACGTTTTGTGGTCCTCACTGCTAAGATTTGCTTTTAAAACAGCTTCAAGTATGGAAGATGACACAGATAGTTGTGCAATGTACAACCACAGCTATTAATACCAAGTCTCCTCATTGGTCTGCTCTTCCTCCACCTCCTCTAGTTTGGACTTTTCTGCAGACCTATATTTTCTCCAAAGAGTACTGATGTTTGAGGCAGTAAACGAAATTTCACAGGAAGAAAAAGCCTGACTTATAATTCTTTCCACCCATCACTTTAATTTGCGGCTACGTAGTATAAACATGTGGGCTAGTTGCTTTAAATTTATCATTAGCTACTATTTGAGACTAGTTTTTTTATTGAAGTTTTAAGAAGTCAGCTTATAAATGTGTATAGAGTGTGATCTCACTCTTTCTGGAGTACAGTTATGTAAATGTAGTCAGATGTCTTGGTGCCTCTACCTGTTCGCAAAGCCTCAGCTGTGTCTGTCTTTCGCTTGGTTTTTAGAGGTGTTTGCCACAGTAGTTCATTCCTTTCTGCTGCTGAGTGATATTCCTCTGTACAGAAGCACCACAGCTTATCCACTGAAGGACACCGCTCACTTCCAGGCTTTGCTGAGCGTGAATGAGCAGCGGCTCTAACAGTCAGGGAGGAGGGTTCTGCTGGGCTTGCTTTCCTTTCCCTACCTACAGTTAGGAGTTCTGAGTCATTTGGTAAGTCTTAATGCATGCAGTATACCGCACTATCTCCTGTAACGGCTGTGTCATTTTGGGTTCCTAGCAAGAGGTCGTGGCTTCAGTTCCTCGGCATTCTCACCTGCACTTAGTAGTGTGAGATTTTATGCTTTAGATTGCAGTCACTCCACTCAACAGCGGCTGCGTCACAAGTGCTCTTAACTCACACTTCATCAAGTGGAGTCCGATGTCAACTGTCTGCTCGGGGGCCTGTGTGCCATTAGAGATTTTCTTTAGTAAAATATTGGTTCAAATCTTTTGCTCGTGTTGAACTGGTCATTAGTTTTTTCCCTACTTTTAGAGTTTATAAGGACTCTATGTGCAAGTTCTTTATCAGATGTGTGATTTTGCAGTCATTTCTACTAGGCTGATGTCTCTCTCTCTCTCTCTCTCTCTCTCTCTCTCTCTCTCGGTTCAATTTTGTGCATTTGGTACAGGGTCTCACTATGCAGCTCAGATTCATAGTGACCCTCCTGTTTCAGGCTCCCCAGTGCTGGGATTACAGGTGTACACCACCACACCTGGTTTGGGGGCCAGCATGGCATAGCGTGTGGTACTGGGAATCACACCTGGGCCCTTGTGCTTGCCAGGCAGGCACTTAGTCCCCTGAGCTATCTCCCCACCCCTTTTCATTCTCTTAATGCCCTTTGTACAGCAAAGCATTTTGATTTTGATGAAGTCTCACAGACAATTTCTCCATTTATGGACCATACTTCTGGGGTCTGCTGTGGCAGTTCTTTGCCAAACCTAAGGTCACAAAAATTTACTCCAAAGATTTCTTCTAGAAGTTTTATAGTTTTCCATTTTCAATTTGGACTTCTAACCTATTTTGAATATTTTTGTATAAATTGTTGAGTGAAGTATCATTTCCCTTTCATCTAATATTGAACTTCTTTCTTGGTTTTAAATGAGCTGCCCGTCCCCATATTTCTAACAAAAAGGCAGTGTGCACCTCCCCTCTGCAGTGGAATCTGTGGCGGAGGCAGAGGAACATCAGAACGCTGGCGGTGACGGTGACCTCGGGGTCTACAAAGATGAATGGCCGCCTCTGGCCAGGCTGCTTCTATCTGTCCAGGACTTTGGCATGTGGTCTCTGTGACACATGCAGAGACACGCTTGCAACACTGCTGGCCATCCCTGCTCAGGGCAGCTAGGGCAGCCTCCTCAGGCTTCCTTAAAGTCTTCTTCACAATGAGCTCCAGGGCCCATCAGGCCCCACCACATGCTTCGTAAGGTACAGTGTTTCAAGAGTCTCAGCATGCAGCCGCGCTTTCCTTATAGCCAAAACTAACTAGCTGGATTTTGCTGAACCAGTGGAATTATCCGTAATTGGCCTGGGCATTAGGACAGAGTCTGGGTGTCTAAGTCACAATGCATCTTATTCTCTCTGGCAGAGCTTCTTGGGGGTGATGCTAAGGATGCTGAGATTCCAGTGGCAGATGAGATACAAAAAGCAAAAACTTCTTTCATTTTATATCTCTGAGATTATCTGCAAGGCTACCATCTATAATCACCGCATTTGCAGAGTTGCCACCAAAGAGTTGGTTATAATTGAATGTTGCCAGGGGCCTTCAGTAAATTAAATATTTTGCAAAGATGTAGCAATTCTCTGACCAGTGCTTACCAAGCTCAAGGGTAAGGATCTAATGGTGGGCACAAATTGGGCAAGGACATATGGCTTACAATTATTACCAAGCCACATGGCTTACAGTAAATGCATAAAGAAATGCTCAACATCACTGGCTCTGAGAAATGCAAATTAAAACAATGCCGAGATTCCATCTTACTCCTGAAAGAGCAGCTATAATCAGGAAATGAATAATAACAAATGCTGGTGAGGCTTTGCAGGGTGTGAGGGTGTGTGTGGAGGGGGGAGAAACCCTTCTACATTGTTGTCAGAAATATAAGGCCACTATGAAATCAATATGGACATTCCTGGGGCTGGCAGGATAGCTCAGAGGACTAAAGTGCCTGCTTAGGCAAGTGCAGGGACCACGGTTTGATTTTGGGCACCACATGCCACCCCAGCCCCGTCCACAGGGCAGGCTGAGCTGGCCACAGAGTCTTGTGTGGTGGTGCGTGCCTGTAATCCCAGCGCTGGGGAGGCTGGAAACAGGAGGATCATTGAGTCCGAGCTGTGTATAGGCATATATATATTCCTCAAAGGCCTAAAACTAGAAATGCCCTTTGACCCACGTTCTGCCTTTCTGGTGTCTTCCAAAAAGAGTTAAAGACATCCTATTACTGTGATTCACGCACACCCATGTTTACAGCTGCACAGTTCATAGTAGCTAAATTCTGGGAGCGGCCTGGTGTCCACCAATGAATGGCTAAAGATAACGTGATATTACACACAGTGGAGGGCTACTCTGCCACAAAGACAGACTCAAGGCATTTCTTATTTACATTCAAAAGCTGTTTATATTATTTTAGGACATTAGTTCTTGTATTTTTATTTTTATGTAGATTTTCTTTGATGATTTATGAGCTCTACAAATATTAAAATTTATAGGCTTCCAAATATAAATATATACATATATAAATATAAATATAGACATATATATATATATATATATATATAGAGAGAGAGAGAGAGAGAGAGAGAGAGAGAGAGAGAGAGACTCTATCTCTAACTGTAATGGAGTGATCTAAATGTTTCTCTTTGCTTTCTCTTGGTGTGGGCGGCTCTGAGACAGGGTCTTACTACGTCCTCCAGGCTGGCTTCGAACTCATTGTGTCACCCTGGCTGGCCTTCAACTTGTGATTTTCCCATTTCAGCTACCTGAGTGCAGGGCAACTTTTTTCCTGAAACAGATACTAAATTAAATTAACAAAAGCTTCAAAGTTTTGGTCTTGTCCCACAGACCACTGGTATTCTTGCCTGTTAGTGGTAATTGTAAGAAATGGCTGTAGTGATCTACGACCACAGAGCCAGTCTGTACACTGCCACAGGTGAGGGCCTTTCCATTATGGGTAGGAGAAAGCCTCACTCACACTGGCTGCTGGCTGCTCTCGCACATACTGGAGAACAGAGGCCAGGAGCCCTGTGCCCGTGACTTGGGCCAGGTGGTCAGCAATCTCACCTTCCCCCTCCTGTTTCATCTCGAAGCTGAAATGCCTTAGGGCCACGGGCCTTAGGGTCACTTGATGACTCCCAGGAGAATGAGCAAGTTCCTTCCCAGATCTCCCCACTGATTTCTTGCTCTTTCCAGTCCCAGAGGTCAGGAAAATAGCAAATTATCTTTTCAGGACAGTCAGCGCCTGCCCTGGAGCTGGGTTCTGGGAGACGGAGAAAATCCGAAAGCTTTGGGAAAGAGGAACTTCTGTCCACACAAAGATAAAGACCGCGTAGCCCAGAGGGAGGGAGGGTGGCCCTTGAGTGTTTGCATCTGCAACTGAGGTGGGAGGGCGTGGCCCAGGCTGCTGGGCAGAGAGGCGTGGGGGGTCCTCAAGTGGGAGCGCCACTCCCAGGAGGTGCCGATGGCACAGAAGGACACGGCCGCCGTGGAGGGCCTGCCTGTGGCAGTGCCCTGTGTCCTCCAGGCTGCATGTTTAGTTTTG
>NW_004524599.1:14970036-14971723 GCF_000260255.1 Octodon degus
CCAGGCTACCCTCCCCCTGACCTATATCCTACATTCCTTCTCTATTTTATAGATGGCAATGTTAAAGAGCTGCAGAAGCACACGCTTTGCGCTTGGTCACTGGCCACATAGGGCAGCGTGGTTCAAGTTTAAATCTCATGACTAAATTCTCATCTATTTCCAGTATTTTAAATCACTCCCCTACAGGCTGAGAACCACCACTGTTAGCTCTACAAATTATTCTTTCCAAAGGAGATATTAAAGGCTGCACATAAAAGTGGGCCAAGACGATTTGATGCTTTTAATGAGGGCAGAACATGGTGTGAGTCCAGAAACACGGTGGCTTCAGGAATGAAGGTGCAAATCCTCTCTCTGTTGGCTGCGGGGACCAAGGTCTGCACATGGGAGGCTTCAGGGACTGTGGTCACGGAGCGCAGGAGCAGGGCTGCAGGAGCAAAGCCAGAACAACCTGAGTAGCTACGTCGATAGGTAACTTGCGTTACAGTATCTTCCATTACTGTAAGAAATAGTACCTTACATTATCCCCTTGCAGAGAAGAAAGGTTTCTCTTCTGTCATGCATTCGGAGCTTCCAGTGCATGGTCAATGCCATGCGTAGGGCTCAGCCTTTCACACATGGCCTTCGAAGGGTGTTCACAGACTGTAGCACCATGTGATCCCACAGGAACTTCAGAAGGCTCCTTGAAATGAGCCTCAGAGCCATGTGGTGAGCACAACGGGAAAGCACTTGTGCTTGGTCTCCCGTCCCCGGTGGTCCTGAATGTTACCGAGCCCACCCAGTGAGTACTCAGGGAGTTGCTGCAGACACGAAGCAGTTGCTGCCATGGAGAAGCAGGGGACAGAGGCGAGAAGGCTGTGCTGCCTACTCACACAGCAGGGACCTGAAGGAACAGACTGGGCCTTCTCTAGAGGGGCACAAGTTACCTTCCACAAATGGCCCATTAGAGGCTAACAAAACCCACCTTAGCTAAGGAATGATGCCTGCACAGCCCTAAATCCATTTTCCTAGTTCAACTTTGATAGCTCAGGCCTGGATTATCTCTAAGAAAGGTCTTCCTAATCTCTCCTCAATCCACCACATGGTAATCTCCCTAAAATGCAGTAAGGAATTTTTCATCACTTTCTTCCACTATTCCCTGCTGCTTTTGGAATCATACACCGGCTTCCTTCACTGGACACACAACACCCTTCACATTGGGCTTTATAGTCACCAAACAACTGTGTTTTTAGGAACTGCCCCAGCTGGACCTACACCAGGCCAGGGTCCTTACCTTTGGATAAACGGGCCAAGATAATTACGTCCCTGTGCCTTTGTGGTTGTCATTCACTCTCTCGGATGGTGATGTCATGGGAAGCCTTTGCCAACTGCAGCCCAGGCACTGGCCACTCACACGGAGCTGAGCCAATCAGGGCAACTCCAAGGTGGGTTGCCAGGCAGACTCAGCCCTCCGCCCATCCTCCTTCTATGCACTGAAATCCCATCTCTCAGCGAAGCTTTCCTGGACTGCGCTTGCCCACGTGGGTCTTTTCTCCTTTAGCTTAATTACCACTTTGTGTCCAGAGCACAAGTATTTAGGCAGCCATACAGCGGCATCGTAGTCAGACACATCACAGTGCTTTAGCACAACATCTGTGGCACCTCTCCCTGTGGCAATGCTTTGGGATGTTTTCTACAAAAGAATAGAAAG
>NW_004524599.1:14972193-14974166 GCF_000260255.1 Octodon degus
TGGTAGCCATTTCTTCCCTGAAGAAGCTATATAATTTCAGGTGATTTCAAGTTTCCTTGCAATGCTCTTTCACTACAGGATATATTCGTGCAAGTCAATCAATGCCAGAATGACTAATGGTGTTTTGCCCGCACGCTGACCTTACAACACAGCCCCCAGACTGTTGGCCGAGGTCTGGATCTCTGCCCCTCTCCTCGTGGCTTGGCTGCACCCACAGGAGCGGAAGGGGCAGCGTGCTGCTGCTGCACCCCTGGGGAGTGTCCCTTAGCTCCTCTGCATCCCTCAGGAGACCAGCAGCAGCCCCAGGATCCCTGCTGGTCCCCGTTCACACGCAGATGTGCCGGCCTCGGTTTGGTCTCCGCCTGCACTGGTTAATTTCAGGAGTAAGCATGACTGGATTACGAATCCCTAGAATGCCGTGGAGCATTATTCTTGGGATATCTGTGCGGGTGTTGCCAGAGGAGGGTGACACCTGTCTATGGATGAGGTGGGCAGGCTACCCTCAGTGGACATGGGCACTGCTGTCCAGTGGGCTGCGGTCCTTGGAGGAGCGAATGCAGAAGGGCCTGAGAGCCAGCACGTGCGTCTGCTTCATGGGTACCTCTGAGCTCTGGGACTTATACCAGCAGCACTGTCCCTTGGTACATCCGCTTTGGGCATAGCATCAGAGCACCACCGTCCACTTCCCTGGCCCTAACGGCATTTAGGGCTGAACCCTGGTGCCAGCATTCTGGGGCCCCCAGCCTGGAGACAACCTGTCACAGGACTTCTCAGCTGCTGTAAGCCTGTGAAGCATTCTACCCAACATCCCTTCTCTTATAACGATGCCCGTGTCCTACTGGCTCTGTCTCTGAAGGACACTGCTAGCACGCAGCCAGCACAGTCCTCCCAGCAGAGGCCCTGGGCCTTGCAGAGCAGAGACGAGCTGTGGCTGTCAGGTTTCTGTCCTGCAGAATCCCAAGTGTGATAGCGTGTTTGTATCCTGCCACTGAGTTTTGGAGCAATAGGTACGCAGCAAGAGTGACCCAAACAATAATGGGCAAAAGTCCCCTCCATCCGTGTGCACCTAATGTTTGTGGGGTCAGGGATCGAGGACCTAGACGTGGTCTCTAGACCAGATGTCCAAATGTAGGAAGGTTTTATCAGCTGAACAGTATTAATGAAATGAGTCAACTGTTACATAAACATGTTCTCTACTTCCTCCTTAAAAAATGCTGCCTTCTTACGGGCCTGGGAGGCTAGGGACGGCCGTTGCACACCAGCTTCCTCCGCACCTTCCTGTTCAGGCCCAAGTGACAGCCGTACCTCCGCCCCCAGCTACCTCCTGGCAACCCCTTGGGCCCAGGGATGCAGGCACTAGCTGTGCAGCTTGCTGTCCCCAGGAGAGCGAGACGGGGCCTCCCTGCAGATGGGTGGCCCGAGCGAGGCCTGGTGTATCTTCCCGTGTCAGGCAGGAAGCTCAAGCATCACAGGAATGAAGTAGAATCTGGGACTTGGGCTCTGGTGTTCAGCTGGAGAACATCTCAGGCTAAGCCAGACGAGGGTCAAAGTGGAGCGTGTTTGCCTGGCCCAGCACACGACATGTGCTAACCACAAGAGTGTACTTCTCTCAGCTAGGCGAGGTAGCACAGGCTGCGCAGGCCTACACAGGCCTACACCCCAGCCTCTGGGAGGCTGAGGTAGGCGTATCCCAGCTACGAGCCTGGGCAACTTAGTGGACTTAGCAAGGCCCAATCTCAAAATAATAATAATAACAATAATAATGCAAAGGCTGGCTGGGAATGCAGCTCAGTGTAGAAGCCCCAGGTTCTATCCCCAGTACCACCAACACCTTCCTCTCTACTCAAACTCAGATTATTTTCTATTCAACTTCCCCTTTGGGTTTCAGAAGAATACCCTCAGCCAGTCCAGTGCTGTGCCATCCGAGGATGGGCGACCTAGGACAGCAAGAAGTAGCAATGACTTGTGCTTGA
>NW_004524599.1:14975136-14978443 GCF_000260255.1 Octodon degus
GTGCATCCGACCTTCCCTGCTATTGCAGATTTTAGGCACTATGAATTATAGACTGTTTTTCCTTCATCTTTAGAGAAAGTCTCCAGTTTTCCCAATAAGTGGGTATAGGAGAAAGTAGCAGCAAATGGCAACCTCACTGGTGAATTACTGGAGGTTTGTCATGAAACTTAGATCTATTATGATCTTTCATTTTGGATTTAACCATAGCAACTGGCAAAGGCACCTGCCAATCCTACATAGCCTTTTACAAAAAAAAATTGTATAAAAATTCCTTACAAATTAAATTACCGTGTAATATAGCCGTTCCATTTCCAGGCGTGTAAAGCCCTTCCCACAGTGCAGCTGTAAGCAGGGGCTCAAATAGATATTTGTTCCCCTGAGCGCCCCTCGGTAGTATTCACAATAGTCAAGAGCTGGGGCTTGCTAGAGCACGGAAGAGCTCCGGCCACGGGATACTGCGCAACAGAAGCAGTCTCTCCTCACGCCCGCAGCCATGTACACATGCCACGTAATGCCACTTCCGTGTGAAATCCAGAGCACGCGGATTCATACAGACAGAAGGGTAAGACCACAGTTTCCAGGGCCAGCAATGGGGAGGCGGAGAATGTGCAGTTAGGGGTTGGGTTTGGGCAGATGAAAGAGTTCTGGAGACGCATGCACACTTAGACACGGCTAAGACGTCCCAGGTGCCAGTCAGTAGATTAAAGATTAATGGATAAAGAAACAGTATGATATACACAACAGAGCACTGCTGAGCCATGAAAAGCAACCAGAGCCTGCCGTGTGTGGGGACCTGAGCCTGGAGGGTGCTACGTTCAGGAAGGAGGCACAGGAAGGCCGCTCACACGCTCTCACCTACATGTAGATGCCTGAAAAAGGCAGAGCTCAAAGCAGAGTAAAGGGCCAACCAAGCAGCTCAGCAGATGAACGCCTCCTTAGGCAGTCGCAGGGGCCGGGAGTTTGACCCGTGGGCCTGACGTGTGGGCCCTGCCCCCAGGGTGTGCTGAGACGGCAATTGAGACTGGGCGTGGTGGCGCACCTGTAATCCCAGCTCTTGGGAGGTTGTAAACAGGAGGATCACTACGAGTCTGATCTACAGAGTGAGACCCTGTAGACACTGTCCTAAAATACGAACAAAACAAACCACAGAGAGTAAATGTGCTTCCAAGAGGCTGGGCAGGGTTATGCAGAGGACAGGTGGAGCACGGGTGTGAAGGGAGCAGCTCTGGTCGCTGCTGGCTAGGAGGAACCGGCCCTAATGTTCCTGACACATCGTTAACTACGGTGGACAATAGGGAACCAGAGTTCTGAACAGCAGGGAGGATGGCCACCATTTCCAACACAAAAAAATGACCGATGTCTGAGGCATGGACATAGCCCTAACCAGGACTGATCTTGCACGTTATAAACATGTGGAGGAAGATCATACTGTATCCCAGGAGTATGGACAATTATATGTGTTTGAAAAGTGGTTTTGGGGCTGAGCATGGCGGCACACACTCTAATCCCAGCACTCGGGAGGCTGAAGCAGGAGGATTGCTGCGAGATTGAGGCCAGCCTGGGCCACAAAGTAAATTCAGTGGAAGTCTGAACTGTATAATGAAACCCTGTCTCAACACCCCCCAAAAAAAGAAAAAAAGAAAAAAGAAAAAATATAGTTTTTTTGTTTTTTGTAAAAGGAAGTAAAATTGAAAGCAAAAAAGGTAGAAAAGCAAAACACGTCTACCCAGCTTGGAAAGAGATTTTGCTGCATGTACGTTGGAAGCATCTGCCTCCTGAAACTGCATCAAAATAAATGATGACTAAGAAAAATATGGCTAATAGCAAATTTTATGTTATGTCTATTTTATCTTAACTGAAAAATAAATAAATATAAAAAGGTACACTGTGCTCGGTAGTTTCTTGTTTTAAATTAAGATTAAGCACAGCTTGCTCCCTGGGAAGGCTACGGGAGAGAGGTCACAGCGGTAGAAGGCAGGGACTCGGGGCTTCCTGGCGGACTGCACAACCCACAGCACTTAAGCTACCATGTCAGCTCTGTAGGTTCCTAGGCCCAAGACAGCCTGTCCTCTTTGCTAGAGAGGTGCTGGGATAAAGGGAATTCAAGGATGACAATCTTTTTCCAAAAGAAGCTTATCACCTGCAGGAGTCAGAAGGGAGCCAGTCAAACGAGCCCGAGGGAATGGGGGGCCAGCAGGCGCTTTCCGCCACAGCAGTATTCCGCCTCGGTGGCACTGCAGGCCGAGAGGACCGTGTGTGGCTGTCACATCTGCAGGCAAAGTGCTACTCAGGAAGTGGCTCTGGGTGGGCTCTGGCGCAGGCCCACCCAGCACCCAGAAGCATTAAGCAGCAGGGCCCTTCCTATGCGTGCGTGCTCAGGTTGTATGCGTCACATGCTGGCTCCAGTGAAGAGAAAGGTCACTGCGTGCGCTCGGTCTTATCGCACTGAACTCTCCGTCGTGTTTGTGAGGCACTCGCGTGCTTCCTAGTCACCACTAAGCTGACTATACCTCGCACTCCTCTCTGCCCTGACACTCATGCACCCATAGTTGTTCAGAATCCTCACCGCCAGTCCAGGCTGTGAGAATGGATATCTGTCCAAACTTAGGTCAGACACCACCTGTAGCCTCAGTTTCCCTGTGTGTAAAATGACAGCCCCGCAGAGATGTGTGGCTAACACATCCGTGAGCTAGTGCGAGCAGAGCCCTTACAGCTGAGCCTGCCATGCAGTAATGCCCCAACTGCTGTCCCACCCTGGACCTTCTGTGTAAGTACGAGTCACTGGTATTTTATTTTCAAGCTCCTTGGTCCAAATTCTTAGCTCAACCTTCCTTCTCTAATTGGTACTTTACCTTAGGCCAGGGGGTGGCGAGACACAGAGAACACAGGGGAAAGGCCTCAAAGAGGAGTCCCTCCCGTGATCATAGGCTGTCCTGCACACTGCGTAAAAGTCTTGGCTACAGAAAGACTTGTAGGGAAAGTCTCCCCTAGGATGGATGGCCTGGGTGTGCCGGGGTAGATGCCTGGGCTGCCACCCTGGCTGGAACCTTGCCTCACCTGGGGCTCAGAGAGCATCCAGCTGCCCAGCTGAGAGCACCACTCTGTGACCCAGGTCCAAGCCCACGTCAAAAGCCCCTGAGGGAAGCCAGATGGTGTTCTTCTCTGGGGACAGAGAATGCATGTTCCACTTCTGCCAAGAGAGAAGCAGCTCGGGACTTCGTGTTTTGATTACCCTGGGCTCCCACCTCCTCCAACTCCAAACGTTTGTGGAACAGGGAAATGAGCTCCCAGTCAAATGATAAAACCG
>NW_004524599.1:14980878-14982394 GCF_000260255.1 Octodon degus
GCAGAGAGCGCTCCCGAAGGCTCTAATTCTCCTGACCTGTCCAGTGAAAGACTGGTGTTTACTAGGCGGGAGCTCTGGGCCGTGGCTCGGAGGGCAGACAGGGAGAACTAGACACGCTACCCGTGTGGAGAGCGGGGTTGTGCTGCCGCATAGCGCGCGCATCCTCCTGCGCACAGCTCGGTACGGATGAGCACGCGAAGTCACCCACGGCCTCTACTACTACGAAGACAACAATATGCAATCTATTAATTATTGTAACTAGCCTACCAACCTGTTTTGAAACTGTCTCATTGCTATTTGTTTCTCAATAAAATTAATTAAATAAAAGAGGAAATAAGAGAGAGAAAAAGAAAGAAAGAAAGAAAGAAAGAAAGAAAGAAAGAAAGAAAGAAAGAAAGAAAGAATCTCCAGGACTCTGAGCCAAAACAAAACTTTTATCTTCGCCATATGATCACTCTGCAATTGTTCCTCTCCCTCATCTGTCACTACCCCCAAGCAGACAGCTCCACGGTGTGGTGCCCTTGCCTCCCCAAGCCTCCACAGACAAAACCAAAACCCCAAACGAGTGTTTGGCAAGACCCTGGGTGCTGGAGGAGCTTGCTGCGCCCAAGAGACAGATGTTACATATTTCATGAGCTGCAGGGCAAAGCCAAGCCTCATAAGAACTGTTTTCAAAGTTGCCCTTTTAACATGAACAAATAAATAGATAAGCCATCTCCACAGCTTCCTGTCGATGTGATGTGGGACTCGGTCCACACACCCATTATGTAATGTGGGGGTTTTTGTTGTTCTTTTCATCTTAGATGAGGTTTTTTCACTTCAAAAGACAGAAAGAGCGCATCCTGAAAGAGCCATTACATTCTGCAATATTAACATTTTACAGTTGGTGTCTCTAAAGTCGCTCATGTCCTGGCTTCATGGCAGAGGTGGAACTAGAGGACACTAATCTGCCATCATTTCTGACAATTGTGCAGGCCTGGCACTCCCAGTCTAGAGGTCTCCTGCTGGCAAACATTGGTCCCAGCTACCCGCTGTCCCCAGTTGCCCTGCAGATGGTCATTCATGTCCACGTGGCCCTGTTTACAAAAACAGCTCCATTTACTTTTTTTTTTAAATTAATTTTACTGAGAAAGAAGTAGCAGTGAGACAGTTTCAAAACAGGTTCGTAGGATAGTTACAATAGTTAATACATTGCATATTGTTGTCTTCATAGTAGTTATTCATGGTAAAACATGCAGACATGATATCCTGTCCAAACAATATTAGTACACACCTTTCTTCTCATTGAACTAAGAGAAAGTAGCTGTATATCTATCCTAACTACTACTTTGTGTGTGTGTATATATATTCACTATAAAATGGTCCTTTATTTATATCCCTTTTTTGTTTAGTTTTGTCAGAGATAGGTATTCCATTGCCATTCAAATATTGTAGGTGCATGAATTCAACAAAATAATCCAATATAGTCCAGTAGTTCATATTAGTAGTTGGTTATCTGCATGACTGGCAATGTCAG
>NW_004524599.1:14986454-15004597 GCF_000260255.1 Octodon degus
TTTTTTTCCACATTGTGAGTTTTCACTTTACTCTGTTAGTAATTTTTCTGTGCAAAATCTTTTTAATGAGATGAGATCCCAGTTGTTGATTCTTTGTGATATTACCTGTGTGATTTGGGTTTTGTTCTTTGCCTACACCAGTGCCTTCATGAGCTCTATCTACCCTCTCTTTGAGCAGATTTAGTGATTTTGCTTTAAAATTTGGATCTTTGATCCATTTGGATTTAGTTTAGTGCATGGTGAATGGCATGGGTCCAGTTCTAATCTTCAGATTGTGCTGAGCTAGTTTTTCCAGCACCATCTGTTAGTCAGGCTGTCTTTCGTCCCGTGAATGTGTTTGGCCCCTTTGTCAAAGATAAGGTAGCTGAACGCGCTTAGAGTTGTTTCTGCATCTTCTAATCTGCTCCTGATCTTTGGATCTTTTTGGCCAGTACCATCCTGTTTCTACCACAGTAGCTTTGTGCTATAATTTCAAGTCAGGGATTGTGCTGCTCCCTGCCTTTGTTGCTCAGAATTCCTTTTGCCGAGACCCTTCTGGTTCCAAATGAAGGCAAGCAAGCTGTGCATGTACGGCAGGGTAGCGGATGACCCCAGCGAGCCTGCACCCTCGGCTCCACTGAAGCTCAGACTGGCTTCTGGCTGTGAGGCTGCAAGGCCGCTTGCTCAGCCTGCAGCACTTGGTGTGCCTCCTGCCGGCTTAGCTTGGCCCTCTGACCTCCTGCCAGCCTGAGCTTGGCTGCGCCTCACGCCGACATTGGGAACTGCTAGTGGAGCAAGCCGACCGCTGCCCTGAGTCCCCAACTCCTGTGGCTCCTCTCCAAGGTGGCTACTGGCCAGCTGGCCTTTCCTGCGGGATGTCCAAAGCCAAATAACGCCCCAGCCGCTGCAGGCTGCTGCATCCACTGCTCGGTTCCATTAGTGTGTTTCTCCAAGGAGGGCTCTGGGGTCCCCAGAAGTCACCGTGTGCCTGCAGGTTTGAGCCACCGCTTCCACTCAGTCAGGCAGGGCTCAGGCAGAAAGCGCCGCTTGCCACCTCCTCCTCCTCCCTTGAGGTCTCTCTCACTCTGTTCTCCTCGTGACTTCGACTCCCCCTTCAGATTCTTGCTGGGCCCAGGGGCCCACTTCCCTCTGTCTTCTCTTTCTCATGGTGCTATGCTGCAGCATCTGGACACCAAATCTCAGAGAGGCTATTTTCTCCTGCTCACTACTCTGCCATCTTCCAGAGAGCCTTATCTTTTTCCTCCTTTTCTTCTTTGTTTTATTATTACTATTATCATCATTATTTGTAGTTTTGGGGATTGAATCCAGGGCCTTTGCACGGAGCTACATCCCCAGCCCTCCCTGCTTTTTAAAAATTTTTAATTTTCATGCAGGTTCTTCCTCAGGCTGGGCTATCCTCTTGTTTCAGCCTTCCAGAGAGCTGGGCTTACAGGATGCAGCAGCATACCCGACCCTCACTGTCATTGGCTTGGAAACTGGATCCAGACGGAAAGGTCCGGCTATATTTTTGTGTCTTAATGACCTATCACCTCATCACAAGGCATCCTGTGGCTTCAAAGCTTGAAGTGTTTATTTGCTCAGCGTCCTGTGTTCAGCAGTTTGTGCTGAGTTCAGCAGAGAGGGGCTTTCGGCAGTCTTGCTAGGGGTCTCTCCTGCAGCTGCAGTTGTCCTGGGGGTCCCCAAGGTGCACACATCTGACAGTGAGCTGTGGTGTTGGCAGCGGATGCTCCTGGCTGTGGCCATGGGAACCCAGGGGTGGTACAGCGGTGCCCAGGAGGGCAGGAGTGGAGGCTTCCCAAGCTCCCTGGCCCTGCTTGGAGCTGCAGTGTTGCTTACTTTCTGGGAAAGCCAATCAGAGAGTCCAGGCCAGGTCCGGGGGATGGGCACCAAACTTCCTTTCCTGAGGAGCCTCCAGATGTTTGGTGCTTTGTTTTTGTTTTCATTTTTTTGAAACCATGTCTTGTGATGTCGTTTAGATTGGCCTCAAACTCAAAGGGACTCTCTTTTCTTTTTCTTTTGATCTGGCTCTCCAGATGGCTGCAACCACATGGGTGACCAGGTAAGACTGGGCCAAGAGCCACCCGGCTGAACCCAGGCCACAGGGCAGGATCATCAGCAGGTAAATGGTGATTGATTGAGGCGAATCTTGGTGTGGTGTGATTCGCAGCAATGACGGGGACAGAGCAGCTTTCCTAGGAGTAAGGAAGTGATGGAACCAAAAGCTCAAGTACAAGGTGTTGTTCTGGGGACCAGTTATCCTGAGAAGTATTTTCTCTAGTTCTGCCACTACATAATATGCTGCCTTTTATTCCAACCTTAAATCGCAATCTCCTTGCTGTTTTTCAACCTCCATGACTAGCCTGCTGGCCGTTGCTCCAGCCACTGCTCCCAGCCTCCCTCCTTTCCTCCACTCAGCATAACCAAAGCTTAACATCAGTCAATCACCACCATTCACATGGCTGCAGCCCTCGGAAGTGTCTATTGCACTGGCCCAAGACGGCCTCCCTGGCAACCGAGGGTTATCCAGGGCTGTTATGGGTTCTGCAGTGGCTGCCCTGGCCTCCTTGTATACAGCTGCAATGTTCTAAGATCACCACGCCTTTCTTAGTCTTGTCTGGAGGTTGTACTGCATTGCCTCTGCCTTGTTCTACGGTCAAATCAAGGCACAGATTCACTTTAGGCGCAAACCGCTGCCAGTTGTTGGCCTGTAATGTCAGATTCCATGGCGCTGCTGTCGGAGCAAAGCTTGTGCTCAGTGACTGGATATTGGATACGGGTGACAGACAGGTGTGGTCTTCCCAGGGAGTGTGATGCGCAGGTCACTGGTTCTGTCTCAAATGGTTCAAAGGTCCTGGGAGGCCTGGGCTTCCCGCCAGCCAGCACTCAGGTGTGGGAAGTCACCTCCCCAGGCAGCCCACCTATGGAACAGAAGGGTTGCATGTGGGGACATTGGACACCACCCAAGTCTTCCAACCCTGAGATGTGTCTCAGTCATTTGGATGTCCGGGGCTTCGGCTCCAAACCTACAAACGATGACTCAGCTCCAATCACGGATGCGGTGCTGCAGCTGACGCTTCCTTGCAGAGCAAGGCTGGGATTTTCTCAGTCAGCATCCTGGAGACCGGGGAAAGGGGAGCCCATGAGCACGCTGGGGCTGGGATGGAAACACGAGGGTCTGATGGCATGTTTGCATGTGTATGTGTGTGTGTGTGTGTGTGTGTGTGTGTGTGTGCACAAGTGGTGCAACCTGTATTTAAAATAGAAAAGCCAAAACAGTGTCATAGAAACTGTGACCTAATTTATTATTTATCTATTTTTACTTTTAATTTTTGCAGTACTGAGGATCAAGCCCAGAGCCATCATGGGCAAGCAGCAACTGTACACACTCGTGGGGCACACGTGGTATACCAATATTCACATGCATTGTATAAAGTTCAAATCAGGGCACGTATATCTACTTCCTCATCCCTTTACAGTTTCTGTGGTGAAAACTCCCAGCCCCTCTGCATAGCGGCCACAGAATGAGCGGTGCCTCTTGTTATCTGGGGTCACCCTGGTGCACAGTCCTAGACCCACCTGATGGTAACTTAGCCTCTGCGGTCTCTATAAACCGCCATTCTGCTCTCAGCGGCTACGCCGTCTCTTCCTCTACGCTCTGCATTCTGCGTGAGGTTCTGCGGTCCTTGTCTTTCTGCGCCCAATTTACTTCACGTAGCTTTGTGAGCTCCAATTCTAAATATGCAGTCTCGGGCCACTGCAGTTCATTCTTCTGATGGCCAAATACTATCCTGTTGCATAAAAGGACCACTTTTCTCTTGTGGAACTACATCCCACCACATAAATGGACCATGATTTCTTTCTCCGCTCACCAGCCAGTGGACACCTGGGTAGTTCCACCGCTTGACTGTGGCGAGCAGTGCTGTAACAAACATGGGGTGCAGACGTCTCCCCAAGGATGAGTTGGTTCCCTCTGGGTCTCCACTCAGAACAGGGGGCCCCAGGGAATGGGATTATTCTAGTTTTGTTTTTCTGTGGAACCTCCAGGCTGTTTTCCACAAAGGTTGTAGTAACTCACATTCTGAACCACAGTCTGACCTATTTTATGTATTCACATTTCACATCTAACAACACGGTCACACTGTGGAGTCCCCTGGCCCTGCGTGTCATTTCATGTGGGATCCGGTGCTGGGGTACAACCAGGCCCAGGGGTCCCCTCTCTGCTTCCTGCCTCTCTATGTTCTCCTCCTTTTCTTTTTATTCGCTCTCCCTCCTCCTCTCTCTCCTCTCTGTTTATTTCTACATGAGACAATTGACTCCCCAAATGCCTATAAAATAATGACAAAAAACTGAGTTCTAAATCAAAGGTAGGGGATGCTGGTGCACAAACAACAATGGAAAATCAGAAAGTCTTTGTTTCTAGAGCTGCTGCAGAAGGATCACCTGTACGACACGGGTGTGTCACCCGATGGGTCACCCTTTCCTGCCAAATAAAAGCCTAAGCATTTGTTGGAACTTACTGTGAGCAAAGCAAGCTGCTGGTAGCCCGCTACCTTCCTCAGGAGCTGCGCAGCCTGCTGGGAGGTGAGGCGCTCACCTTTGGCAGGTCAGGGCACCTACAGGAGGTAGCCCTTGGGGTCACAGGCTTTGACTGGCGAGGGCAGCTGTGCATATGAGCATGGGAGGGGGTGTCACGGTGTCAGAGCGAGGTGAGGACCAGGCCACTTCCTATGAGGACTCCTGCGTCACCAGCAGACACCCTCTGGCCTGGTACATCTGGAGGCCCCAGGAGCTCAGGACTGGACAAACCTGCTGCAGACCGCAGTGACTGCACAGGCTGCTTGGGAGCTGAGAAAGTGGCCCAGACCAAACCATCGAGAGCGCTGTGTCGAGGCCCTGTGCACGTGCACGTGTGCACACGCTGCAGAATGCTCTCAGGTCAGCTCTGGCCAGCACTGGACACATCATGTAGAGCAGACCAGTGCCCTCCTCTGGTTCCCCTGCTTGGCAGCCAGCTACTCGTCGGTCGCCCCTGTGCCGTGGCCAGCTCAGTCCCTCTTTCCTACACCTTCTATCCTCTGGAGCTGGGCTTGGACTTTACAGCCATGCCGTGATGCAGAGCATTCTCCAAGCAGTGTTAAAATGTTTTCCCTTATGGCTCAGTCCTGCTCTTCTGCTCCTCGGCAAGCCATGCTGACTCATAGGAGCTAAGCAGAAAGGACCCCTGCAGGGGTCCTCTGTGAAGCCCCAGGCCCAGATGCTCGAGGCAGTGGCGTGTTCCGATCACTCCTTCGAAGGCAGTGAGGCACACTGCCCAGCGCAGGAAGGCGGCGCTGCTCTCACCTGCCCCAGCAGCTGTGATGTGACACTCCTCGTGCTCGTCTGCCACAACCTCACTGTCCCTGGAGCACCTTGCTCTGGCCTCCTGGGTCACACTTACTTCAGGGTGTGCTCTCAATCCATTTCTTCCCCCTCCTCCCTCCTGGAGTCCTGCCATTGCTTCCTTCTTGAATCGCTCGTTCCCTTCTCTAACCACCCCCAGGAACTGCCACTAGCTCCAGACCTTAGGACCCTAACACCACTGAGTAATTCTTACTTCACCACTGTGGCAAACTTCAGGGACGCTCTCCATGAGCACTGCTTCCATTCAGGGAGACGTACTTCCAGAAAGCTGTGTCAGAGTGAGATGTTCCAGAATGTTCTTAGGAAACTGTGGCCTCCTTGAGGGGGAGGGGAAGCAGGCAGGCAGTACGTGAGCAAGTTCCAGCTGGGGTGGGCCGTGAGGACAGGAGGGAGGCTCCTCCTCACTGGGGTCCCGTGGAGCCCCCCCCCCCCACTATTAAAGTATGGGTGGAAAGGGTGGGGTTGCCTTTGGTTCAAAGATTGTAAAGAACTAGCTGTTAGGAATTAAGAAAGCACTTTTCTACAGCAATGATATTATAAATGGAGGCCTAACTTTTCAAACAAGTTCGTGAAATGTATTTATCTTTTTTATTGCTCAATGACTAGCTGTGTCAAGTAGACTTCAGTGGATGCCTGCCTCAGTTTCTTGAATAAAATGATGATGAGGATATAACCTGTCTCCTAGGCTTTCAGAAAGATGGGCTGTTGTATTGGTCTGTTTCTGTCACTGTAACAAAGTACCTGAGGCTAGACAATGTGCAAAGAAAAGAGGTTTATGTTGCTCGTGGTTTTGCAGACTCAGGAGCATGGCATCGATGCCTGTCACCCTCAAAGCTCTGGAGAGATCCCTGGGGCTGCGGCACAGGGTCACAGTCCACCCCTAAGGAGGAGACGTCACATGTGGAGACCGGAAGCCAGAGACAAGAAGGGACCAGCTGTGGCCTTTATAACCCATTCCGTAGGGCGCTAAGTGGGTCCACAAGAACTACGCTGATCCTTCAGAGGGCAGGGCCCTTGGTCACCTGGCTTCCTTGCTCTTAGATACCCCCAATTTTTGTACTTTTGAGTCAGAGTCTTGCTAAACAGTTCATGCTAACCTGTAGCTCACTTTGTAGCCCAGGCTGGTCTCGAATGCTCAACAATCCTTCTGCTGCAGCCTGCCGAGTGCTGGGATTACAGGCAGGCACCACCCCGCCCAGCCTCTTGGCTCCTCTTATACCACGTTGAGTGTTCCAGCACTTGAACATTTGCACCCTGAGCACCAAACCTGCAGCAGAAGAGCTTGTAGGGCCACGCCGCTTCCAAGCGATAGCACATAGATTTGTGTACCTGGAATACCAATGGGCACATAATTAGGATCACATTTTTGTTATTCTCATTTGTAGCCAAGCTATCAAAGCCTCAGCCCCTCTGTTGCTGCAGCCCTGCCCAGCGCAGGTGCAGGGTTTGGGACCCAGCAGGCGGGATCATGTGGGGATGATGAAGCTGGGGGCTGGGACTCTCAGCTGACAAGCTCCAAGGCAGCAGAGGAGGCGGCAGCCTTAGTGAAGGGAACTGGAGGTTGTAGTCAGCATTTCTCCTAGGGCTGAGCGTCGGCCCTGGACCAGGCTGAGTCTGCCTGAACTCCCATGGAGGGCAATCTGTGGTGAGATGCCTTAGACCAAGATGCTCTGTGAGGGGAGGGCGGGCTGGTGCTTGCAGGATGTGGGTGCAGCCTGCTCCACTTGGAAGGATTGGCAGGGACAAGGCTATCATGGGCATCAGCGCCAACCCATCTCTGCCTTATGAAATCCCAGGGTTAAAGCCCTTGCATAGCACAATGAGAAGGTTATTTGTCTGTGTGGGACTGGACTTTGTCCCTCCCCTCCCCTCCTCTACCTCCCCTTCCCTTTCTTCCCCTCTCCTCCCCTCCTTCCCCTCCCCTCCCTCCCCTTCCCCTCTTTTCCTTTCCCTTCCCTTCTTATCCAACATCCTCATGTGATGAAGAGAAAAGAGCAACACAGAAAGAGAGGAGCTGGGCTCTCGCCAGAGGCACCCTGTGGGGCGGGGGCAGGGGACCACGGGAGCGGAACTTGGGCCCAGGGCTCACCCTCGGGTCCCCTAAGCTATCTCCTCTGCTCCCGGGCCCTGTCCTCCCACGCTGTGCTTCCTGCTCCGCAGCTAATTTTCCTCCAGGCACGCTGACTTGTCAGCTTAGGCTTACAGCTCTAACTTACAGCCTCACTGTTGTCTTCAGAGGCTCACCGAGGTGAGCGTCATGTAATTACTCGTAGGTATTGAAGTGTGATCTGAATGGTGCCCCACACACATGCTTCTGCTCTACAACCTGCTCACAGATAGCAACTCACGTTCATAGGCTGCTCCATGGTATCCTGGGCAGGAGGGCCAGAGACACCATGATGCGTTGAACGCAGCAGGGCAAGCCCTCCAAGCTGGGACTGTCCTCAACACTCCCGCCCGAGGTGCTCATTATTCCACCCAACATTCATTTATTGAGCACTTCCTGTCACCACTCTGGGAGGTGCTCACACCGTGGTGCCACTGTACTTGCCTTCAGTTTTGTGGAAGGTGGCACAACCCCAGGCTAAGTGGCATCTCCAAAACTGTCCAGTACAGAGTCACACCTCCTCTTTGCATCTGCTCCCAGCCCTGCTGGATTTGCTTGCTGTAGGTCTCAGTAGAAATCGATGGACAGCATGCACCACTTAAAACAGATGCATTTCACTTCTGGTTACATCAGCCTTCCCGCATCCCCTGCCTTGCCTTTGAGCAACCGTGGTCCCCATGGTAGTAAGTCTGACATGTGACTAGGGTAAGGTCAGGCTGAAACTGAGAGGTGATATGGGTTGAACTATGTCCCCCAAAAAGGTACGTTGAAGTCCTAATCAGTATGGGACATCTGCCTCAGGTTCAGGTTTCTCAGTGTTGGCACTCATAGCATTCTCCACTCTGCCATTGTGTGTTGTGGGGCTGTCCTGTGCATTGCAGGTCATTGTCAGGGTCCCTGGCCACTTTCGCTAGAAGCCAGCAATACCACAACTGCCTCCAGTTGTGGCAATGAAAAATGCCAAATGCACCATAAGGGAAAATCTTCCCCACGTTGAGACTACATGCAGACAGGATGTGGCCATTTAATGCGTGTCTCTTGATAATGTCTTGTGGCTATGAGGGTGACTATAAACATTGGCTTCATTCTGGACAAAGAAGTGAACTCGCTTCTGTGGACTGAATTATGTTCTCAAGATGGTGGGTTTGGCTCCTCACACCCTGCCCCTGTGTATGAGAGGATGTCAGGATGAGGCCATGCTGGAGTCTGGTGGCCCTCAGTCCTCTGATCTCCCAAGGAGGGAGGAGACCCCCGCTGAGACCCGCAGGGGGAAGAAGCCCTGTGAAAGTGGAGGCTGAGACCACAGTGCTGAGAGTGAAGCCTGGGAGCACCGGCCGCCTTCTGAATCCAGGTTTTCCATTCCTAGCAGTTGGCAGTGTTCTTAACCAATATAACAAGGTATATCCCTTTTGAAACTACTTGTTCTTTAAGATCTTCATAACTCCAACTTTATTTAAGGAGATTTTCATGAGAGCTCTCCTCTTCAAATCCTCTTGGCCCATTACAGTTCTAAAGGGACATTCATTTTCTTCTTTGGAATACGTGTAATTTTGTCCTGGGTTAATCTGTCTCATCACTTCCAATCAGATGCTAGGTTTCACAAAACCAAGAGCTATCTTATTTCCCACAATGCCTTGCTAAATGCGTGCACAGTTCCTGTCTTAATTGTGTCCCTATCACTCGCCCAGCGTGTGGTCCTCTCTGCTCTGGTCCTCTGTCCTACACTCCTTCCATGTTCACCCTACTCCTTCACCTCACAGGGGCACAGCAGACCATGTTGTTTTCAGGCCCCACAGAGGGCATATTTCATAATGGGAAGGAATACAGGGTGTGCATGTGTGCTCTCTGGCCAGCGCACCAAAGGTCCGGCTGGTCAGGAGGTGACTCATCCTCAGCGTGGGCAACCAGGAGTTCTTGCGTGGATTCTAATCTCCACCCCTGATCTTCCCCAACTTTGTTTTGGCCTCTTAAAACGGACCCCCTTGAAAATGCAGCTCAGCCATTTGGTATGTTGCTATTCTATAATAAAGTGGTTCCCGAGTCACCTGAGAAATGGAACCTTGTCACTGCACAACTTCTACAAACCTCGGGACAACGGTGTGGTTTGTGGATTTCCACTAAAAACACATAGTGTCCAGCATTTTCCAAAAATATCTAATCACAGACCCAGCTCCACTTCAAAGCTTCTATTTCGCAATGATTATAGACTCAAAGAAAGTTGCAGAGCTAGAAGAGAGGCCTTAGGTTCTTCTCATCCCTGGGCATGGCTGTAGCAATCTGTGGGATATTTTTCTTTTATTACGTTTATTGGCACAACCTAGCTGCACATAACGATGACACTCATCAGGAGCAATTTTCACCTGCATGTGATGGATCTTGATTCATCTTTCTCCCCACTCCCTGCCCCTCAGCGCCTCTTCCTTTCCTTATCCTTGTTTCCATTTATCCTTCTAGTCTCGTTTTCTCCTTTTCTTTTCCTTTCCTCCTCCTCTCTCTGCAATTACCTCCCTCATTTGAACATTTTCTTCCATTTCCCAATATCTAGTGTACGTTTTGGTCCTTCTTTACACCTTCAGTTTCTCATACCAGACAGAAGCAAGTCACATCACACAGGTACTGCTTCCCCGTGATCAATGTCATCAGCATGTGTTTCTAAATTGTATGAATAAACTTCATAAAAGTAGATTTAGTGTTTCTGTTTCAATACTTAGATCTTTGATCCACTTTGATTTGTTTAGTGCAGGGTGAGAAACATGTGTCTAATTTTAGTTTTTAGCATGTGGAAACATATTTTTTCAAGCACCAGTTAGTAAAGTATCTGTCTTTCTTCCAGTGAAGGCATTTGATCCATTTGTCAAATGTAAGGTGGCTGAGTGTGTTTGGATTTGTTTCTGTACATTCTAATCTGTTCCCTTGATCCTCAGTTGTTGTTTTTTTGTCTATTGTTTGTTTGTTTGTTTGTTTGTTTGTTTGTTTTTGCCAATACCTCACAGCACTAGAAAAAACAATCTTAAAATTCATTTGGAGCCAGAAGGGATCCTAAAAAGCACAAATAATTCTAGGCAACAAACACAGAGCAGGGGGAATTGCAATCCTTGACTTGAAATTATGCTGCAGAGCTACTGTGATAAAATCAGCATGGTACCAGCAAAATTTTATAGGACTTCTAAGTCTTGTAAGCTACACACAAGGATTGTGTACTATTTCTTAAAATGTTCTTCTTGGGGGGAAAAAAGAGTGAAATCCTGCTGGAAATCTGTGCTGTCCTCTCGCAGAGCACACACCACCTCAGGTTTTGAGTTTCACTTCTGTGTTCCCAGGGCTAGACTCAGAAAATAGATTTTAAATTTTTTTGCAACAACTCCAAGCAGTTGAAAACCCAACCAAAATAGTTCTGGGTAGAGTATGTCAAACAGCTTATTTGTCCTAACCATCCTGTCATTAGTGCTGGCAATCAGGGACACAGAAGCAAGCTCTAATTACAGAGAGACCAAGCAGGGAGTGGTGGATAATGAGAGAGAGCCCAGCTGATGGTGGCACCCAGCTCTCTAATGCTGTCCTGTCACTTGGTGCTTGCTGAAGTCTAATTTCCACCCGAGGAGAGGCTCAAAAGACAGCCTACCTGGGGACACCTCCCCTGCGTTCAGAGCCTATCACAATACCCTGGGCCCTCCAGCTCTGGAGTGAGCTCCCCTTTGCCCCTTTCTCTGTGGCCCCCCACTCCTAAGTCCCTGGCTTAATTTCTGGAGCCATTAGACCTTACCTTACTTTGCATGTTCTGTCCCCTCTGCCTGCTGCACCCTCTCCCACCATCCCAGCAAACTCGCTTTGTTCTTCAGCCCATGGCCAGAAATAGCAGCTGGGCTCAGCCTCTCCTGCCCCCTTCTTTGGGCTTCCTTGGCCACATGTCCATTAGCCAGAATTTTCTTCAAGGACAAGCCAGTGAGATTAACTTCTGCAAAAATAGGCAATTTATGGGTCATGAGGCCACCTGTGGGAGGCGCAGAGGTGCGTAGAGACAGGCATGGGGTGGCTGCCCAGGCCCCCCTGTTCTGTAGGGCCACAGGTTTCTTTATCTCATGCTCTGTCCAGAAAAACATTTTCATAGATTTGACCTTGCCAACCTTAATATTGCTGTCTGAGTGGCTGGCCTCCTTTTCATTCCTATGAAAACATTAAGTAAAACAGTTGACAATGTCCCGATTAACTAGTGTCTCAGTTATTTTTTCTCATTGCTGGGTCAAAATGCCCCATGTTCCAAGCTAAGGGAGGAAAGGGTTATTGAGCTCACAGTCTGAAGAGCTCAGTGCACAGCAGGCTGGGTCCAAGGCAGGTGACACGCGGCAGAGGGGTGTCTGGGAGAGCAGCTCAGGGCACCCCCAAGGCAGCCAAAGCAGCCAGGCTGCCAGAGTCCACAGTGGCCAGAAGGTAGCAAGGTAATGAGGGACTTCAGCAGCATCTTTTTGCCCCTTTTCTGCTCCATCTAGGCCACCAGGACTAGGAGCCTGCCAAACAAATCAGTGGAGCGGTTTAGTGACTTCTCACTCTTAATCCCAGAATGCATCAGTCACGGATCTAGATCCAGCCACCTCCGAGAAAGCCCCGTTAAGACTGCACGCGGCTGTGGGGGACACCTAGACACAAGCCCTGCAGCTCTCAACTCAAAAAGGATGTTCATTTTAGATACACTGTCCCAGCCTTGCTGGGAAAAAAAAAAAAAAAATTCACATAGAGGGATGTTTTTGAAAGGTGCACAGTTTGTCCTCCTGGTCGTAAGAAATGCTATATATGCCACATACTTTCTTCCCACCAGCAACTTATTCTGGGTCTGCTCATGTTTCCTGAGACCAAAGAGTGGCACGCTTTCCTGCTTTAGAAAGAGCCAGACAGTAAACACATTCACACACTAAGTAATGACGCTCCAGTCAGCAAGGAAGCCCGCACATCAGTGGTCCTGTGAAATTATGAAGGCGACCGCCGCCCTCGATCCCAGCGTACCAGGAGGCCGAGTTCAGGGAGGGCCACAGCCCGAGCCCAGTCTGAGCAGCTCAGTGCCTAGCAAGGCTTTGTTTCAAAGTAAGAGGAAAAATGGGCCAGGGATGCAGCTCAGGGTGAGAGCCCGGGTTCTGTCCCCAAGAACTACAGAAAGGAGGAGAAAAATAGGAAAGAAAGAAACGAGGGAGGGAGGAAGGCAGGGAGGAAGCCAACTGTGAGATGCATGTAGAAGGATCAAGTGGGGATGGAGAAGCCCCGCGGCCTCGCGCGTCAGGGCCGCCTGATGCTGCAGCACGGCTCGCTGGCGGCTCATTACGGCGGCGTTGGTGTAGACCAAGTTCCTGCTCTGCCAGGTGTATAAAAGGACAGCAAGGCAATTATGTGCAGTCCGTCATACCCGATATGACAGCAAATGACCATGCTACTGGTTTACGTGTATTTATTATGTTATGCAGGATTCCGTCATTTTAAAATGAACTTGTAAAAATAGGCTGATCATACAGCAGTTTGTATAAATACGAGGTTCACACGGTGACTCAGCAGTTCCCTGTTATTAAGGGGCACACGACTTGTGCTCAGGCTCTAACCCAACTACCCTCTTGACGGGGCTCGGAGCTAAGATGATTGGCAAGTGAGCAGGGGCGGCCGTGGGCCAGCTGAACCCACCCAAGCCGGCCGTGGGCTGGGTGGAGCCTCGGCCTGCCGTGGGCCAACCTCTGGGCAGCATTCTACATCCACTCCCTGTCCACCGCTGGCTTATGCTTTATTTTTCTTTACACCCCCAGGCCTGCACAGAGCATGTGGCACCTAAGTGACTTTCCTTGACAGTTTGTTGAAAGGCTGGGTGAGGCCATCACACATGCGTGCCTGTGAAGCTGTTCCATCGCAGAGCTGCCGAGGGTGATTTCCAATTTCATTGGCTTCAGACAAAAGCTGGGAAGCCTGAATATTTACAGAGAGTTAGAAAGCCACCTCCCTGCTAATGACACAATCTGTGTGTTACTGTTGTGTACTCTTGCCTGAGAAACAGGACCCAGGGTCTGTTCTTGGAAGCGTACTCCAGTGCATTCCGCTGGGTGCAGGGAGATGGAAGGTTGGAGCAGGGCTTGAACAAGAAGTGTTTTGTTTTTCTGTTTGAACAAGAGCACCTCAGACACGGGGGAACGACAAGGGGAGCTGGAGTTGGTGCAAGAACATTCAGTGACGTCATACTGTGTTTGGCCAGACATATTTTACATGCCTCCGGGATTAATCATTTTCAGAAGAAAGTCCTTGCCTTATTTCTTTAAGTCAGGGAAAAAAAAAAAAAAGGCCTTGTTTGGACTGTTTGCTTTTCTACAGAAGAGTTGCCAGGGTCATGCAGCTTCGTTCTGTGTAACTTGATGCGGAAAGGGTGTGCACCCCTTGGGGCTGGCATGAAACTCAGGTGTCTGACGTGGGCGGGCGCAGCTGTGAGCAGGGTGAGTCCTGAGCCAGAATACAGCTTCAGCAGTTTAGCCATCAGCCGTGTTCACAGGCCTTGTCAAGACACTGTGGGGGTTTTGTTTTACTTTGTTTTCTGGCGCTGAGAATTGAACCTTGAGCCCCCCACACACTAGGCAATCGCAGCACCACGGCCCTACACCCCACTCTGACACTGTGCACTTAACAGAGGGGCACAGAGCCCAGAACCACCTGAACAGGCAAACTAGGCTCTGGGCTGGACCCCAACACATCCCTCTGCAGACTGCACGAGGCAGGGAGAGGCTGGAGCCGGCTTCTACCAGCTCCAGAGCCAGCTCTGCAGACCCTTCCCTGGGGGCTTCACCCTTGAGGCCTGGAAGCAGCAGCGTGGGAGTATTTGCACACTTGAAGTAGGCAGGCACTGCCAATGCCAGCCTCTGGCTCCGGGAGGGCGGACTTAACATCTCCTAGCACACTGCTGACATGTTCCCTGGTAGCATCCTTTTCCTCACCCCCCTACTCCAAGGTACATCTCAGGGAGAAGCCCCCTAATCTCTCTGCATCTGTTTTTTCACCTATCTTACACCATGCAATGACCTTCACCAAGTCAAGAACCAGTAGGAAGGCCCAGACCAAAAACTGAGCAGATGCCTGCACCATTCCTTTGTCTTCCCAGCCTCCAAAGTCCTGAAGGAGTGATAAACCTGCATGTTTTATAGATTACTTACCATGTTGTATTCAGTTATGGCAACGGAAGGCATACTAAGAAAGAAGTGATACCTCGCCAGGGAGAGACAAGGATTAAATTATCTGTATGTCTCTTTATAGCATTTAGCTTGCTGCAAGGCTGTATATAATTATTAAAGGTGGTTATTATTTTCATTGATTAGCTAAGGAAGAGAGGGGCTGGGGGATGACAAGGATAGCAGGAAATTGAGAGTTAGAAGAGTAGTTTTAGTCTAAAGATCTTTGAATAGTTAAAGAGGTCAGTGTCGGACCTCAAGGCTGAACTGGCATAAGAACCTGGAAGTGGCGATGTCATTCTGCTCCCAGCCCTCACGTCACCGCTGCCTGTGACTTCAGTCTTCACTTGCAGCTTCATATAGTGAAGAACTCAGAGCAGGACTGGAAGAGGAGCAGCTGCTACCCCAACCTGCTTAGCTGGCCTCAGCCCAAGTTCTCAGGAAGCTCTGAAGCATATGGCTGGCGTAAGGGAAGGAGGCAACAATGGGAGGACCTTACAATGGAGTTGGTGTCCATGGAAGCAGGAAAGAATTCTACACGGCTGGAGCATGTTCTGAATTGGCTGACTCTTTGCTGTGCTTTGAAAAGGAAGCTTTTAACTATGGTAACTGGGTCACTGTGGACAACCACAAGAGAGAGAAGAGCTGGGCTCTTGTTTTGTTCCAGGAAGTAGAAAAGATTGCTATAGGTGCATTTCAGGGGATTTGGTGGGTAACAATTTGATTGAGATCTATACCTTCCTCACCACAGCAACCCAAATTAATAAAAGGAAACATGTTCTGATTTTTCAGTTGCCAGGTCTCGAGCTGCACCGAGGTGCTGAGTGAGCAGTCTGCGGCCAACGCCTTCCTTCAGGCAGCGTCCCCCGTCTTCACTGGCCACTGTACTGGCGAGCATGCTCAGCTGCAAGCAACAGCGCTGCGGTTTAAATGTGTTCCCCCAAAACTTCACGTGTTCCGGTGCGATGGTGTTAATGGTGCAGCTTCATGGGTGACCTGGCCACAAAGGTGTCCCCTGGTGAGTGGGATGAAGGCCCTAACTGAAGGCACTGTGACACAACCATTTGCTCCATCACATCAGGACACATCCTTCCTCCCCTGTGGAGGATGCAGCCTTCCCCAGAACACTGAACTTACCTGGGCCCTGACCCTGGACTTGGCAGACTCCAGAAGGCTGAGAAATCAACTCATGTTCTTTGTAATAAAAGGAAGTATCAACCCATAGGCTGCAGTTTGCACGACCCATCTTAGAAAGGCACAGGCCTTCATTTCTTTGCAGAGCATTTCAATCTACTCTTAGTGAGCTGTATGGATCTGGCGAGCTCTGTGGGACGGCTGTGGGCTGGAGGCTCTCCGGCGTCTCACCTTCACACCATCCTGGGTGTGCTCTTCCATGTCCTGGAGGTCCCAGGGCCACACTTTCTCCACATGAATGAATGACACAAATCCACGGTGTAGAAAGAAATGTTTTGAATCAGTACAGCCTGGAGGAGAGACTCAGCTGTGTTACACAGGTCCAGTGTTTTCTTCAAATGTAGATTTTACCTGCAGTGACACTTGGTACAGCTGCCCTTATTTCTTAGGGTGTTATGCTTTGTTCTTGATATCCAGATGGTCTGGTCATGACATGGCCAGGGGCCACCGCATGGACACGGGAACAGACAATCCTAGGCCCTGATCAGCTGCTAATGAAAAGCATGAGTTATGTTTTCTTCTAGGGTAGGTAGGGACTTGCATGTCGTTTCTACCATAAAGCATAACTTTTCTTGGTCTTCCAAATGCCCAATAGATAACTGAAAATAGAACTAAGCTTGACCTTCATGCTCTATCTCTCCTTTGTTACTCTGAGTCTTGGGTCTGATGCCTTCTACTTCTGTATAGGGCTGTGTCGATCATCTAGGGAGCGCTTAAGGCCTGGCTGGACAGGCCTGATGCGCTCTGAATCTACACGTGCCTTACCCTGATTCGAGACTGAGGACACCAAGATAGACGTTTGCAGGGACATATAGCTACACCCAGAGGTCTCCAGCCCTCATTGTAAATCTGTGATCACCTGGATGCCAGGAAAGGCAGGGTCCCACTAGCAGAGACAACCTTAGGCAGGGGTAATGCTTCCTTCAAAACGGGACCACCTCTCAACCAAATAGAAGTATAACACCAGGAATGAAATAGTGACCAAGCAGACCCCAGTCCACTGCTCATGTTCAAAAGCTGGCCTCCTGCCTTTGTGGGCAGACCGGTCTGAGCTCCTGTGTGCTCCCTCCAACTTCCTAAGCTGGAGTCCTTTCCTAGCTTCCTTCTAAGTTTCTAATTAAAGGGTTTTATTTTTCCTGTAAACTTTTACTTTAGTTTAAATTTCCATTTGTGCTGAGCAGGAACCCGTGCTAGCCAGTGACAGCGATATTTGGCTCAAATCTATGTAGTCCAAGCTAAGAAATAGCTCTACCCCCTTGTAGAACATAGAACTACAAAGAGAATTATGAGTACAGCCACTCATTGCAAGCATGACTAATATTACCACTAACTCTAAGTGATGGAATGGAGCAAACTTTACAGTTTACAAAACACCTAACACCTACACATGCGCTCTGTTGCTTAAGTCCCAAGAATGACAAAAGTCTTGTAAGGTTGTCACTGTGTGTAACTTTTCTTCACTGTTTACAACCCTCCCATCAGTGTACAAGGTGTTCGGAGGCACTCTCTTAATCTTTACAATATCCTGAGGGAGGTGCTGTTGTTTTCCCATTTGTCAGATGAAAAAATTAAAGCCTAAAGCATGTCACTTCCCCAAGATCGTATCATTGTACTTGTACACAGTAGACACTATCTCTAAATACATCTCTCTCTGAAATCCAAGCTCTTAGATTTTCAAGGCTCTTTATTGTAGTTTTTATGTTAGTGTCATTACTGGCCCCATTACTGGTGAGCCGATGTCCAATGACTGGGAGTGGCTCTCCAAGGACAGCTCATTTAGTAAAGGGCAGCGCTATCTGAAACTTCTCATTCCATTGCCCAGAGGGCTTACGACAGCTGATAGCTACTGAAAATTAGTAGGGTCACAGTGCTTGGTGAAGTTAGGAGACTGGGGTGCAACGATTCAACTGTCTGATTTATCAGGGTCCCCCTGCTATTCCAAACAGAATGCCACATGACACATCTTGAGAGGTAACAGGCTAGAGGGCAGAGACACCTGAGTTAAAGTCTTGGTCAATTACTTAACCTCTCTGAGCCTCTGACTCTGTAGTACTTGGGAAGTTCAGCCTAGTAGAATCTTTTAGAGGATTAAATGAGATAACTGTACAAACTATGACTTAATACCTGATACAAACATAGTCAGACACCCGTTGCCAACTCTATGTACCTCTCTTCTTTACTCCTGTTTCTAGAAAACTTGCAATGTTGGATGCTGCTGGTGGGTGAATGAATGAATGAATGAATGAATGAATGAATGAATG
>NW_004524599.1:15006077-15011999 GCF_000260255.1 Octodon degus
AAAAACACGGAAGGGAGTAGTGACACTGCCTGCTGACGCACGGGGCTTGCGTTTCCTCTGGCTTCTCTACCCCAGCTCCCAAGCTGAACTGCTCAGACAGGAAGAAGGGGCCCTACCTGGGCTAAAGCAGTGCCCTAGGACGGTGATGAAGAAGTACACCACAGCCCCAGACACTATCCATACAGGAAGATGTCGAAACTCAGAAGAAAATTTCTTTTGTCTAAGTACTATTTTGATAAAATACGTTTATCTTGGAAGAACCTAGGAGTAGGAGCATTTCTCAGGGAACACACGCATTCCTCACTTCATTTTGCCAAGGGCAGAAATGAACCTTTCTTTCTCATTTCCACAGGAGAAGAGAAATTTCCAGCAGGGGAGCCGCTCCACATTCGCACTCACTCAGCAAGGTGCTCCTGCGAGCACCCAGGCGGACACTGGGTAGTCCTCCTGCTGCTGAGACAAAAGACCTGGCATGTGTAAAGGAGAAGAGGTTGATTCTGGATGTCAGTTGTAGAGGTTTCAGTCCAGGGTTGGCTGGTAGAAGGGTACGATCAGAGAGAGTCCCGGCTTGTGCTGTCCAGGAAGCAGAGGACAAAGGCAGAGCCCAAGAGGCAGAGGCCAAAGAGCAGATCTGATCCCTGAGGTAGCGCACCGTGGCCCAGCAAGACGTTTCAGAGAAGTGCTTTGCTAGAGAGGCATCCCCAAGCCAGTCAAGTTGGCAATCACGGTCGACTATCACAGATGCACCTATGCTGATTAATGGTCAAAAAAAAAAACCAGACTGGGAACGTCTGGTAGCAACATTTTCTGTGGAGGTAGCTAATATGATCAAGAGGACCTGAACGCACAGAGCCACAGGAGATTAGACTGCAAGCCTCAGTCAGGCTGTCTGGCTCGTCTGTTGCTGTACCTTGGCTACGGCAGGACCAGGCCTATTCACAGAGCTGGAGAACATTATTGGAAGGAAGCAGGTTCATGAGATGATCCAACCCAGTGCTTTCCATACATGAGAAGGGCGCGGGCCCTGGGTGGGGTCAGCCTGCTGGGATGCCATTCTGCTCTGACGTCACTCGCTCTGAGTGGAGCAAGCCCCTGGCACCCTCTGTGGTATGGCAGTGACAAGCACAGAAATGGGGCAATGCCTGGCATAGGCACACATGGCATAAATAGCCGATGCTGGCAGTGCCCTTGCACCCAGGAGAGCGTGTCCCTGCCCCAGACCCAGGCTTTGCCCCTCCTGATGGGGCGAGAATGTGCCCACCTGCAGCCCGTGTGTCTCTCTGGACACCTTGCAGGTAACTGGGACCCCAGGTTTCCTGCCTGAACCGTGTTGTCCCCACAGAAAGGGCCAGCATGAGTCAGTGCCCCGGGGTCTGTCCTCCAGGGGACCACACTCCTGGTCCCAAGCTGCAGACGAGACGTCAGTGACGGGCTCCCTGGGTGGATCACGGCCCCGAGTGCTACAGGGTCCACGTCCGTGCACCAGACGCACCAAGAGCTGGCTGGTCCTGCCTCACATCCCTCAGGTATCACGAACCGCAAGCTGCACAGAAAGGCTATACTTGAACTCAGTCTTTAGACCATGACATAAGTATGTTTGCAAAGGAAGGAGGGGGCGAGCCCATCGGAGCAGCTTTGCTAGGAGCTTCTAAACATTCAGGTCCATGGTGTGGGGAGCTCCACGTGTGCTTTGTCCCACCAATGTTAAGAACAGAACTGACCACTACAGTTACACCCAGCACTCTATAAAAGACCCCATATTCCACCACGTTAGAGGCTCAATCCCACCCTTCTCCAAGTGGCCCTTTTATTTTTATGCTGGGAATTGAACTTAGGACCTCACACTTTCCAGGCCAGCTCTGTGCCTAGGCGGCACATTCATATGGCTTTATCCAAGTCTTTATCCTTTAGGGGATGTGTAGCCCAAACCTTAAAAAAACACATGCCTGCAGCTCTAGCCAGCCTCTGGGCGACATGGGAACATAGAACCTGTTCTGCACTCAGGGCAGCCCTGGGGACATGGCCACCTCAGCCCCTCAGATGCAGGCATTGACTGACCCGTGCTCCAGCATCCGGTGTTAATGAGGCTTGTCTAGTTCTGTTGCAGTTTATTTCTCTGCATCTTTGGCAGGAGAAATTCCCCTGCTAGAGATCCATTTTAAGAAAATAAGCAGTTGACCTAGAAGCCCAGGACACCCGTCCTGATCACACTGTCCTTGTCAACATGAGGCCGGCAGGCAGGAGGCGATGGCTTAGCATGTCCCCACCGCATGCAAAGAGCTGTGGGCGACGCTGCTTCCTGAGACGCTGCGTGTGCCAGCCACCCAGGTGCCTAAAACTAGGAAAACAGTCAACACATCAGGTAGCTTAAGAATCATTCAAAATTATATTTTTGGATAAATCAGAGTGACATGTTTGCAATATGATGTTAAGGGAAGGACAGAGCCTGAGGGAGTCAGGGGTGTGGATCAGCGGAAGAATGCTTCCCTAGCAGGTGCCCGGCATTCTGCAGAGCTGGGCTTGATTTCCAGCAGCGTTAAAAAAAAAAAAGCAAACAAGATATGAAATGAGTAATAAATATATAGTATAAGCCCCAGTGTCCAAGGGACACAATCAGTGACATCAAGGCATTAGCAGAGTTGTCAGCTATAGTGGAATGCTGAGCAATTTTTGTGTTCTAAGTCATTATTTTTGCGTGTGCACACATATTACAAAGCATTATTTTTTTTTAAATAGAAAATCCCATAAGTCAAATTAAAAATAAAAACTGCTACCAAAGCAGAGGTCTGCAACATGCTTGGGGCACCAGGCCGCTGTCACCAACACACAGGTGATGCACACACCGGAAGCCCAAGGGGGAGACGGGCATCCAGTCAGCTCTCCGCCAGGCACGGCTCCTCCTCTGCACTGTGCTTTCCTGTGTCCCTCGGGGTTCAGTGTGGCCTGGGGCAAGGCAGATGCTGGCCTGGCCCCCAGGACATGGTATAGCAGTGGTCCCCCTGCCAACACCTGCCCGCGTGCAGCTAGGACCCCGGCTCGGCACCATGCAGCCGTGTTCTTGCCTCCTCCGCCAACCACCCAGGGAAGCAGGAATTGTCACCTTAGCGATGGAAAAAAGGACACAGACTGCTTCAATCCATGGCATGCAGCGTGTGTGTGATCCAAATGGGGTGAAAGGGGTCACCCCAAAACATGCCACCGTGGTTACTTCTGGGCATACAGACTACAAGTACTGTGTCCTAGCCACAGACATCAGTACTTACATAACATTTAATTGTTTTTTTCAATTCCAGGATTGAAACTAGGGTCAGACACACAGGGGCTCAAGCCTCTCTCCAAATTTTTAGAATCAGAGCTGGAATCAGCATTTTTGGAAGACCCAGGGTAACTGGTGTGCATATTAAATTTTGAAAAAATGCTGTGTAGAAAGTGACTCTTTAGCCTGGCTGGAGAGTGAAATTGTCATTTTTTAAAAAGTACTAAAGCCCGCAGATGTGCTTTTATTGGGAACAGATCTGAGTGTTGGCGCAGAGGTTCTTAAAAGCCCCTGGTTGGCTCTACGCTGTTGTCAGAACTGAGACGCCGCACAGACCACCAGCTGAATTTACCCAGTCAGACACAGTGACAAAGACACTGCCAATTGGAAAGCTGAAAAATAGGCAGGGGCCCGAGCTTGGCTGTTACGGGGGAAATTCTCATTTGTTTATGCCCATGGGGACCTCCACCAAAAAAAGAAGTTGCCACCTGCCAATTCACGGTCCCTTGAACCAGTTCCTGTGTGGCTTTCATAACCCGTGCACAGAGGACACAAAGTCTCAGGAGCCGGGCCCAGTGACACCGGAGCGAGAGAATATGAAAACACTTAGATGTCATCAGTTCAGGACGATGGATGACTGTGAAGTCAGGATGACTCACGGAAGGCCTAACCCTTCTCTGTACCACGGAGCTTGCTTATAAAGAGAACAAACATAAAGACGCCTAGTCCCATATGGGCTTCCGTTGGTGGAGGGACAGCGTGTGGCCTGTGGAACATGTTGCAGCCATCAGCCCCGTGGGGTGGGGACCACCAAGGGGGAGGCTTGCTGAAGCTTAGCGTGCATTTGCACACAGAATGCTCTTCGCACAAACCTCTGATGTGGCCCATGGAGCTGAGCGCAGCAATGTAATGTAGTGACATCACATCTCAGAACGTGAGAATGCCTTCCTAGGGAGAAACAGGGCTAGATTTGGGGATCCCAGCTCCTGCCTTCAAATCCCAAACTCACATCCTGAGGCCTGAAGTCCCAGAACAGCCATACAAGGTCGCCAAGGGAAGGTGCGGTGCAGCCTTTCCTCTTGAGATGGCCGCAGCCTCTGTCGTGGCCCTGACCCTTCCTCACTGGGAATGTCTGCCCCAGGTCTTCTCCAGCTCAGACACAGCCTGGCCGTGTTCATTCTTGGCTGGCTTTGCTCTTTCGCCCATCCGCAGACTGAATACTTTGCATTTCTGGCTGCAGTCACATCATTAGTCCAGAATGAAGGCCATGGAGGCTCTCATCCTGGGAGAACCACATGACCTGCCCAGGGGAAAGAGTGGCTTTTTTTTTTTTTTTTTTTCTTTTTCAGAACTGGGGATTGAACTCAGGTCCTTGTGCTTGCCAGGCAGGCACTTATTCTACTGAGCTATCTCCCAGGGTTTGGCAAGAAGTAAGGTCTGTCCTCTGAAATTAGCTTGAGAAACTTCCTAGAGCAGATCAGTAGCTACGGAGTGCAGGGTCTGAGTTGGGACAACAAGAATCGTCAGTGCTATCTGACAAGCCAAGTACACAGGCGCCCCGTCCCTGCTGCTTCGTGACATGGTGTCATCGGCACGTTGAGGAGACTCGATGCCTTGCAGGCCCCCAGCGTCCACCAGGCCTTCATAGCGTGTGCTCCTCTCCCCGCTGCTGCAGCCATAATGGAACACATCTGTTGTGCGATTCCCCGAAGCCCTCCACCTTCTTCTGCTCAGCTTGGATCACAGGAAGCAAGCTGCACTGTTAGGCTGCTATTTCTCAGCAGAGGTGCCAACATGTATCACACAACCCTCAGGAAATTAAGCTCTGCAGTGCCCGACACTGGGTCTCCCATGTATATCTGTGCCCACATGGGGGCCTTGAAGCCATTGCGAAGGATACACAGGTTCTTGCAAGTACACACAGGATGCGGAGGCCCAGGCCACCTCAGGCAGAAAATGCTTAGCAATGTCCATAAGTGAAGGATTCTTTCCATAAACTACTCTGCTGTTGGGAGACTGAGGAGCTCGTCTCTTACGACAGAGCTCTTTGCAGGCAGGTTAATGTTTCCTAGGTTTAAAGGAAAACTAAAAACTAACCAGGGGGCAAAACGACCAATCAGAGAAATGCCCCTGTGATAGTTCCATCATACGGATATTTCCCTAAAGAAACACTATTGGGGCCTATTAATAAAACTAGGAGGGCCGGAGAGATAGCTCCATGGACTAAAGCACCTGCTTAGGCAGAGCGCAGCAGCCAGGGTTCAATCCCCAGTGTGCTGTGCCAGCCCCACCCCAGAGTGCCCTGAGATGGCAATTGAGACAGGGTGTGGTGGCGTGCACCTGTAATCCCAGCACTTGGGAGGCTGAAAGCAGGATGATCACTATGAGTCTAATCTACGTAGTGAGACCCTGTAGTCCCTGTAGTCTCTGTAGACCCTGTACCAAATGCATGAACAAACAAACAAACTGGGGAATGCATGGGTAAGTTTCACCACTTATTTGCTGTCTGGCTTTAGTTACTGTGCCTGGATATTCCCACTCGCAGCGTTAGAATCACAACAGTGTCAACAGAATCCGGTCATACATGCAGGGTTTTCTTGGGAAGGTGGAAGGGCTTGCGAGCTCTTCACGCCTACTACCATCTCACTTAGTGACTTGCTCATGGG
>NW_004524599.1:15012889-15015945 GCF_000260255.1 Octodon degus
TATATTCCGTTCTGCTCAGAGTTCCCTGCAGGAGCAAACAGAGAGGCAGGAGAGCACAGTGACCATGTGTGGACCCACAGGTGGAAACACCTGGCAGGAGAGATTCTGCTGCTCACTATCCCCCACCCCCAGCAAGGGGAAGGCATCCTGGCACCACACAAAGGGTGGTGGCAGCCTCCAGGACATGGAAAGGCTCATGGCTCTGTGACAGCTGGGAAGAAATAGCTCTGGAAAGCTTTCTGTCCCACACTTGCAGGTCAGCGCACGATCTGGGGAAGCAGCAAACATGCTTGGGAGGGACCTCGCAGAGGACAGATGCTGTCCCCATGGAGTAGTCTGCAGAGCCCTGGGCAGATGTGGCACACACGGAATGTTTTCCAGGTAGTGCCACGAGTGGTGGATTTTTCCCCCAGTAGGACAGAACAGTTCCTGCTTAGCCCACCACGGAGGGAAGGCCCTGCGGCTCACCTGCAAATGCAGACGCCCTGAGTAAGCGCAGGCTGGTTTGGACACGCAGGACCCGAAGCACAGAAGAGCGTTGCAGTTTCCAGGACTAGTTAGGGTGTGAGTCATGCAATTTGTCAGACACTTCGATGCTGCCTTTCATGCTGATTTATAAATGGCAGAGACGACAGGGGGCTGGGATTCCGCAGAGGAGCCACATCAGCCTCTGTGCTCAAGGCCAAGGCCACAGGACTCACCGTGGGGGCTTTTATTGGCTTTCCGATCTGAGCAGGCGCAGTGGATAAGCTGTTGTCCACACACAGTGAAGTGTGAGGGCTGCAGTCCACTTGGATGCAAGAGGAATAGAGCACAGAACATGCACACACACACGCGCACACACTATGAGACACACACTTGTTGACACTGTAGAAAAACACCAAATTAATACGAGTGTGGTTTCAAAAGCAGACAGGACTTCAGTTACAAGTAGGGAGTAAAAGCCAGAATGAGCTCACTGTCAGCGAGCTGGGTTATCTTAAACACAAGCTGGGCTTCTGGTAAAGGAGGACCTGTATTTTCCAAGCAAGCAGCTGGCTTCAGAGCAGCTGAGCTCACATCCGCTCGGGCGCACTCAGCCCTGCGTGTCCCCACACATCTTTGCTGACCTTGCTGATGCTTGTTTTCCTGGAAGGGACCTGAAGCTGGTGCAGGAAAATTCCACATTCCTGGTGGGAAAGGAAGCAGCAGAGTTCGTCTTGCTGAGCCACGGGGGAGGGCACCTCAGAAGCCAGAAACCGAGCTGTCCCTCCAGCTCCGCTGCCCCATGTCGCTATGCTCTGTCCATCGGGAGTGGAAAGGAGCTGGCACCAAGGACTCCCTTGGAATTCTGTGCTGTGGGCCAAAGCTGCAAGCGTGAGACACAGGGTCTAGGCTGTGCGACCCCTGCTCCCTGCATGGTCAGCCCACAGGGCCCAAGGAGAAGGGGCATCGCCACCAGCACCCCTGGTGTGTTGTGAGGAGAGACCTGGTGTGAGGAACCCGGGATTTGGCCAGGGATCCCGGGGTCTGCACAGACCCACAGTCCCTCTGTATATCATGACCCCCTTTCTGTCTCAACAAAGCATTGTCTCCACCATTCCTTTCAATTAGTATTTTTTATTTTAGTTTAGTTTTTGGTACCAGGGATTGAACTCAGGACCTTGTGCTTGCTGGGCAGGCACTCATATTGCTGAGCTACTTCCTCGGCCCTAACTAGTATTTTTTTGATAATTTAAAATAACACAGTTAAAGTATAACATCATTTTCAAATTGATTGGTTGATGAACTGTGTGTTTTTTTTTTTTTTTTTTTTTTTTTGGTGGAACCAGGGATTGAACTCAGGCCCTTGCGCTTGCCAGGGAAGCGCTCATTCCACTGAGCCATCTCCCCGGCCCTGAACTGTGCTTTTTATATAAGATTAAAATCTAATAAATATCATAAGCACTATTATTAAAGTGCACCAAACAAATTATGATCACTAATATTAAACCAAATGTACTTTGTTAGACCTCTTTCGCTATCATTTTGATCTAAAATAAGATGCTAATATTGATATAGCATTTGGTCAATATCATGTATAAATAATTTCCTTTAATTTTGAACCTTTTAGATTATACATTATATGGAAGAAGCGCATAACTGAAACACTTTTGAGCAGGGTGTAAAAACGACTGACATATGTTGTGTGTGGATGTAAATGTGCCCGCACGAAAGCCATCACCCTGCCGAGTGTGGCCGCACACGCCTACCGTCCCGGCACTTGGGAGGCTGAGGCAGGAGCAGCGCTGTGAGTCCGAGACCAGCGTGGGCTGCAAACTGAGTTCAAGGACAGCCTGACCTGCATACTGTAGAGTGAAGGCATGCCTGAAAAAGAAAAAGAAAGCCATTACTCGGTATAACCAAAATACATTAATAAAAAAATCCAAAGAAAAAAATTGGGGGAAAGAGCATGTTCCTCTTAACCTGGTATTTTTCAAGCTCACACAAATTACTTGTTAGACAGAGAGCCTTCTGGAGCCCCCAGGTCCATGGCATGGTCTCCAAGAGGCGCTGGACACTCGTGCTTTTAATGAGCACCCAGATGACTCTGCCAAGGAGCCTGTCTTATCAGAAAGCAGTTCCCAGAAGCAAAAAGAAGCGAGAAGGGCAGGTCTGTTGGCTGGCGGGAAGAGGCCAGGTCTGAGTGCTGCTCTGCCTTGGGAGCCCCTGGGGCTGGGTCCTAGGGCCAGAGGAAGGGTTAGGTGAAGATTATGGGCAGCTACTGCAATTGGGCAAACCCAATTATCTGCCCCAGTGATCTTTCTACCTCTCACCACCTGACGCTGGGAAAGTTACTGGCCTCAGGCTTCTCAACAGCACAGTGGGGATTGGTTTTTTAAAAAATCATCCTCTGTAACAAGAAATGTAACTTTTGTATCTGCCAGGGTCAGTCAAATCCCCTCAGGATTTATCCCGAAACCTGTACCATAGTTTGTAGATTCTTTATCAGTGTCAGCCATGTGGATGAGTCATGGCCATTGCTTGGCCAATTTGCTCTCTGTGAAAGCCTGAGAGAGTGTTTTCCCTCCATGTGA
>NW_004524599.1:15017155-15019022 GCF_000260255.1 Octodon degus
TTGAGTGGTCAAATTAGATCATTTGGTGAATGGGTGAATCGCTACTGTGTTTTTAATGTGACTTATGTGGGTTTTCCAGGCAACCACGCGTGTTGTAGAGAAAGAGAGGCACATAATGCTGACCTGCGCAGTCCATAAAGAAGTCAGGCTGGGATTGCGTTGCTGTCCTTGCTGAGATCTTTGACTTAATTCTCAACAAAAGCATTCTTCTCTTTAACATCTTCCAGCAATGGAAATGTAATTGTTAATTTGAGAATAACTCACAGCAAGCACACAGGCTGGTAATGAGATTAGCAGCTCCACTCTCAGACATCACGCAGAATAGAATGCAAGTTCACATGCCTCGGGGCCCTCCAGGAGCCAGGGTGGGATCCCAGCGCTGCCGAGCAGATGCTTTGCAAATGCAGGGGTGCACACCGTTCGGGAGAGTGATGGAACAGAGACCAAGGAGGCGCTCTCGAGGCCTCTCTTTTCCTTAAGGAAAGGATGGGACTGGCTTGGGAACACCTGGAGGAAGACACCTCCCCTGCCCCCTGTCTGGGTTGGCCCTACGGGGTGCAGAAGGAAGCACACATGGCTCTGGAAGGTGCAGGCAAATGAACCCCTGCCCAGTGCTGAAGGCGAAAACAAGAAGGGAAGGAATGAAGCGACTGTTGTCTTCCTCATCCCTGTGCTTAGGCACGGGCTTTTGTTGAAAGGAGTGCTTTCATAGCTCCGCCTTCCTTCCAGACACAATACTGTGAACTGCTTAAGGTTATTAGCATATTGCAGCAGAAATGTGACAGCAGAAGTGCACCGCGCACGCTTTTTATCTGAGAAGTCTGGGGGTTCCCTGAATGAAGGTGTATGTCCAAAGGTCCTCTCCTTGATTTTTTTTTGCTTCCTACTGTAGAGATTAAAATCCAGGGAAGAAATGTGTAAGCGAATTTTATAAAGACACATGAGAGATCTATGAGAGAGGCAGCCCTAAATTTACTAGAATGGCCCAAAACGCGAGCCTCTCAGATTATAAACTCAGCCCACAAGTGAGCTTGTTGTGTTGGGGACAGTGTGCCTGACTGCGAGTGGCACTGGCTGCAGTGTGGCTCAGTAACGGAGCGAGTGCTTAGCACGTGCCAGATGCCAGGTCCTGTCCTCAGAGCCAAAAGCAAACATCTGGGCAAAAACCCACTAGAAAGAAAGGATGTGAGGTCTAGGTGTGAAGAGCAAGTTCCAAAACTTGTTTTCCAGTTGGCTTTCTATAGAAAGTATAGAGCTCGCTCGGCCACTGATACAGTGTTAAGCGATGTTCAGAGGGTTCGCAGTCATTACAGCCAGGGATACAGGGACAATTGATTACATTGTTCTACAAGTTACTTTAACTGTGAAAACAAAACCACAGTGGAATTAAAAATTGATGTATGAACTTAGCAGACACACCAGAGGTTGAGTTTCTGGAATATCCCCTTTCCTGTGGTGAGCTGCGTAGTTCAGGACCTCTTAGAGCACTGCATTAGGGAGCATTCCATCAGGACAATAAACATCCGAGATAACCAACGTGCAAAGAACGAAGGCTTATTTGCACTCACAGTTCTGGGCACTCGAGGCCGTGACTGAGTGGCCCCACTGCTTCGGGCCTGTGGTAAGTAGCACAGCGTAGTGAGAGGCGTGCTTCTGCCCCTGCGGAACTCTGCAAGCGTCATTATGGCAGGCGGTCCAACATGGCGCGGGGTCCCAAAACAACAGCCTGTCATTCCTGGACCAGCTTCTGTGTTCTTCTTCTACTTCCCCAACAGACTTTTTGTCTCCTTTCTGCATGCGCTCCAGTTACCCCCCAGTCCTCTCCTAATGGGCGCTTCATCTGCCCATGTGAACTGCACCTCTATTC
>NW_004524599.1:15020892-15042335 GCF_000260255.1 Octodon degus
AGGGCCCGCATGGCATGTGGTGCCAGGGATTGAACCTGGCCCCTGTGCTTGCCTAAGCAGGTGCTTAATCCACTGAGCTATCTCACATGCCCAAAATTATTTTTAATTAAATCTGTACTAAACACATAGACTTTTTTTCTTGTCGGTATAACCTAAGCAATAGGATGTAAATATAATTTGCAAACTATTAGAAATCATCTAGAGGTGGCCTAATCTAAAGAGTGTGCATGGGTTCTGCACAAATGCTATACCACTGCATAGAACGGATGTGAGCATTTGCAGATTTTGCTCTTCTGATTCCTTGGAACCAATAGCCTGTGGTTCCCAAGGGGCGCCTGTAGTTAGACAGTGTGTTTGTAGTTGCATTCTAAAAAGAATTAAATTTCTTCTAACACTTGACTCAAAATCATCGACATTAATTCAGTTGAAAACACCTTCCTTAATCCCATTTTCTCTTATTTGAAGAACACTATCTACGTGTCAAAACTGGTTTCTGCAAAAGGAGCCCAAAGTCACAAAATTCATCCACAAGAGTTGTTATCATTGAATATAAAATTACATAAAGGCCTCTGAAGGCAAGATGGAGCTTAAACTACACATGGGTGTGGTTATGGACGTGAGATATATGGAGAGCACATAGACCTTGGCTGTTTGCCAATGCGTGTCCACACAGCAGCGCTGGGCAGACCAGCTGTCCAGAGGCCTTGCCTTGAAGCAAAGCCAGCTTGCGTTGGGATTTCAAGGTGCGGGACGGGCTCTGTCAAGACAGCTACTTTTGCATTGTCTGCTTTTCCAATTCAGTTCACTGGAAAACCAAAAAACCAGTCTAACTTACTGTCAGACAGAGATTTGCTGATGTTGAACTGCAAGCAGAGTTTAGGAAGCAGTATAATCAGAATCAAAAGAGATACCAGTCTGCTAAACCTTAAAATAGGTTATTAACAAAAAGTAAAATCCGTGGAGCTGCCTGTAGTTGCTTAGCTTCCAAACTATAGCTGTAGTTTAGCTTAAGCTTGGTCGCTAGAACTAGCATGCGTTTTCTAGAATACACATTTGTGGGGGGCAGCAGCCAGAAAGGAATGCCACAAGGACCCAGAATCATTGAACTTATGCATGCATGTATGCACACATGTACATTCCGTACTCAGAGGTCCAATATACACATTCCAAAATTTTTCAGAATGAGATAAGGAGAAGCAAACGCCCGAGTTATTCTTAGTTGCTTTCTGCTGTTGGCTCGAACTGTTTTGGAAGACAGCGCTTTCTCTGTCTCTTTATGTGCTGGTTACTTGTTTTTCCAATCTTGGCCTCTGACTTCTGTTCTGAGCTAACTGAGGCCAGGTTGTTTGGAATGTTTGAATTACAGAGCTCCTGGGAAAAGAAACTTAAATTATTTTCCTGTCTGGATAAGTACCAGGACAATTCATCACAGCAAATAGTATAAGTGGACCCAGTTCTATAACAGTTGCTTTTCAAACCAAGACACTGGTATTTGTTCTCTGTCACTTTGAGCTTTTTTCGGGTTTCCCTTCACCAAATGCTTCGGGCCTAGGTAGAGTGTAAACCCAACTGGGAAGTATACAAAGCCACAGGAAAACGGACAGCAGACATCTGACAATGAACCGAAACACTTGGACTGTGCAGACAGCGAAGACAGGTAATTTGTGCCCGTACTTGGAAGTAAGTATTTAGGTCAACCAGACAGCCGGAGAGAAGGGTGTAATCAGACACTTTCCTGTGTGGCCTCCACCGCGCCAGCCTAGCGAGGAACATGACGAGCGCCCGCCCCCACTATAGCTTTGCATCCGGCACTTTCCTTCCCCACAGTTAACCTTGGGTCTGGATTAAGTGAAAAACCCCAAGAGTAAAATTGTTCTAATGTTTTAAATTGAACACCACTCAGCAGCGTGATGAGCTCTCACACCATCCCACCTGAGGTGTGAGCCGCGTCTTTGTTCAGCGTATTCACCCTGTCTATTCTGCCCACCCAGTGGTCACGTTCCAGCCATCTGGGTCCCTAGAGTGCCCAAGGAGGTGTCACAGTGCTTATGTTCAAGCGACTCTTATTTTACCTAATAATGGCCCCAAAGCACAATAGTAAAATAGTGATGCTAGCAGGTTTATCCCAGTTTAGAGCTACCGCCATTCTATTTTACTATTGGCTACTTTGTTAGTCTTACTGTGCCTAATTTGTCAGTTAAAGTATTTATAGGAAAAAGCACAGCCTCTAGAGGGTTTGGCACCACGACTGGCCACTGGTGGTCTTGGAATGTTGTATTCCCTGCAGATAAGGGAACACTTCTGGCTACATGAAAGCTAAAAGGGAAATAGGCACGATGGCTCACTCTAGATGGAAAGGCCACCTGGAGCACTACGAAATTCTCTTGGATCATAGCAAGGCAGCTTCGGACAGTACCTGAGGGTAAGTCCCTCCCCCATTTCCATACACCAACCTTCAAAAAGAATTAGAGTTATTGTAATAGGAGCGCAAAGAGAAATAACCCAGATTTTCCCTCTGCAGTACGATGCTTTCAGGATTGCAGAAGAAAGGCGACAGGAGGTCAGGAAGCAAGAGTTGTGCCCTGGATGAAGAGGAAGGGTAGAGTCCAAAGTCACCTGGCCACCTGGGGTGTGTGGCAGGGACCTGGGACAGGTGTTTCCTTGGTGGTAGGTGGGAAGCAAACTGAGGAAAGAGGACTGACGGGCAGCCAACGTGTGCTGCGCCCAAGCCATGCCACTCTCATGCTCTGGACATGAGATGACGAAGAGCCGCTTTTTGTGTCCTCACTGAGGCGGGACCCTCTGCAACACCTGCCGGCTCACTTTACAAAACCACACTATGCAGACACCTGGATGAATCCACATCCCAAGCCACTTTATTCAGCCGGGTGAATTTCAGTGGTAAAATATACCGCTCATTACACATTCACGTCCATTCCAATAAATGTTTGGAAACTTAATCCGTCCATGTCTTTTCAGCAACTTACCTACTCCACAAGGTGAGGACCACCGGAAGTCAGCCTGTCTTCTGCACCTGATCATGGGGCTAGCTCGAGACTACACACAGTGAGAAGGTACTGGGCACATGGAAGTGAGCAGGTGTCACGTGTCACACGCACCATCCCAAATCTCCCGCCACAAAGCTCTGCATGGGCCTGAGGACCTGCACCCTCTTCATTCACTGACAGACTACAACCCTCACTGGTGCCAGTCTCAGAAATCTCTGTTTTACGTGAGCTAACAGATGCTTTTGTAGCACTATCTCTGCTCTGCAGAGCGTGAATAATATTACAACTAACACACCCTACAGCTAACTAGCAAGGTAAACGATCCCATTAAGGTTTAGTTGAATATCTAACTTGGGGATTTGGGTGTAAAATACAATGTTATGGCTTTAATTTACTGTGGGCTCCTGTTTCCTTTATTGAGGGAGGTGGGGGACAAGCCTGGGCTGTTCAGGATAAGGAGGTTTTTAATATAGCTGCTGCCTGCACCTGTGGATAAGTCGCCTGGGCATCCAGGGTGTGTGGCAGATCTGGGACTATTCTGGGATGTCATCTTCCATACCCAACATAAACTGCATGAAATTGTGTGTGAGGTCTGTAAGAACTCTATGAATTTATTTTGCATGTTCTATGAGCACTCTGTGTTTTACATGCTCTGTGAATGCGAAGTTGTCTTCCAAGGTCTACAAGTAAACCGTGAGCTTGTATTATGTACAAGATGGTGTTGATTTTGTGTTTCTCCGTGGCTTCAAACTCATTGAACAGTCACCGATATGGGAGTCATTTCAATGCATTGTTAAATCCTGTGGCCATTCGTGGGCATGCAGCCCCAGAGCCTCACAGCTCCATGAGGCCCCCAGCAGGAGCAGTGTATTTCTCAAAGCAGAAAGCATTCTTTCATCCCTTTCAGGTTATAGATTTTTGATGTGAAGTTGTGGCTATGGATAACACGAGGGGTGAAATGCACTATCCTCCTTCTCTGACTAGAGTCTGAACCTCTTCCTCTTAGATATAATTATCAACATACTTGCCATATATACTTAATATGTGTCTCAATTACTCCTCTCCCTGCTGGGACAAATACCTGATACTCACAAGGAAGAAAAGGCTTAGTTAGCTCACAGTTACTGGAAGATTCAGTCCATGCTCGGCTGGCGCCCAGGCAGAGTGGCACATGGCAGAGCGCGGCTTTTCATGGCAGTGGCAAAGAGCAAGAGAGCAAAGGGAGGAGGAGCAGCCACAATGGCTACAGAGAGCAAGTCTGTCTCTGTCTCTCTCATGTTACCTTCAGGCTCTCCACTCCAGGCTGGGGGTAGCACTCAGACCCGTAATCCCAGCAGTACTCAGACCCATAATCCCAGCCTTGGATCATGAATCAGCCACAAACTCTAGAACTGCGCCTCAATGGCTGCATGAGGCTTTGGGGGGACAAAGCCACACAAACCGTAACAATATGTCTATTTATTGATCTGCAAGTATTTGTTTATTTCTTATAGAGCAGTTGAAGGCAGTTTTTAATATAGTATAAATACTTCAGTATATCAGGCCTAAAAAAGGGGCATTTCTACTATAAGGTACTGTTAATATGCTTAGGGAAATAAACACATCTGCAATCTCATCTACTATTCTATTCATACTTCCCCATTGATCTCAGGATTATTTTTTATGCTCATTATATAGTTTTATTTTAATATGGTAGGAAGGACTTACCAACGCTCAGGGTCACTCTGCTGTCAGAAAGTGCAGGGGACTCTCCCAATGTCAGAGTTCTCATTATAGCACTAAGCGTAGCTACCTGGAGGCAGATTTTATTGCATAACTAAGTCAAGCTGGTGGAACCACAGGAGATCTATGTTGGCTGCCTGTTCATGTTAGACATGCGGTGAAAAATAAATGTCATGTTGAGATGCCTCCAAGCCCAAATCAGCATGGGCTGACAACACTGGGATCCTGGTGGTCCCGCCCTGCATGCATCAGAGTGGCTCCTGGGCTGCAGGAACTTTGGGAGGTTCTTCCTGCTTCTCACTCAGAAGCTCCTCAGACATCATTGTGAAGATTCATCAGATCCAAGCAAGAACTTCAACTGCCAAGATATTGACTCTTCAATTGGTGCGTCCAGGTGGCATTTTCAAAAGCCCATGACGATGCCCCAACCAGCAGAGTAGAATTCTTACACTCTGCTTTGACTCAGAGAACATCACCCATTTGCTGCTCCCTGGAGATAGCAATTTACAAACAGGAAAAGCCCTCCTCTCCCGGGCTTGCACACTACTCAGGAGCCCACAGACAGATGAGTAATGTTGTGGGCTATGAAGAAACATAAACCACGGGTTGGATGTGTCCGCCCAAGGTTCACATGTGGGGAACTTAATCTCCAAATTCATATGTTGATGAAATTTGGCAGCAGGGCCTTAGAAGATAATTACGACAGCATGAAGTCATGTGGGCGGGGTCCCCATGGCAGGATTAGTGGCCTGAGCTTGTATGATCTTGCTTCTTTGCCACAAGGGGCCGCCCAGGCCACCGTGCTATGACAGAGCAAGAAGGCCCTGCTCGCCGGATGCCCTGCGGTGCTCCAGGTCCTCTCAACCTACATACTCTTAAAAAAAAAAAAATTCTCTTTGCTTTGCATTCAGTTTTAGATATTCTGTTATAGCCATTGAAAACTGACAAAGACACAAAGCAAGAAGAATGGCAGGCGGGAATGCGCTTTAAGGTAGGTGTTGAGGTGATGGGTGCAAGCAGAGCTCAGACAGAGAGTCACCCAAAGGAGCCAGGGCAGAGCACTGGGCCAGCACGGCCGCAGGAGACTGCCCCACGCATGTAAGACACAGGCTCAGGGCGTGAGAGTTTCAGGGGACCAGGTGCAAGGTGGGAAACAGCGGGGTGGCAGGTCATGACGATGTCCTGTAGGCAAGGCTCACGAGTTGGAGTGTAGCCATGACCCGGAAAGTCACTGCGGGAAAGCCATTTGAAACCCACACCTGGTACCTGAAGAAGCTTCTGCGGCCTGCTTATCTCTGTACTCTTTTTTACCTGCTTATTTTCCCACATTTTTTTAGATCTTGAATTCCAACTTATGCATTTTTATTGTACATGTATTTTGGCAAGTTATCTTAAATCCCGCAAGACATAGCTATATATGTTTGTATTTAAGTGTGGTCTAAATCTCCAGCAATCTGAAGAACAAAAAAGCATTATGACTTGTGTTGAATCAACACTGCTGTTTAATATGATGCTTAAAACATGTAAGAAGGAAATCCACAAACTGAAATTTTTATTCCTATTCAGAACATAAGGAAATGCAAAACTCTAGCAGTAACAACGATCTCTCATTTAATCTCACGATGCAAAGAGACGCAATGTTAGCCCTAATACTGTAGACAGTCCTAGTATAAACATTCTGGGGAAGCGCTGTGTCACCGTGTCTTGGGTCACCACATTGATTGATAAATATTTCACGTTTGAACTTTAGATGTTCATTATCCTTCCTACTGAGTTTCCACAAACAAGTTCAGGCACTCTGTGCCTGGTAGCCCATGGAAAGTAGGTTACGCAGATGTTTCAATGAACCAATAAATGTGAAAAGAAAGCTTAGCTTCAGTCCGAAAAATAACATTCAAGCACTTACTATATTTATACATCTCTGCCTTTGAGATATATAGAATGCATGGAAGGAGGTACAAGTGCTTTCTGTCCATGGGCTGTTTGCTGAATAATGGGTTATATATTTATGTTAAGAATGTTTACTGGAACACCAGTACAGAAAGAGTGTGAAATTTCAGTGTCTCTTCCCAAAGAGATTATTCGGAGCTGTGACTAACACCAACAGTCATAAGATAGCCTTAGGCATTCGCTGAGTTTCCGTGACCAAGACTATGACTTGCACTGTACCAAAGCCATTGTAGTGAACAGAGCTATGCCACAACACAGAAGTTCTGTCCTCCAAATACGGAGACTGTAAGAGAACAGGCAGGATGGTCAGAGCGAGCCTAGTGAGTCAAGCAGGCGGCAGGGCTGGAGTTGCTTTGCCTGGGTAGTAGTAAGACGGAGCTGGAGCAGAATGCCAAGTGGCACAGATGGATTCCTGGAGTTCGCGTGAGGAGGCCCAATGGTCCTCTATGGCCCACCATCACTTGGTAGTTGTTGTGGCTTGGACCTCAGTTGTTCCTTAAAGACTCATCCTCTAAAGGCTGGGTGACCAGCATGTGGGCTCTTGGGAGTGGTTGGAATCTTGAAGCGATGCAGCCAGGAGAGAAGGAGGGAGGCAATCGAGGGTGTGCCATGGGGGGCGGGACCCAGCCCCTTCTTCTCCCTCTGTGCTTCCAAAGCTCTCGAGGCAGAGGCTTCCTGTACTACAGGCATTGCCATCTTGCCCTACCTCATTGCAGGTCTAAGTCATGGCGACCAAAGAACCATGGACTGAACCCATAAACCAGAAGAAACCTTCTTCCTCCAAGTGGATTTAGCTGTCTCAAGGGTTTTTGTCCCAGCAATAGAAGGATGACTCACACCATCGTTGAGGACACTGACAAAGTGAGCTCACGTGATAAACCACAGCTGCACAGTGAGACAACCCTCTGCAAGGGCAGAACAGAGGCAGTCGTGCGGGTCAAAGACTTTCCTTTAGTAAGCCTTCAAGATACTCTCCAGTTACCGCAGTAATGTGGGCTCATTGTATCCCACTTGGAAGACACAAAAAGCACCCAAAGGAAAGGAATAAACTGTAATCCCATTCTTTATTATTTATTTTTATTTTATTTTTTTGTGGCACTGGGGATTGAACTCAGGACCTTGCACTTGCCAGCATAATCCCATTCTTGAGAGAGAATCACTGTGGATATCTGGGTCTGCCTCCTTCAACCATGGTCTTCTGCCTGGAGCATGGCTCTGGAGTTGACGGTGGGCTGTGAAATTTCCACAAATGCCCCATGACAGGAAATAAAGGGGTGCCATTGCTCCTGTAGCAAGACCACCATGGCCTCCTGGCTGTCAACACATCCTAGCTTGTTTCTGACTTACATGAATGCACTCACCGGGGGCCCAGCACTGGGCACTGGAAACACGAACATGACTGCGGCGGCGGAAGTCCTGTGCTCCTGGAGACTACATTCTAGCCAGGAAAGTGCTGCAGATACCATGAGAAGTCAGAAGAGGCTCAGCGAGATTGGACCCCAGTGCCACCTGCGCTTGGCAGACCAAGTGATTCTCGGCCTTGAGGCTTGACAGCCTGCAGAGGGAAGATGCATTCGCTCTGAGAGTGGGACAGAGACACAGCAGCTTGGCACCCCCGCCGCCTACATCATCACAGCCTGAGTCAGAGAAGTGTCGTTGAGAGGCACGAGTGGAAATCAGTGATCCAGCAGCGCCAGGCCATGCTGAGATGCTGCCAGGCCTGTGTGTGGCTCTGGGTGGGAAGGTGCTTGGTGCGTAGAGCGCTGAAGGAGGGTAGTGTGCTGGGATGGCGGCACAGGCGAGTGGTGGGGCTGTAGGGTCAGCATGAAGCGGGGCCTTGGAGGTCGTGGTCCGGGTCCGGCCCTCCACTCAGGACCGCTCCAGGCCCTCCTCCCAGCCTCCCAGCTCCTCAGCTGCCAAGGAGTAGTGTTTTTTTTGTTTTGTTTTGTTTTGTTTTTTCCTCCCTGCCCTCTTGAGTGGCTGTGGGGCTCAGCTCAGTCACTGTGCCTGAAAAAGTGCTCACAAGGCGAGGGCCTGCTGCTGCTGACTGGAAGCAAAACAGACAACCTGCACCTCGTGGTCACTCACTGTATCACACAGAAGAAAGTTGGTGTGTGACTCGGTGCTCCTCTGAGGAGCTGCTTGATCCCAAGAGCCTTCAAACCTGCCCTAAGCTCAGGCAGAGATGAACAAAGCTGTGCAGAGTGGGGTGCAAAGAGGTGGGACAGTTACAGGTGGTAGAGGGGGCTGAGGCCAGCCTTGGTTCCCATCCCATTCCTACTCTCAGTTGTTGGGTGTGGGAGGTGGGTAGAGGACTCGATCTTACTCTGAAGACCCCACCAGTACCAAACTGCTATTGTGCTGTGACATGTCAAAGGCAGGGGTCACAGCGGGTGTCCCAGGGGAATGACCCTTAACCTCTGTGTTGTTTTTCTCCTAACTTCGAAAGCTAGAGAGGTGAGAGAGCTTGAAACCAAACAAAACATGCTAAATGAAAAGAAAATAACCACAGAAGAAAGACAAATAGGACATCCAAGGGTCCTCTCCAAAGCAGCGGCCTTGAATTTCATGAAGTCTTTTGTTCCCATTATTTACTCTTATTAATCAGGTTGAGGTATCTGGTTTCCCAAGCGCTTACCTACAAGCAGGACTCCTCCTCAGATACGCCTTTGTCACCCTAAACCAGGCTGCATGTGGGACAGGTGACCTGAGAACTCCCGTTTGTTCTCTATTTTCACATTCTATTATGGAGGCCTAGGCACAGAGCTAGCTAATCAGCTTGATTTATAACCCGAAACCACTCCACCTCACCTGCACCATATCCATTACTGACGTTTATGTAATGCAGGTCCCCAAAGGCGCCACGGCACTTTCTGCACCACACGTTTTACTGTCTCCAAACCAAAAAGGAGGCTGTGCTATTTTGATTTGCAATTCCCACTTCAAGTTGAGAGGATGCTCAAAAGGCTCCACAACTGGGGGCAATTTGGATTTCAGATGTTTTTAGAATAGGGGTGTTCAATCTGGTAAAGTCTACATAAATTTTACAAAATCTGAAAAACTGTAAAATCTGAACCAGCTCTGGATCCCAGCACTTCAGTTAAAGGATTCTCAACTTGCCTGTATTTCAGTCACCTTCACCATCAGCATGGTCATCAGCAGAAAACAGCCAAGTAACACGAAGACACTAAGAAGAAAATATTGTCCTGACCCAGGTCAGGTGCTGCTAGCATTCTCGCTATTTCTAGTCACAACCCCCAGGACCCTTTAACATACAGAAATAATTACGTGTGTTTAATTAAAAATGTGAAAGCATTACAGCCAAGCAAAAGTCGCTCCTGACACTGTCCATCTTGACTTATCCGGCCCCTCCCATGAGCATGGGTTTGGTAGGTCTCTTTCCGCACATACTGTTTTGCTATGTGCATCTGTGTGTGACAGTCCTTTCGCCTTTGCCATCTCTATAGCTTCTAGTCTACTTCCTACTGCTGTGTACAAGCAGTTCGTCGTGCTTACGTGTCAGGAATGTATTACTTTTTTTCCTGGGCCGTCTGGGTTTCAGCAGCTCTGGGTCCTTCAAAGCACACATGTGTTACTGGTAGGAGAATACTTCCTTTAGTAACCAAGAGTGCCCAGCACAAGAGAAATCAGGCCTCCTGGTACCCGGAATGAAGATTCGCTGCCGTGCAGCCCTGCTCCACCCAGGGGGCCTGGAACACAAGATTCATAAAAGCAGGCAATTTTGGAGGTCCTGTAAGGGCTTGAGGTGGGGGGAGTGCTGACAGAAAGAGGAGGCCCTGCCCAGCTCCCCAGGCCCGGTTCCTCACAGGGCAGATCCCAGTGGTCGCCAAACACGGATGGCCACTACGGTGCGTGGGGGCGGGCAGCCCCAGACCATGGCAAACACGCTTTCCTCCCATCTCACCCCGTAAAAGGGGAGGACGATCAGCCGCGGGGCACATCTTAAGATGAGGGGCTGTGTTCTCAAGTCACTGGAGCAGCTGACTAAAACCTAGGTGATCGGACGCCAGTGTGGGATGTACGTGGGGTCCCAACGGGTCCTAAGACGCGGTTCCCAGCCACCCCTGACATTTCTGCGTGGGTGCGAGCTTTGGAGACCCAAGACTCTGCAAAGGCTGTAGGGCTCCCTTGAGCCCGATACTGCTCAGCTGCCTCCTGGAGCGGACTTGTGCGGCTCCAAGTCTCACAGCCAGCGTGGCACGCTGGGGAGTAGCCCAGGTGGAGTGGCCTGCACCACGCGCTAGCGCTCGGCGTGAACAGTTTCCGGGTCCACTTCTGAAACCCGCAGGCTCTGCGGAGGCACCTCTCTAGCCAGAATGCTACCTCAGGTGCCCCTTTCCGGAGACTGCGTTGTCCCAACTTACTTTGGGCAGCTGGAGGACCCCCAACCCACACTGCGCAGCCCTTCCTGTCTGCCCCGCAGCGTCCTGGGGCCTAAGCTCCGCTCAGGAACAACCCGAATGCGCAGGGGGGACACGGGGCGGAGCAGCCTGGGGGATAGGGGGCCGCGTGGCCGCGGGGACACAGCCCTGCTCTGGTCCCCCCTCGCGCAGCTGCCGTCTCCTTCGCGGGCCAGGCGGGGCTCGCAACTGCCAAGACCTACAGGTCCCGAGAGCCCCGGAGGGACTGGGCTCCCCGCCCCCGCCCCCGCCCCGCTTCCCACCCTTCCCCTCTTCTCCTCTTCTAGCCGGCGTGCGGGCGGCGGGGGCGTGCTCGGTCCAGCGCGGACTCCGGCAGGCGGGCTGGGTGCAGGGCGTGCGGGTCAGGCCAGCCCTGCGGGGGAGGCGGCCGGGCCGGGCCAGACGTCGGCTCCGGGCAGCGCCTTATAAAGCCGCGCCCGCGGCCCGCCAGGCCGAGTTTTCAGCGCCGCCCCGAGCGCGGGCGCAGCAGCCTCCGGAGAACGAGCGGCGCCTGACCCGGACGGAAGCGCAGGAACGCGGAACCCAGACGGACCTCGGCTGCGCACGGAGCAGGGCGGACCAGGGGCAGAGCCGGCTCCCGACAGACGCGGATCCCGGACAGACGCGGGTTCCCGACAGACTTGGGACAGACTTGGGACGGATCCGGCTTCAGACAGACCGGGGCCCTGAACAGACCCCGGCTTGCGACAGACCCGGGCAGGATCCTACTCTAGACAGACCCCGGCTTGGGACAGACCCGAGACAAACCCCGCCTTGGGATAGACACGGGAAAGACCTGGGACAGCCGGCTCCAGCCAGACCCACACCGCGGACAGACTCCGCCTTGGGACACACGCGGGGGAGACCCCAGCTCCACACGGCTCCTGAAGGGCCCCGACCCTCGCCAGACTCCAGCACTGGGCCTATTCCCGGTTACAGGGCGCCCCGGCCCGCGCCTCCCTCCTGCGGGCTGTGGGCTGCGGGCTGCGGGCGGCGGGGCGAGGGCGCCCCTCGGCGGCAGGGGTATGCGTGGCCCGCGGCATGGCCTCGGCGGTGTTTGAGGGCACGTCGCTGGTGAACATGTTCGTGCGCGGCTGCTGGGTGAACGGCATCCGCAGACTCATCGTCAGCCGGCGCGGCGACGAGGAGGAGTTCTTCGAGATCCGCACTGAGTGGTCGGACCGCAGCGTACTCTATCTGCACCGCAGCCTCGCAGACCTGGGCCGCCTGTGGCAGCGGCTACGCGACGCCTTCCCCGAGGACCGGCCAGAGCTGGCGCGCGGGCCCCTGCGGCAAGGTGCGGGGGTTGGGTCAGGGAACCGGCCTGGGCGCTGAGGGTGGGGGGACGAGACGCTTCCAAAGGCCCGGAAGTGAAGCACCCCTTAAATGCAACTGCGGACTTCCTCTCCGGCTAGTCTGGGAATGGGGATTCAGGCCCCTCAAAGTAAGTATATGAGGTGGCGGTGCTAGGAGGACCCGGAGCCGGGTGGAGCCCTCAGGGATGCACTGCTGAGTGTCCCCAGGGACAAGCACCTCCCAAGGAAGGCTCACTTGGCGCTGGGTCCCAGCTCTGCCCAAGTGGTAGCCTCATTCCCCATGTTGGGGGCCGGCGGCCGCGGGGTGGGAGCGTGGGGACGCTTTGGTGAACAGTTAAGGGGTGTCCCAGTTGAGTCGGGCAGCAGTCTCCGCCCCCTTCACCCGGAGGGGTGTGCCCACTTGGTTGCGGCTGGTGACGGCTGCGTTTGGACTCGAGGTGCCACGCAACAGCCCTCGTGCCCGCGCGGGATGGCCCAGAGTCCCCACCCAGGGGACGGCCCACATTTAGCTTTGCTTAGCTGTGGCTGCCTCTCCCTGGCCTTGCGACTGCTCCCTTGGCCAGGACTTGCTTTCAAAGTACGGTGGTGGCTTTTCTCTTCCAACCTAGGGAGACTGGGCTGGCAGAGGTGAGGGACCTGGACCGAGGGCAGAAGCTGAGACTGGAAGAATGAGGTGGGGCTCTGGGACAGGGGGAGCAGAGCTGAGTCGGTTCCCTGTGCGGGACAGGGCCTCCGAGCCTTGCTTCTGTGGTCATCTGCAAGCAGACCTGGGTGAAGGGCTGCTGCCTGGCAGAGCTGTCTCCTCGCTTCTACTCGAGGTCTTTAACCTCCACTTTCCCTGATGTGTCTCATGGCTTGCAGGAGGTGCTTGCCCCCCTCTCACACGCAGCATCTGCAAAGGCTCCTGAACCAGCCTGTGCTGAGGCCTAAGTGAGGACGACCACCCTCCTCTGGGCTGCCGTGGACTGCCATGCTCAGAGTAGTTGGTGTTATTTCATGCATGGAAGCTACTTGTAATTACGATTATTACTTGCAGTAATGGGAACTGAACCAAGGCTTTTGCACTGCATCGCCTCCCATTTTTATTTTGAGACAGGATCCCGCTAACTCACTAAGTTGTCCAGGCTGAGCTCAAACTTTCCACCCTCTTCCCTTGGAGCCCAGGGTACATATTTTGAATTCAGTTAATAAATCCCCAAATCAGGAAAGCATCAGGAAGGAACAGGAGTTCATTTGATGGCTTTTTCAGGGTCAAGGCAGACCATAAACAAACTGAACTTGGTGAGTCTCCCTCTGACTCCTCTGACCGGGTGTCTGAGCTCTGCTGTGGCCTGAGGCAGACTGGCTGGGATCCGGCTGCTCACCTGCAGCACAGTGCCTGTGGCTGCGTCTCTGTGAGGTTAAAGTTCGTGGTTGAGTCTGACGTGGAAGTTCCACAGAGGCATATTATCTTCACCAGCAGCTTCTCACAGCTGGACCAGATGTGGAGGCTCAGGTGAAGTCTCCTTGCCTGGAGCACATGGAGGGGAGAGGGAGTTCCAGCTCAGCCTCTTCTGCAGGGGTGCATATGGTGCTGGGGGCATCTCCATGGTTGGGCTGCAGGCAGTCACACTTACGCGATGAAAGAAATGTTTCGGAAGTTGTGACCTCCCATGAGTGAGAGCAAGCAGGAGGGCGGTAACTGCCTCAGATGTCTCCAGAGAAACACAAGTCAGAGGTGGGGCTCAAAGCCTGGTGACCCAGCTTCAGTGGAGGGTGTTAGGATAGGACCTGTGACCATGTGGGAAGGACTTGTTGACAGCTTGCAACAGCGCAGGGGCCATGGCTGGCAGTGAGTTGTGCTGGATGAAGGAGGGTCCCGGAACCAGGCTGGCTGACCGCAAGCCCCATCTCCATTCTGTCCTTCGCCTCTGTTTGCAGGCAAGCTGTCCTGTCCCCAGTATCACCTTGGTTTTGCTCTACAGTGCCGGGGAAACCCTGCTTCCTGGGATCCTTTTAAATCCAAAGAATTAATTTTGTAAGCAAAATATACCATAGTAAAGCAACAGATTTTACTTCATTTCCATGCAGTTATCATTTGCATAAAAAGATGGTCTGGATTTGCAAATTACATCACAAACGCAACCAGACCTCCTGTTGTGCTGGTAATGCCAGCTTTTCTAAGTGTAATTCTCCAGCGGATCCCCATGTCTGTGGATTAACATTTCTGAGTTGGGTTATGTTTGCACTCTGTAGTATCACTCAAAAACTGCCAGGAGATTTGGGTTCTGAGAGTGGTGGCAGCAGGCTGACAGTTGCCTGTGGTGTCCCACTACACACTTGGGGTGATGAGGCCTGGGACTCTGCCTTGCATCTTTGAATCTACAAGCAGATAAAGGGGTGTCAGTCCCTTTTCTGGTCCCCTAAGTACAGTGTATTGGGAAAGCTGGCCTGGAGAGGATTTCACACCCCCCACCCCCCCTGCACTTCACCCATGGTACACACGGTGTCATCTTAGCAGCCCTCAGTGGGCATTGCACATGTCCTGGTGATGCCTCTGCTGGGACATCTAACCCCCTGCCTGGATAAGGCACAGTGCTCTGGCTCCTTAGGACATAGCTGGCCACAGGACTAGCCCTGCTCCTGTCCTGTTCCTCTGTTGTTGGAGCTTAGGTCTCTCACTGGTCACGGACACACCCACCTTTCTTTTCCTGTCCCCCCGGCCCTGGGGAGGGAGGTCGCTACTTCCCGGTGACAGCACCAGTGGGTCACTGAGGTGCTCCCTCGAGGCAGCCTGCACTCCAGGCCCACTGGGTCCTGTCTTAGATTTAAAGCCCCTGTCTGCAGTATCAGCGTGACTCAGGGGTGACTCAGGGCTTCCGGTGGACTGTGAATCAGGTCTCCTAGGTCAGAAGCTTTGGCCTCTAAAACATCAACAAGCAGAGTTCTCCATTGACTGCCTGAGGCTTTTGGATTTTTTTCTTTTTTCTTTTTTTAGTTCCAGGGCTGTGACCTCAAAGCTGACCTGGTCACCTGCAACCCATCAGGTGATCTTTGATTCCTGGGCTGTAAGGTCAGCATTATGATTTCATTCAATGAAATGTCTACTGAGCATTGTGATAAGCTCCACTCCAGTGCAAGGTGAGGGACACTGAAGTGAACAGACCACAAGGTAAATACATGACAAGGTCTTTCAAATCCAGTCATTGGCAACATTGGCAAATGGCTTGAGTATTCAGAAGAAATCTAAGCCAACAAAGGAACTGTGGCTGTGGAGTGGGGAGAGGTGGCTCTTGGACAACATTGTCAGGGGCTGTTGCAAGGACAAGTGGCCTTCGAGGCTGAGCAAGCCAGTGGATACCTGGAAAAGGGCAGCCGGTGCAAAGGCCCTCGGGCTGCTCTGTGTTTGATGAGTCTGAGCAACGAGGAGACCAAGGGGCAGGAGTGAGGAGCACGGCCAGTGAGGTGGGCAGAGGCTGGTCCTGGTTGGGCTCCTGCCTGGACGTGGTCATCATCATGGCTCTGTGAGCCAAAGATTGGTTTGATCTCAATTGAACACTGGTGTGGTGCTGAGCAAGACCGGAGCAGAGCAAGGGGCAGCAGAGCCTGGAGAGAAGGGGTGGACCCTGGTGGGCTTGGCAGGGAGCAAGCAGTCCTCACTTGGGGATGAGCAGGTGTTTCTATCCCGAGGTGCGGGTTGTGTTGGGCAGTGGGGCTGCTCTTCGTGTGGTGGGGGCAGAGGTGGCCAGGGTGCCCAGCGGCAGTTGGTGTGTGTCCTGCGGCGTTTGCTCCATGTAGGGCTCTTCACACCAGCCTGTGCACACGCTGGCCCTTTTTAGTCTCTGTTCCCCCTCCTGGTGACACTGACACCATGCATGCTGGAAGACCATCTTCCTAGGCTTGAGGTCCCTATCACAGGAATCATGGCCACTTGGGTAGGACATGGATATGACCTCTGAAATGGTCCCACAGCCGTGACACCACAGGGCCACGCTGTTGTAGGGGAGAAGCTGTGCTTCCCAGGAACTCCGGGAGGACGGTCCCCAGGGAGGGGACAATGGCAGAGCCTGGAGCTGCCTTCGTGTGCGGGAGTCTGGGTGGACAGCAGTGCACAGGTCCTGGTCACCTCCATGTAGCCTCTCTGCTTGGTCTCCCTTCTGCTTCAGTATTGTTCCTAGGTCCTCCCTGCTGCCCACCCGAGGCTCCTTTTCTGAGGTCCTGTGAACCTGGCCCTGGGGACCCTGAATTCCCCTTCCAGGTGCTTGGTAGCTGATGCCCAGGTCACTTTATGCCCCCTCCCCCGAGTGTCAGAGCAAAAGCTTGCTTCTGCTGTCCATTGGAGACCACTGAGAACCTGCTGGCAGGGTGCACCATTCCGGGGCTTCCCCCACCTGGCACCTGAGGACCCTGCGATTCCGGGCCTGGTCTTCCCCCCTGTTTTCCAGAGGCAAAGATTGCACTGTAAGTAGCTGAGTGGGGCAGAGCCAGAGTGTGGAACACGGCCCGAAGGCTGACAAATGGACACTGTCGGTGTGGCCCAGCAGAGCCCAGCTTGTGTCTGGACAGTGCTCATTCATGGTTTGGGACTTGGGGGCTGCAGAGCAACCTGCAGAAGCAGGAGCCCGTAACAGCTGTGCGGCTGAGGGGCACAGCTGGAGAGAGCAGCCAGCAAGGTGCACGCTGCCACTTGCTGGCACTGCCGTGGCACAGAAGGCCCTCTGTTGTGCAGTGCTGGGGCGGGCCAGGGTCTGCCGTGTGCAGGCCCCAGCCATGCCCTCACGCACCCAGCCCTGCTCATGGGTGCTCTTGTTCACCTCCAGCTCCCTGGGTACAGGCAGCGGCACTGGCTGCTTTCCTTGCCACCATCGCAGGCCCAAGCAGCCCTGTGAGCCCTTGAGCCATGCGGTTCTCTGCCCTTGATGAGGGGGCCGGGGGCAGCGTGAAGGCAGCAGGGTCTTGGCTGCGTTTGTCCCGGGCCCTTGAGGGAAGCCTCGGCATCACAGCACACACGTGCAGGCTGGTGACCACCTCTAGCCTCCCTCTTTCTGACCCCCAAATTTGGCAATGGCCGTGGACGCGTGGCAGGGCTCTCTGGCTCAGGCACACTCACAGGCTTCTTTTCCTGTTTGTTTTAGGCACCACTTTCAGTTCTCCTTCGTTGTGAGGTAGCTTAGAAGCGAGTGGGAGAAGTGCAAGCCATTCGAGTGGCGAGTGGGTTGGATGGGGGAGGTGGGAGGCAAAAAATGGGAAGGACACTTGCTGCAGGCCCCACCCCACTCCCTGCCTCCTGCATGAGGAAATGGGGGCCTGTAAGGGCAGGTGACAGACCAGGGGACACGGCCAGGGGACACTGGGAGAGAGAGGTCCTCGGGCGAGGATTCTGATACTGGCTCCATCACCTGCTGGCGGCTGTATGGCCATGAATTATTGACACAGTGGAAGTGACACTACCTGTGTGCAGGGTTGTGAGTCCCCTCGAGCAGTGGCAGGGGAGGGTGACCAGCTGACTTGCGCTCAGCTGGCTGCTCTTGTCCAGTGTATGCTGGGAACCCCGAGTGAGGGACCCAGCAGTGCAAGTCCTGCCCTTCTGACCCGGGCCTGTGTCTGCCCCCTGCTCCCTAGCCCACATCAGGGGGCTCTGTGAACGGTCCCCTTGGCTCTGTGAGCCCCAAGTTAGAATCTGGTGCTTCGTGTGGGCGAGGCTGGCATGATGGTGGAAGCCTGAAGCCGGTGCGGAGGCAGTGTGATATGGTGTGTGTTTAAATAGAAAAAACTGTTTCAGTAAAAGACGCATTACTCAAACACCCCTGGAGATGCTGCCGCCAGCCCCCGCTCCTGCCGCCGCCTGGGGCGCCTCTGGAAGTCCTCCCTCCTGCGTGTCTTTAGTTGTGCTGTGGCACGGCTTCAGCGCCCTGTGCTGACTGCGAGAACGTTCGCACCGCTTCCCCACATGACAGGACAGGGTGTCTCCTGTCCACCAGGTGGGCCGGGTGTGGGCTGTGGCTTCCGGCACTTCCCCAGAATGCCAGTGAAAAGTAAATGTTTTGAATTGATTCAAGACATGGAAGCAGCCAAAAAAGACACGAAAGAGGATGTGCCGACCAGCTTCTGAAGCGGTGGGCGTGACAGGGTCAGGGTGACGTGGGGAAGGGGGGACCCTCAGGTGATGGCACTGTGTCTTGTACTGCAAGACCGTGGCTGGAAAATTAAAGTTCACCATGTGTTTGCTTGATCACTCTGCATACATCACCCTAAGAAACTGAACTGATGAGGAGTGAAGAGTTCTTGTGGCCGTAACCTCCAGGAGAAGCCCTGGGCGCCTTGCCAGCGGCGCGCTCCCCCCTGAGGTTGGGCTTCCTGACTCACTTTCCTCATCATTGTGGCCCTCTTGGTCTCCACACCTGGCACCCTGCCCCTGGCCTGGGGCGCGGGGGTCTACTCTGTCTCGAGTGGGACCCCCAGCACCTGCTGTGAGCTCCGCAGGGATGCTTTCAGGAAGAGACAACAGAGGATGAGCTGGCTGGAAGCCCCTGCTGTCCCCAGGCAGATGGGCCACCTCATAGGGCTTTCTACAGATGTGACGTCTGAATTGGGGGCAGGTAATTTTGGTTCTAGCCCAGAGAATGATGAAGAGGCCCAGAGAGGAGGGAGGGAGGAATAACAGGGTTTCCCTGGGTTTTTTCCCCATGGGAAGAAAATGACTTCCTCCCCAGAGGCCCTCCCGAGCAGGAAGGAGGAGGGCAGGAAGGAAGGAAGGTTGCTTCCTCGGCTTCCTCTTCTGTTTCCTCAGGAAGTTTGACCCCACCTTCCTCTTCTGTGTTTTCCTCCTGCATGGCAGCCTTGTCCTCCAAGAGGTACAGAGAGGTGAGCCAGTCGGCAAGGATTTATCGATTCCCCAGCTGCGAGGGTCTTGGATGCTTTGTTCATGAGGATTTTCAAACGGGGCCACATTGCAAGTGACACTGAACTGCTTCTCCTCCATGTCACAGACGCGCCTCCCAGCCCTAGCTTGTGGAGCTCACAGCTCTGGGCTGTCTTGTCCAGTGGGGCCCACTGGTGCAGGGCTTGTCTACTGAGCCAGGGCCCTGGTTCCGTCCCCCTCCCTGGGCTGCGGGTTGCACCGCCCACCTCACGGGCTAAGGTGCCCTGAACCACAGAGCTGCACTGAGCCCCAGGAACGCAGCTGTCTGGCGAGCGGGAGGTGACTGCGTTCAGGGCTCAGCTAGGGCCGTGTGCTCTAGTGAAGAAAGCCTTCCTGGCTGCGTTCCAGCCCCACAGCCTCCGTTCCCCTGTGAGGACAGGCGCACTCTCCTCTTCACAGTTCCAGCGGCACGAAGCCCTCACCTCAGGCCAGGCCCAAGTCCTCCTACCTCTGGGCAGCTGTGAAGCTGGAGTCCCAAACCTCCACTGGGAAAGGTGGGGCTCTGTGCCCCAAATTCTGTGATCAAGAAACTACGCTCATGCTTTTGGTTTTTTGTTTGTCTTGTCTGTTTTAGACAGGGTTTCGCCATGCGGGTCGGGCTGGCCTTGAACTTGTTCTGTAGCCCAGGCTGGACTTGAACTCACAGTGTCTCTCCTGCCTCAGCCTGCCAAGTGCTGGGGTTACAAGGGTGCACCACCACATCCGGTTGTTTAGGTCTTCTCTGCCTGTCAGATTGCTTCTCATTTTCAAGTCCAGGAATAAGCAAAGTGTTTGCATGTGCAAAAAGCAGGTAATCCTGAAACTGACAGAAACATGTATTGTGTTCTTCTCAGATTTCAGTGATAAAGTTGCATAGAAAGAAAGCAGTCTCTGGGCTGCTGCAGGCGATTTGATCCTCAAAGATATGTCATTGCCTGCTTAATTAACACATGAGAGTGCTAATAATTTCTGTTTCAAGTTTTTAATTGTTGGGGTTCAATCTGGTTATAAGTCTCATGTCAAATTGTGTGCAGTGAAGCAAAAAATTGAGGTTATATTACTGATTCTACTTCATCAGAAATTAGAAAATTTCCAGCAGTCACCAAGTCTTCTAGGTCAACTTTCTTAGATGTGGGTGGTGGACAGTTAATCCTGCTGCCTGTGAGGTTCATGGTGCCAAATTCACCTGCTTCTGTGGAGTTCGTCTGCCCCCTGCTGGCACATGCTGGAACAACACCCTCCTAATGGCGATTTCATTTTCTCTTTCTTGCACCTGTGCGAGTCTCGGCGGTATTTACTGTGTTAGGCAAGAGCCTCAGGTTGGCAATATTTGGAATATAAATTTAAAAGCTTTAAATGGCCCCAAATGGTTGTGTTTAAACAGAGTTTTGAAAATAAGATTTTTAAGTGTCACTGTATGAACAAGTGGCATTTGGAAAAGCTGTGCTAGCCATTAAGAGCCAAAAGACTTGAGTCACAGGGAAAAGTGGGCTAGGAAGACCAAATGCGTGGCCAGTGTTTGGGGTAGCTGTGCTTGCAGGACTCAACGTTCCTGCTGTCTGTCCTCAAAGGAAAGAGTAAATCAGTGGGGCCGGGGAGATGGCTCAGTAGGATAAGTGCTTGACTGGCAAACGCAAGGATCTGAGTTCAATCCCCGGTTCCACCAAAAAAAAAAAGAGTAAATCAGCATCTCAAATGTGGTTCCACACACAGTGCCGCCCGTTGGTGTGTCCTTGGGGCTGAGCTGTTGGAGCACTGACGGGGGTGTGTGAGGCCCCACTGGCTGTGGCTGAGAAAGCCCAGGTGAGATGGCAGGGAGGTGAGCAGGGAGCGGCCTTTCCTTTCCATGCTTGGCCCCAGAGGACAGGCTTTTCTAAGAGTTTTCATTGCACGTTGAATACACACATCCTTTTGGTGGAAGATGCTTTTAAAATGGATAAAGAGGAGAGAGAAGGTGGTGGAGTCCATTACTTTGTGGCCAGCCATGACGCTTCTGGGCAGGGGACGGTGCCTGCTGTCACTCAGGAGCGAGGACTCCCTGGAGAAAGGAGGACACCCTTAGGAAGACTGATCAGGTTGCCAGCTTGATTGTCACCCAGCAGTGGGGTAGGGAGTGAAGTGACATAGGAGCCCAGCCAGCAGGGCA
>NW_004524599.1:15042858-15044347 GCF_000260255.1 Octodon degus
GGGGGGGGGGACCTGTGGGCCAGCAGGACCCATTTCTTTCTGTTGCCACAGGAGTGGGGGATCCCAGCGCAGGGCTCGTCCAGTGGGCTGGGCTCCGGTCCATTGGTGCAGCTGAAACACGCCGCTTCCAGAGCCCTGCTGAAACACTCAGGGTTTCTCTGCTTCATCCTGAAAACTGGGTCACAGAGAACACAAATCACAGGGTGCACAGTTGCCTTGGGACAGCACACGGACCACGTATGTCTTCAGTCTGTCCCTCCTATTAGCATGGTTCCTGAGGATCTGAAATTCACATGCACATGGGCAGCCTGTGTCTGGTTTGTGAACTCAGGCCATGCTCCAGGGCCTGGGGCAGTGGGTCCATGCCTCACTGTGTGTCGCCCTTGAGTTTTAAGCCCAAGAAAGAAAATCAAAGATGTCACCAAAAATATATCATCAAGGGGGGAACCCCCAAGAACTGTAAAACTCAGGAATACTTTGAATTATTAAAGAATGCTTTATTTTTATCAAGTCAGAGTGAACAGGCCATATGCACTGGCTATAGAAGAGGCTAATCCTCCTATAAACTACCTTCAGGATGCAAAAGGAAAACTACAGTGTCATCAGTTTGATGAACTGGAAGACCAGTGTTCTAGCTGTCATAACAGAGGAAGGATGAAAGGAGTTTGCTGGTCTTAGAATAAAGAAGCACTTTGTTGGAGTGAGTTATGTAATTGTTTTTCCTTTAGAAAACAACTTTTCAGAGAATTTTGAATTGGTTCTCTTTTCTTCTGAATACTTCTGTGTAGCAAGGAGAGGGCTGAAGCATTTTCTTGTGGATGAGCAGTGTACACACACACACACACACACACACACACACACACACACACCACAAGCTGTACTCTTGCTTAGAGACATGGATGTTGTGTCCTTAGGAGATGTGGTCCACGTATGAATACCCTGGAGTATGTTTATACCAAGCAAGCCAGCATGATTTCACTAGGTGATAGAATCTCCTGTCACATATGCAACACCACTGACAGCAGTGACATATCTTATGTGTGTGTGTGTGTGTGTGTGTGTGTGTTACACATAAATACTTGAAATTCTGCACAAAGAATTTGTGGGGCTTGGGCCACATCTGCAGGGTCTGGCACTCTGGTACTTTCCATTTCTTTTCTCCGCTTCCCCCAACAAGCGGGGGGTGGGGGGGATGGAGCAGGGAGGACAAGGACAAGGGTGACCCAGCTCCTTCCTCTGTTGATGCATAATGAAGGCATCATGCTTGGGTTGCGCAGGGGCTACACAGATGAAAACCCAGGGGCAGACTCTGCTTCTGAGGCTATGGGCCCGAAGGGCAGGGGCAGGACCAGACAACTCCATGGACAAGGGGCGTGGACACCTGAAGGCAGGTGGGTCAGCTGAGGTCTCCTGGCTTTAGGCAGTGGAGGTCCAGTTCCTGGGCTGGTCTCCAGTTGTGGAGACCCTGCCGTGGTCCAAGCTTTCAGAT
>NW_004524599.1:15045147-15080284 GCF_000260255.1 Octodon degus
GGATTTGGGTCCTTGCTTTCTCTCTGGGACCTTGAGATGCACCATTAGGTTATTTATTTGAGGTCACCTCCTTTAATGTGTGTGTTCATGGCTGTTAACCTCCCCTGTAGGGCTGCTTTCACTGTGTCCCTGCGGCTTTGGGGGGCTGTGCTGGCATTGCCGCTTGATCCTGGGAACGTGTTTTATTTCTTTCCTGACTTTTTCTGTGACTCATCGATACTCAATAATGTATTATTTAATCTCCACATGTTTGCATAGTTTCTCTGACTTTACTTGCTGCTAATTTCTTGCTTCATTTGGCAACCATCTGATAGCACAGTGTATGGGGATTATTTAAATTCTTTTGAATTATTCAAGCATGCTTTCTGGCCTGAGATATGTCCTGTTTTGGAAAAAGTTCTGTGTGTTGTTGAGAAAAGTGTGTGTTACGTTGTTGGAGGAAACATTCTCAGGATATCTGTTACATCACGTGTTCCGTGTGTGGTGTAACTCTGATATGCCTTTGTTGATTTCTCCTGTCTAGTTGTGATGGTGGAGTACTGAAGTCCCTTGCCACCCTGGCTGTATTGGTGTCTATCTGACACTTTAGGTCCGGTAGTCTTTAGGAAATTAGGTGCACTGACTTTCAGCTCGTAAGCATTTGCAGCTGGTGTCTCCTGCTGAAGTGTTCTCTTTACCGGCTCATGGCAGCTACCTGCGTCTCTTCTGATCAGTGTTGGCTTGAAGCGTGTGGTATCTGAAGGCAAGACGGCTGCTCCTGCCCACCTTCAGGCTCCAGCTGTGCCGCATGCACTGCTTCCCGTCCCTGTTCTTTAGTCCCGTGCACTTAGTTTTGGTTGAGATGTGTCTCCTATAGGCAATGAATTGTTACATTTTATTTTTTATCTAAGCTGTTAGTTTATGTCTTTCGATTGGTAACTTGGGACCATGGACGTTGAGCATTATTACAGGAAGGTGTTTGCTGAATCCTGTCATCACATTGTTTTTCCAGTATTGGTTATTTTAGTTTTTCTTTTATTTAATTACTGATCCAATCCAGTTAGATGTATCCTCTTGGGCTCTTTGGTGCTTGTGGCCTGCCTGTCTCTCTGTCTATGATTCTCTTAAGTATTTTCTGGTTCAGTAATCGTGTATTTAGGATTTCTTTGTCACAAAGTGTCTCTACTTCTCTATCAATTTTTAGGCTAATTTTGCAGGTTAAAAAAGTCTGGGTTGACACTTGTTTTCTTTTAGGGATTGAAAAACTTCTCTGCAGACTCTGAAGGCCTTTGTTTAATATTTGTGCTTAGAAACCTGCTGTTTGTGAAGCCAAACCAAACCAGTACTGCTGAAAAGGAAGACTCACCAAAGGTCTGACTGAGTTCAAGGATTCGGACTCTGTGGCTTGATTCCTTCTCACAGGGACAGGGCTGTCTTAGGTCAGTGACGGGGAACCTTTTAGAGACCGAGTGCTAAACTGCAACCCAAAGCGCACTTATTTATCACAGAATGCCAACACAGATTCTAAGGAATCTGCTGGTAGCTGACTTGTTACTTTCTCTGAGGACTTTCAGTGTCCTCTCCGGCACTGAATTTCTTACGTTTGGACTGCGATGTGTTGGGGAAGGCTCTTTTGCTCTATGTGTCATTCACCTGGATATTGAATCCCTTCTCTAGATTTGGAAACATTTTGGTTCTGACTTCAGTGAATCTCTTTTGATTTATCTTCTCATTGTTTATTATTATTATTATTCCTGTAATTCTGTGGTTAGTTTCTTTGAGTCATCTAGCAGCAGTGGGATCCACTTTACGTGGTCTCTTGTCATGTTTAGGGCATTACTGAGTTTATTCCCTACTATGCCCACTTTGTAACCTACTCCTGACTCTGTCCCCACATCGGTCAAGTCTGCTGCCCATGTGTCCCAGTGGATTTTTCGTGTCGTCCATCACCCCTGCTTTCTTTTTACATTTCCTAATTCTTTTCCGAAGCGGTGACTCACATCTTGGATTGTCTCCCTTGTCTCAGACTGTCATGTGTTTCTTCGTTAAGCTTGAACATTTATTGGTAAATTCCCTTCACCTGCTTCATGCAAGCCTTCTTGGGCTTTCCAAACAGCTTAGGCGTTTGCTTACATGCTTCTTGTTTTATCCCTTCACCTATTCGGACCATTCAGTTTCTGACTTCTTTGCCTCTCAGTTCCTCGGCATCAGTGTCTCTGAGCTCAGTTTTGGGGCCCCAGGGCTTGGGTGGCATCTTGTCCTCTTGCCCTGTTTTTGCACTGTGGGTTGAAGATAAGAGATCACAGAAACTGCCGACCCCACGTCCCTCCAGTTAGCCTCTCCCTGTGACATGTCCCTGGGCGTGGCTACATTTTGCTGTTTCTGCCTTTCTTCAGTCTTTTCAGTATAATAGTTGAGGGTTTTCTTAGTGTCCGGCCTTTCCCCAGGGGCTCAATTCCCAACATTGCTGGGAGAGAAAAAAAAAAACCATGACCTTGTGTTTGTGAAGACAGGACTTCCTCCCTGGAGTGGGGTAGGTATTCCAGGCTGATTTCTTTTCTGAGTTATCTTTAATTTCTCCAGTTTCTCTGTAGTGTCTAGTTTTTCTCTCAGCTTTGTCTTGATTTCGGGAGCTCTGCTCTTGTCCCTCTTCATGTAAGTCATTGTTGTCCCGGTGTCTTGATCCCAGGTCCCGGAGAGGCTGTTTCTCTGCTGGTCTTTATTCCATTTTTAATCCCCCTCCCACTTCCTTTCCAGCCCTGGGGGTTGACCCTAGGGCCTTGGCACCAGCCACACCCCCACGCCTTTTCTTTTCAACCTTTCATTTTGAAACACTGTCTTGCTGAGTCTGGTCCAGGCTGGGCTTTAGTTTACCTTCCTCCTGCCTTGGCCTTCCAAATGCTGAGCTTATGGGCCTGGCCACATCTGCTGAGCTCTGGGATTTTAGGAATAAATTCCCACACAGCCGAACAGCCTCTCGGGGCCTCTTACCACAGGGAGCTTGGGTTCCTGGAAAGCATGTGAGTCCCACCCGCAATGATTTTCTCTGAATTATTTTTTCTTCCTGACTCAGCATTTACATGGCTTCTCAGAATGTGGGTTCTGCTTTCGCTGGCCTTGTGGTCTGGACAGCTGTGGTCATTGGAGGTGTCTTCCCTGCATCTTTGAGGGTGGTGGGTCCTGGGCTGCAGCCCTACACCGTCAGGGGCTGTGTGGTGCTGGCTGGAGCCCCAGTTCTGCCCACAGTGTGTGTGGAGTGGGTTAGATGTCCCACTTGGGCTCCCGTATCTCCGGGCTCCCATACCTCTCTGCTGGTCCCAAGCACTTGTTTTGTGTGTGTGGCTCCAACCTCAGCAGAAACAGAAATCATTCTTTGGTTTGGTGAAGCTTCTGGGGAGCTTTAGAGCAGGACTGTTAGGATGTGGCTCTGCGCGCCACCGAGGCTGAGTGAGCACCAGAGGCCAGGCTGAGGCCCTGCTTTCTGCTGTCAGTTACCCACTCTCAGCCCGTTCTTTGAAAGTACTCAATGGTCAGTTAGAGAAATAAACAATTACTAAGCCTTCAGTCGCACAGCATTTTGAATACCGCGATGCACTTGTGGGCTTGCCTGGCTGCGAGTCACCTTTGCCCAGCGTGTTTGCGCTGCGTACGCGGCCACTCTGCTGGTCCTCGTAGCCACCTTGGTGACCGGTCTGCTGTCCTGCTGGCACGGTGCTTCTGTTCTAGTAACGCTCATTTCACTTAATAATTTTCCCAAAGGCAGGAGTAGTGAGGCTGGCAACATGATGTGTCGAGGAGGAGGAGGAGCGCTGAGGGACTCCAGGTGAAAAGGGGGATGTTTTCAAATAAACAAGGAAAGAGAAAAGCCGTAAGCTGAGTTTGCTAAGATGCATTTAAGTGAGAATCGTCTGGCTTAAACCTGTGAAGAAGGGAAAGGAACTTCAGGCTTGCCTTGCGACCGCCTCCAATATAAACAGTTCCCACAGAAGATGGAAAGGGCTCGTCCTTCTCTGTGGCTTCAGGCATTCCCCAGCGGGTCTCAAAAGGGATCCCTCTCAGATAAAGAGGAGCCTGACATTCCCGGACACTTCCTGTGGAGGGGGACTTCCAGGTGGCGTGCTTGCCCTGGGGTACCCACTGCGAGTGTAGTTAGGAGAACTTGTGCTTTTCTGACTGGAGCCTTGGTGTCTCTTCCAGGATTGGTCGCCATAAAGAACGCGCATGACATAGAGACCCGGCTCAACGAGGTGGAGAAGCTGCTCAAGCTGATCATCAGCATGCCCTGCAAGGTCCGTACCGGCCGCCGCTCACCGGCTGCCCCCTCCCAAACGGTCACCAGGCTGCTCGCTGCCTGTCACGCAGGCTTTTGGGCACCAGGGAAGAGGGCAGGCATAGCCGGGGGCAGGGAGGCTCCTGTGGCTGCAGCGGTCTCGCTTTCCCATCTGCGCATACCCCGAGCCCCATCTCCCCCATACAGGTGTGTTAGGACCTTTCGTACCAAGGGCACTGGGGGTGGGCCCTCAGTGTAACAGTGGACGTGTCCCGGCCCTCTCGCTCTTCCCTGCGGCATGGAAGCTGGGCCTGACTTTCGGACACCCTCTGTATGAAAAGGGGAAAGGGTGGTGGCTTAGGCCCTAGGCCTGAGGGGCTTGGGGAAAGTCTACGGGGCTGAAGGAAACAGTGGAACTTCACACGTGGCTCTTTGTTGTGGTGGCCCAGGGAACTGTGGGTGGGGCCCTTGTGGACGGTGAAGCCATGCAGAAGAGCTGGGACTCGCCTCCTCTCAGCTTCTCTTGGGTGAATGGGGAGAGCGGGCTCAGCTCTCAGTTTATCCTGAAGGAAGGCGAGGTGGGTGGGAATGCCGCACCCTCTTGCAGCTGTGTCCTTAAACCCTGGCCCATCCCTGAGGGCTTGCCTGGGGCAGCAGTGACCAAGGCCTGTGGCGTGTTCCCTCATCAAAGCCTGGGAAGTGCTGCAGGTCCCTCCTGAAGCGGGCAGCGGGTGGTGGAGGAGGGCAGGTTCTGCCCTGGCCAGCCAGGCAGGAGGGGCCAACTCCGGAAACTTCTGTTTTAGTAATTACTGCTTCTCTTCCCAGTATTCTAGGTCGGAAGTGGTGCTCACTTTTTTTGAAAGATCGCCTCTGGACCAGGTGCTAAAAAATGACAATGTACACAAAATTCAACCCAGCTTTCAAAGTCCGGTCAGAATATCAGGTAAGAGCTGCGCAGGGGTGGAGGACAGGTGCTGTCACTGCTGCGCATGGCTGCCCAGGCCCCTCCGGTGTGCTCTTCCTGGTGGGCCACACCATCTACGCCAGGGCCACACAAAGACAGTTTATTACAAACATAGAGGGTGAGAAACTGCTCCTCAGTTTTTATTAGGCTGTGTGTTTTCTGTCTGTGGGCTGGCAGCTCACGAGCTCCCTGTTTCCAAAGGGACACATTTGGGAGGTTGATTGGAACTTGTTTAAGAAACAGTGTCACGCTGGCGAGCTCCTGCTCGCTAATCTGAGCGGGGAGGGTCCTCGCTCCAAGTCCTATGTTCTGTTTTGCTTCATTTTGCGCCACTTTGAGCAAATGAGAGAGCAGACAGGACCTGGCCTCCTGTAGCAGCTGGGCCGTTGCTTTGGGGCGCCCCGGCGCCCCCGAGCTGGGGGACAGACAGGCTGCGTGGGACTCTCTGGAGAGTGAGTCTTTGGAGCAGCAGTTGGCAGCGTCCCTGCCTCTGTCTTCCTGTCCCATGTCGGGGTGAGCACCCTGCGCTTGTGGGCTGCGTCGGTTCCAAAGGTAATGAGAGGAAACGAAATCAGCAGCAGAGACACACGACGGGGCTCTGGGCACATTCTTCCTGTTTTTCTGCAGGGACCAAGGGCCGGGTTACGCCTGCTGCTATCCCAAGCCTCCGGGGCCTCCAGGTCTAGGGAGCTCTGTGTGCTAGTCCAGATCCCAGGCTGTGGGTGGGCTGTTGCGTCCGGCCCTGGGGACTCTGGGAATCTCTGCATCCAGAGAAGCGGGCTGGGGTGGGGAGAGGTGGGAGGAAGAGGCTGCTGCCCCAGGCCTGGACAAGCCTTGGGGGCAGGCGGGGCTGGCATGGGGCACGGGAGAGTGTGACTGTGGACAGCTTTGGTGGGCGCAGAGTTCTCCCAGCATGTGGCGTCCGCAGCCTGGGTCGGGGAGCTGTGGGGCGCTGCTGTGTGGGCAGTGGGCCGGGGACAGAGCAAACGCAGCCGTGGGTGCTCCCTTCTCTTCCCCCTCCGGGTGTCCCTACCAACCAGCAGGCTGGGCCCCCACCTGATGCCTCATTTAGCATTGAGTGAGGAGAGGCACGAACGTGGGGCCCAGCAGCATGCGTGGGACTGAGCAAGAGTCCCCGTCATCCCGGGCATGGCAAGCCTAGCCCAAGAGTTCTTTTTTTTTTTTTTTTGGTGGAACTGGGGATTGAACTCAGACCCTTGCGCTTGCCAGGGAAGCGCTTATTCTACTGAGCTATTTCCCCGGCCGGCCCAAGAGTGCTGAAATGACCACCTCCTTTCCTGAGCCCAGGCCTCCTCCACCGTGGGACACGGGCTGGCTTCCGGCAGCCCCTTCCTGTCGCTTTCCTTTGGGAGACATCACTCATGCTGACATGCACACACACCCTCCCCACTACTCCGTGGGTGTCTTAATGCTTTCTGGTGTCTAGCGATGTGGATGTGGTGGCCGGGGCAGGACACCGGCCTTCTCTTTGGTCCTGACCTAGGCAGCACCAGTGCGCCGAACGCCTGCCTTGGCTTGGAGGCTGCTCGGTGTTCAGGCGTCCACTAGATGGCGCGAGTCGCCAGTCTTGGTGAGAAACGTGCCTACGCCGGGCGCGGCCAAGGCGGCCTTGGGCGTTCTTTGCCCCAGCTAACCCAAATGCCTACCAAATCCAAGAAAGCAAGCACGCAAAGGGCTCTGCACTGCGGCGATGGCTGCGTGCCTGACGGAGTCGTAGATCTCAGCCTTTCGTTGGCAGTGGCTGCTTGGGGGCCCACGTGGAGCCGCAGGATCTGATCGTTCAGGTTTGAGAGGCCTGGAAAAAAAAAATATATAATTTCAGTTTTTTTAATCCGGCCTCTGCAAATCTCTTCTTAAACATTTTCTTTCTCCCAGCATGTCTTTGGGGTGTGTAATGATCACGTCCGATGTGAGGGGCTGGTCCAGCTGTACGACGGGTCTTTGTTCCTGCAATGCCTTCTTCCCCGCTCTGCTCCTCTGTACTGTCTCAGTCTTTGTTTTTACTCCGCAGGGACAGCCCAGCCAGCCAGGTCCTAAAAAGAAGTGTTGCTTTGGGTTTTGTTCTCTTGCCGGAGTGTGTTAAAAATAGCCTGGGATTTGCAAGGGCGGAAAGCTCCTCGCGGAGCACCTCTATGGATGAGGAGGAATATCTGCTCAAGAGGGAATAATTGGTTCAGTGAAGGGTGGTGGCAGGGGTGGGAGGAAAGGTGAGACGCAGCGAAGAAGTAGGGAGATCACCCACGGACGGCACACCAAAAATGTGGTCAGTGGGTGAAAGTTTAGCAACAAGTAGAATTTGTGAAGACTCAGGGCGCATCCCTCTAGGTATTTATTAAGTTTGAAGCGCAAGAATGTAGCCTGATTTTGGAGACACTTGGCAGAACGCTTTTGTAAATGATACCTGCTAGTGTCCTTAATGGTGGGAACTTCACACACATGCCGGCACACACACGTGGGCACACACACGCTCACACTCACACGGATGTACCACCCCAGGTGTGACAATGAGGACGCAGCAGTGCTTCTGTGGGGTTCCTGATAAGTACTTCACCTTGATCTAATCCCTTGAAAGGTCAACATGGAGACACCCCCTAAAACAGGTCACCCAGGCCCAGGAATATAATTCAGTGGCACAGTGCCTGCCTGGCAAGTGCAAGGTTCTGAGTTTGATTCCTGATGCAAAAAAAAAAAAAAAAAAAAAAAAAAAGTCACCTGTACTCTTCACAAGGGTCGCTGTCAGGAGAGTCAAGGAAAGACAGGGAACCCTTGAGGATGTGAGGGCCTGGGCTCAACAGCTCAGTGCAACAAGGGGTCCTGGCTTGGATCCGGAACAGTCAGAAGGGACATGAGCAGGAAAAGGGGGAGACTTGAGGGAGAGGGGCGGCGGTTTTCAGTATTGTCCCTGTTAAGCTCTTGGACTTAACTCATGCACCACACGCAGTTTTGTAAATTAATTAGAAGAAAATAAAAGCTACTATGGGAAATTCACGTTTAAAGATGTTTGGAGAGGAGCTTCTGGGGCTGTAATTTTCTCTACAGCATTTTCTCTTGCTTTTTACACATGGCACGGCAGGTGGGATGACAGTGCCCTGGGCATAGCGCTGATGTGAGCCCGGCATTCCCAGTCCTCGTGCCTGTCACCTCACGCTGCGTCTGGGCCCCACAGGGTGGACATCCAATTTCCATGCCTCTATTGATAAACCCAAGCTAAGTGCTCTTGGCATCTCTCTAAACTTTGGCCAACCACTAATTTGTACAATTCTTCCTAAGACTTGTTATGTGACAGAAGAGGTAAAAATTCAAGTGGTTGTGGAAGCACTTGCCGCTAGCGCAGGCTTGAAAAAGCCCTATATGTTCTGCTAAGCTGGAAGTTGGCCACACTTTGATACCTGTTAATATATTTAGAAGATAGTTCGCTTTTTCGTAAGCAAGCCAGAGTCTGGGACATATGTTTTGAATCTGGTCACAAACTTACCGTTAAAGAACCTGGGTTACCCCAAGGCTATTCAAAATCTTGGGGCTGCCAGAGTGGATAGGGGTCCAGGAGGGAGCCAGGGCGCCTCCGAGATCTCACAAGGCACCAGCGTAGCTTGTGTCTGAGGACTCCAAGCATGACACATGTGTGTAGTGTCCTGGGGGCCCCAGCCTTGTGAGCCAGGAAGTCACACTTATGTGCATAAAGGCTTTTGTCACAGAAACTAAACAGAGACTTGTTGGGAACCTATTTTGGGGGCTTTGGGAAAAATGGCCACATACACATGGGAGAAAGACAGTGCGCACGGCTGCTTGAGGATTGTGTCCAGAAGTAAGTTGCAGTGGGGCCGTTTGCTGGGACTTGTAGCCTCCAACCTCCCCCACCCCCCTTAGCAAAGGGGTGGCAGGAGGGACACAGAGGCTGCTCCGAGGTTTTAAGCACTTCTTCAGAGAGATTTGGGTCAAAGTTAATAAAAACAGTCAAGGAAGTGGTTCTGTGTTGCCACCCCCTTTGAACTGAGAAGTGGGAGACCTGAACCTATCTTGCTGAGACAGCAGCTTTGCTATCCGGGGCTCAGCCAGGCTGTGCCCTGAGGTGTCGTTGACCCCATTCCAGACTCTTCCCAGCTTGCAGAGCTCCCTCGGCTGCAGTTCCTGTGAGAGTGAGACAGGAAGGCAGGGAAGGATCCCCTGAAGTGAGGTCCCAAGGGTGAAGCAAGACCCCACAGAGTGGGACTGCTGGGGCTGCGGAGCACCCCCCAACTGTGAGTGACCCCTTTTCAGAAAGCCAAGTATAAATCCCAGCAGCTACAAATCTGACTGGTGACACCCCTTCGTGCATTACTGTGGAGAGGGGTATTTTTTTCTTTTTCTGCTTTTCTATAGGCCCCAAGACTATTCATATAGAGAGAATTTCAAAGAACTGAGAATCAAAAACCTAGAAAGATCAAGAAGTATGCCAGCCAGGGGATGCACGCTTGGAATGTGGTACTCTGGGAGACAGAGGAAGGAGGCCAGTGAGTCTGAGCCTGCGCTGGGCAACAGAGTGACCGCCAGAGACCCTGGCTCAGAACACGGTGGGTGGTACCTGCTGCTCTCGAGTAGGCAGGGCTGCAGCCAGAGGAGGTGGTTGCAGTGGTACATTCCTTCCCAACATGCACTGCTCCCCCACCCCCAGCCCCCAACCTCCACCCCTGGCCTGAGAATGCTCTAGGTATGTGGAGTATACTTTAGGGATGAGGGCAGGGAGGACTTCAAGGCATGGAGAACTGGCAACTGGCCAGCAGATGTGTTCATCTCCTGAGGGAAGGGATGGAAAGGGAACTGCAAAGGCTACAGCAGCCAGGAGGGAGAAGGGAGTTAGCCTCCCTGTACTTCTTAGGGGTGAGGGGTGACTCGCTGTGTTACTCATTGTGTCGTGGAATTCCTGGGCTCAAGCAATCCTCCTGACATGATCTCCTGAGTAACTGGGACAGCAGGCACCAGCACCCCGCCTGGCCAGGCTACTGCCTCGTGCAGTTGGCTTTCCATGCAGAGGGGTTCTGAAGCCATTGAATTTAACCAATCACAGGTCAAAAATATTGGAAACAATTGCTTCTGTACTGAGCATGTGGACTCTTTCCTTAGCACTGTTCCCTGAACGATGCAGAGTAGGCACTAGGGACACAGTGCTTAAGTTGCATGGGGCACTAGATGCCACCTAGAGGCAACTTAATGCACACGGGCGGTGTGTGTCGGTTCTATGCAGATGCTGTGCCATTGTATAGAGGGGACTTGGGCATCTGCAGATTGGGTACCCTGGGTGTCTGGGAACAGTGCCTTGCGGCCCCCCAAGGACCATGGTTCTTAAATGGGCGAGGTGCTGAGCTGGGGTTGAGGGGTTTGGGAGGTGTCAGTGTTCACAGAATCCTGCCTGTAAGTTAGTACCGCTTTGACGCTCCATGGGTCAAGGAGTCCCGGAGCTGTGGAACTCACTGTCTCCCGTTCTCCACCCCAAGCTCTTTCAGCCAGGGACAAGCCCCTGACTTTGGCCCTCACCAACTGACACCACACGGCTGTCAGGCACATAACATAATTTTTTTCTTAGGTGGCTTTTTGTGATTTACCAACATCTGTGCTTTTGAGGGGAAGAAAACACCAGTGCCTCTCTGGAATCATAGGAAGCCAAAGCAGGCAACTTGCTTCCAGTTTAAAATGCACACTGCTCTCTTTAGATCCTTACCACAGCCCAGCAGGAGACATTGCTGGCCCTATCTTACGGCGACCAGAGCTCAGCTAGGCTGGATGACCTGTGAGAGGTCGCACCCCGCTGCACAGCACAGCGGGTCTCAAACCCAGTTCACACCCAGGGCCGGTCCTCCTCCTGTCCATTCTAGCTTTCATCCCATGGGAAGGGCATGTGTGGAGGGTGCACACAGCCAGAGCGTGCAGGGCAGAGGCAAGGCCCGTGGGCACAGCCTCCGCAGTTCAGTGCCCCTCCCACCGGCCTAGCAGCATCTAGAATGGTCTTCAGGTGCAATGTCAGGGAGGAAGCGAACAGTGGGGTGAAGAGGGGGAGGAAAGACTTCAAAACCCCAACTTGGATCTGTTGCTTTGGTTTTCAGAAATCATGAGGTCCAATGGATTTTGCTTGGCAAACACAGAAACCATAGTCATCGACCACAGTATACCAAATGGGAAAGACCAGCAGCAGGAGGTGGATCCCACAGAGCACTTGTGAGTAGTGTCTGGTAAAGGGGTCCCCTTGGCATGCACGCAGGAGCCGAGGCTGCACGCCAACGGCTGGATGTGCCCAAAGGCCCCAGCCAGGGACTCTGCTCATATCTGAATACTCCTTTTGAAAGTTTGTCTTTCTTGGAGTCTGCTGAGAACCTGATTTGGTGATTTTTTGGGAGACCACGTCACTGATTGTGGAGGGGCTTTGGGAGAAACCACCAACCCCCTGCCTTAGGGGTGAGAGGACAGATCCTGAGGTGCAGCTCACCAGGTCCTCTCCTGGGGCCTCTGTGCATACAGGTCTGGCCCTGAGGGGGCTCATGTGGATGCGGATTCACAGAGGAGGAGCAGGGAGTCCTTAGCCATGTGAGGGGCCACTGGCCAGGGACCACCTTAGTGGAGAAGACTGGGAGAGTCCCTTCCGACCCCACTCTTCCCCAGGAGCACTCAGATGAGACCACACATTTTCCCCTGGGGAGACGGCAAGGGCAAAGCTCTGCGTTCAAGGTGGGGACAGTCCCAGGGTGGCAGGGGAGCAGGGCCAGGGAGTCTTGGCCCGGCTCACCGCTCTCTCCCTCGCTGGTCTAGGCTGCTAGTTCTGGCTGCAGCTGTGCCCCAGGAGCCGTCTGCTCGAGCACTCAGGGGCTGTTAGGTGGCAATGCGGGCTCCCTGAGGGGCTCCGCCTGTGAGCTGTTGCCACCGGCCTGCCTCACTGGTATCTCCACTGTTTCAGGTTTGAGAATGGCGGCGAGTTCACCCCAGAGCTGGAGGATGGTGACGACCCCGAGGCTTATGTCACCAACCTGTCCTATTACCACCTGGTCCCCTTCGAGACGGACATTTTGGACTGAGCCTCCTCACCAGGCATCCCCCACCTCTGCCCTTGACTGCACGTTGGGATGACGTCCGCAGCGATGACGTCCGCAGCGATGACGTCTGCAGCGATGACGTCCGCAGCGATGACGTCCGCAGCGTGGCGCTGGTCATCACAGCTGCTGCTCAGCCCTCCGCCTCCTGCAGGCCCAGGTCCCGTCGCCATGAAGCCTGGGCGCCCTGCAGGGGAAGCCACTGAGCCCCCACTGGCCACAGCAAGGCCCAGGGGTCAGCAGCCTTGGCACGGCTTGCCTCCAGAGAGTGTGACTCGGGAGGCCGCCAGCCTGTCTCCTGGGGGCTCTCCTCTGTCCTCTGGACGCCACAGCCTGCCTCGCAGCTCCTGGGACTTGCTCCCTGCCCACGCTCAGAGCCTGCAGGGCGTGTGCTCCACTGGGCTCGCTCTTGGAGTTACTGCGCCCTCTTGGAGCATCCCTGTGGGTAAGAGTTCCCGGGCCACCCGCCCACTCACCTGTCAGAGGCACAAGTTCCCAAGTTCTGGACAATGAACATCTCTTAGTTCAGAAATCCAGGATTTCCCCAGGGGTGTGGCTTTCCTTTGGGTTTTTCGAGGGCTCTCTGGAAACTAGGCTTATGTCACCCCAGAGGAGCTTTTCTGTAGGTCAAACACACACGGGAGAACTGGAAAAGGAGAAAGGAGATATAACGGAGGGGCGGGTATGCCTGTGGACTTGGCCTGAGAGAAGGGGCCATCCAGAGAAGCCACGAGCTTCTCAGCCCTGCAGCCCACGCTCGATGCTGCCACGTGACATCTGACACTCCTGTCTTGTGTGCCAAGTGGCATCCCGGCTGTAGTGACCTCAAGGGCTGGGGACGGGAGGAAGTTCGAGGCTCCGAGCCCACCTCAGATGCAGGGTCCAGGTCCCCACACGGTGTCTACTAATGACCAGCATTTGTTAGTGTAAATAATAGTAAATTATTGAGAATTCTAATTCTTTTACACAGTCTGTTTTTAATCTATTTTAATGAAATAAAATCTATTCCTCTGATCTATTTAAGATCTTTGTGAAGAAGGGTGTGGTTCATTTTGTCCCCCGCTGAGGCAAAGATGAGAACTGAACACTGACTCCCTTGGGGCTGGGCCCAGCGCTGTCCTGGTCGCGTTGTTGGAAGTGTGTGGGTGTGTGCTACTGTCCCACTCGGGGCTGGTCTGTCCAAAATGAAAAATGAACAAACAGCTTGAGCCTTTTATCTTTCTTTCCTTTTGACTTGGGACTTTTCGCTTCTCTGCTTTCCTTCTTGGCAGGCACGGAGACCCGCTGCGCCACCCAGCTGCGGCGCATGCTCTTGGTTGTGGACTTTCTATTCCCTGGGCCTCCCAGTTGTGTGCATCTTAATGTATCCCGATTTTTGATTTTATTGTATTTTTTCAAATTGTTTTTTAGGAGAGTTTATTTTTTGGTTTTTTTGATGCCAAGGACTGAGTCCAGGGCTTCCAGCTTGTAGGCAAGAGTTCTACTGCTGAGCTACGTCCCCAGGCCCAGTGTATCCTGATTTTGTATACATTCTGTGAAGTGGCTGACTGGGGTTGACCAGTTGCCCCTTCTAACACCCCAATTGGGTTCCATATGAGGCTAGAGCTTTTGGTCCCATTAGCAATGGAATCTGTCCGTGTGATCGGTCACTGCAGCCCCTCAGCTCCCTCCTTACTCGAGGGTATTTCCCTCTCAGGATCCAAACTGGTGTCCTGAACCCTCCTCGGCGCTTTCCTGGAGACGCTCCACTGTTTCCACCCCTGCAAAAGGGCCCTGAAGTGGCTGTGCTGCCCTAGCACAACAGCACAGCGTTCTCTGACTTCCTTTTCCTCCTGGAAACTTGGTCTTCTAGGGCCACTTCTCATGTCGCCAGCCTGGCGAGAGCTGTAAGTTCTGGTGAAGATCCCTTTAAGCACAGTGCGATGGGGTTATCAGCACTGAGTCACTGTAGGAGGGCGCAGGCACAGCAGTGCAGGGGGCAGCCAGCGGGGAGCTCATGCACTGAGCAAGGGGGTTCACTGACTGCCACCTAGAAGAGTGCAATCTGTGTCCCGTTCCCCTCGCTTTTTAATAGAGACTAGAAGCCTGACTTTTCATGCGAAACATTCCACCTTTAAAGCACCAGCAAGGAACAGAAAAACAGTTACAAGGAACTTGGCCAAGAGAAAGAACAGTGAGTCTCCAGCCTCCAGCCCGTCACTTCTGGGAACCAGCACCTGAGGCGCTCTGAGTTGAGCGGAAGTTCGCACTCTTGCCCACCCTTGTCCAGGGACTGCTCCTCTTCTGCGCTGTGACCACATGGCCTCGGTTTCTCTGGAAACTGAGGGGCCCTTGGCGGTAGTGGCCAGGACTCCCGTTGGCTACTGACAACAGGGTCCAATGCCTTGCTGGCTGCACAGACAGGGTCCCGCCCAATGTGCAATTAAAATGCATTCCGTTTGGTGAATCAAATCACCTAAGCCACCTAATTTTCCTGTTTGACAAGAACTTTCAGCAGGTGCTATTTATAGGGTGAGGAATCATCCTGTCTTTGTCTGTTTGGCAAATAAATGCTGCTTTTCACACAGGAAGTGTGCTTGAAGCGAAACATGCTCACTGTGAATGCAAACTCGGCCCAGCCTCTCGCGATGACCGCAGAACCGACACTCCCTGGCATGTGCCCTTGTCATGGGGTGACACACAAGCGCGAGTCGCCTGGTAATTGAGCTGACTGTGGGCTCATTAATAAACATGTGGTGCTCACGGGTAGAACACTTATTAATAGAAATCTATGCAGGGGTGGTAACTGCCAAGCTGCCCCGAGCAATGTGTCCTAACCTTCACCGCTTCTCCTGGGGCTAGAACACATTCTTGGCTTCATTTAGGAGGGCATTCTGTCAAATCACAGCGCTTCTTTTCCTGTCTAATTGCAGCTGAAATCTCTGTCCCGTGTCCATGATGTGAGTGTCCCTCCTGTGGACTAGGATTCTATCCTAGGCTCTTCTGTTTTAAAATGTTGATTTTATTATTTTGGGGGCACATCCAGGTCTACAGATCAGGAGGCGTCTGGCATTGGGGAGGTCGTGTTGCCAGACCCTGGGAGCTGCGCCCACAGCACCAGGGTGGGTCTGAACGCAGAGAGCAGAGGGCACGTGGAGCAGAGTCCTCGCTGCAGTGCTTGGGAAGCGCCAGGCCAGCAGGGCGAGCTGGCTTTGCACCAGACACTCTGAGCAATTTCAGGGGCTCTGAAACACGGAGCTGGCCCTGTCCCTAGTTGTCTGGTGCCTGATGCTGGGCTGCACTGATTAGGGGAGGTGGACAGTGGCCCAGAGTGGGAGAGGCAAGGGCAGGAGGTCTTGGGGCGGGGATTCTGGCTGGTTGGTACACACAGGAAGCGAGAGTCAGGAGGGGAGTCCTTTGCGGTGGCTAGGAACTGCTTACATCGGGGAGAGGCCGTCCAGCACCAGCATGGCTCCAGGACTTTCGAACATCAAATACAGAAACAAGAATGCAGGGTTATTACACATTCTTCGCCTTAGGAACGCCTTCTCTATGGAGGGATCTGAGTTTATCCCCTGCTGGAGACAGAAAACTTCATGCAGCACAATCTTCCATCAGGACCAAGGCTCCAAAGAGATACAAGCATGCTTTTTCTTGTGTGAATGGGTGATATTTTTTTGTCAGAATTTCAAAAGTCTCAGCAGAAAGTGCCTCTGCATTCCTGTCCCCTACCTACCACCCACCAACACTAATTAGTTTCTAATATAGTCATCAGTCATGTATAAAATGCTTTCTGCCTTTGTACATGTGTTTCCTAAGGAGATAATTGCTCCAACTGGATGTTGTTTCCAATCAAAAGATGAGCTCTAAGGGCTTGGCTGGTGCATGGCATACCGTGGCTTAGAAATGCTTACTTTGCCGCGTTTCCAAGTAAAGCTAGACTTCTGTATTTGCTCCTATCTGGGAGCCGGGGTGAGGACGGGCAGCGGAAGGTGGCACAGGATGGTGAGTCTGCTGTGGGCTGGGCTTTGCTCTTGGGCCTTTGGGTGGCGGGTGGGAGCAGGTCTGTGGGCACCCTCACATTAAGCGATCCCAAGGAAGAGCTCCAATCCCACAGTGACACCCCTTATTTATTCACAATAGAAACAATTGACGCAGAAGCCAGAATACTTTGAAATCACAGCTGGCCAGCACCAGCCCTTTCACTTTTCCTGCAGTTAGGAAAAGTCAAATAAGGACACGAAGCTGCCTCTGTCAGGGTAGAAGTTAGAACAGAGGAAATTAATTAGATTAATAGCCCTGCTGTATCGCCAGTGCTGAGGCTTCAGAGGATTCAAGGAAGATATTTGTACACTCCCAAAACTTACTAAGCTAGTAGTATAAACAGTGACTACATATACTGTGTGTTTTTCATTTTGCTGTGGGTAAGAGCAGTCTTGGCTCAGACAGGCAGGGGGGTTATTGGACACCCTTGAGGTGAATGAAGAGACGATGCAAATGGGGGCTGTGACATCCCTGGCCTGGAGGCAATTGGGTCTGAATGGTTCAGATGGGCCTTGTGAGAGAGAAAACCTCTGGGTCCCGAAGAAGCCTGGCTTCCCAAGGGGGTCCCGAAGCAGCCTGGCTTGCCATGCTGGTGGGCACCTCAGTCTCCATGCTTTACCTGGATCTCCTTGGAGGGACCACGTGGGCTGTTGACTGGATCAGATGAGCAGTGCTTGCTGGGTAGCCACGATTTCTTCTCTGGCAGAGGGTATTCGGTGAGCAAGGCTGCCATGGCTGACCACCCTGCTCCCAGGCGCGGTCGTGGCTGACCACCCTGCTCCCAGGCGCGGTCTTGCCTATGCATGTAGAGGGGTCTTTCCCTCGAGTCTCGGGATGCAGTCTTCATGTGCAAAGAGAATTGGTGCATCTCATTTCCAATAAATTGGAGCTAAGCTGTGGAGTGTCACTCAAATGCTAGTCTTTTGTTATTCTAATCTTTTATTATGATTTTAGTTTCTTTCTTGAACAGACACCGTGTGCACAGGGTGCAAAACTCAAGAGTGCAAAGGGTGCTCATTGGAAATCAGGTCCTGCCCGTCCCTGATCTGGCCCGTCAGGCCCTTTCTCAGGGACAACCATTATCACTACTTTCCTGGGTAAAACTCCAGAAACATAGATTTCGAAAAGATAGTGTACTCTTCCCTGTACCCTGTTTTATCATTTAATGATTTGATTGGAGATTATTTATAGAGTTATCTGGTTTTTCTCTTTTCTAAACCTAAATCCATTAATTTAGCTAATTTTTATTTCCTCATAGAATCTTTTCTTTTATCTTATATCTTTGAAAATAAAAGGGCCAGCCAAACAGCTCAGCAGATTAAAGAGCCTGCAAGCAGGCTCAGGGGCCAGGAGTTCGATCCTCGGGCCTTCCGTGCCAGCCCCACCCCCAGGATGCGGTGAGATGGCAATTGAGACTGGGTGTGGTGGTGCACGCCTGTAATCCCAGCTTTTGGGAGGCTCTAAACAGGCAGATCATTGTGAGTCCGATCTAGTAGTGAGATCCTGAACACCCTGTAGACCCTTCCCTAAAATACAAAAAATAAAGAAAGAAGAAAGAAAGAAAGAAAGAAAGAAAGAAAGAAAGAAAGAAAGAAAGAAAATAGATAAACCACTAATATACTTAAAAGTATCAATCCACTAATTCACCATTCACTGAAGAACTGCTTAGTGCTCGAGGCAATAGATGCTCTCTGTGTGCTAAGAGGTCAGGGGGCAGTGGAGCTCACTTCTAGCGGACAGGGTGGTAACAAATGAGGAGGGAAACTGTATAGGATTTTTGCGGGTGAGCTGCAGCGCATGGGAAAATAAACAGGGCTGAGGGGTGATTGCGATTTTCAGTATAGTGAGTAGGCAGCTTCACCTGGGAAGGCAATATTTGGGCAAAGACTAAAGGGAAAGGGGGAAATCAAGTGGCTCCCTGGGCATGGCCCCATGAGGACATAGACCCATTCGAAGGCTCTGGCTTTAATTTGAGTGGGAAGGGATCCACAAGAGGGCTTTTTGCAGAGGGTGGCAGGGTAAGAGGTGTAGAAGAGTCATTCTGGCCACTGGGGGGAATGGATCTGAGGGCTAAGGGCGTCTTAATCCCTTTGGGCTGCTGCCACAAAAGGCCTTCAGCAGGCTCGTTTATGAGCAATTGCTGAAATGTATTGCTCAAAGATCTTGAAGTGGGGGAAGTCGAAGATCAAAGATGTTAACCGACGTGGTGTCTGGTGAGCATCCATTCTTCCCGGATGACAACTTTTTTGTGTCACAGAAGAGACAAAGGCTCTTTGAATTGTTTTTTTTTTTAAATGTACTTAGTACGGGTCTCACTACACAGCTCAGACTCATAGTGATCCTCTTGTCTTCAGCCATCCCAGTACTGGGATTACAGGCATGGGGCACCACACCAGGTCTTGGTGGCAGGTCAGGGCTGGCATGGCATGTGGTGCTGGGGATTGAACCCGGGTCCTTGTGCTTGCCTAGGCAGGTGCTTAGACCACTGAGCTATCTCACAGGCCCTGAGGCTTCATTTATAAGGTAACACATCCTCTTCATAAAGGTGGTGATGTTGGGAATTGCAAGCTGTTGTTGGTTGGCCTTGGGTACAAAAGAAGTAGGCTCAAAGGTGGGTATAAGACTCAGTGTTCTGAATCATTTTATTTACCTCAACTCCAGTGCCAGAAGCAGAACAAGTTTTAAAAGGAAGAACAAAAGTTCTATTTCCATGTACTAAGTCTGAGGGAAGTATTTTATTAACTACTACTAGAGTTTAGAGTTTAGAAAAGAGAACAAATAATGAAGGTGGAGATTTGGGAGGTACCATAATGAAAGAAAAATGTGTAAAAGGCAGGGCACTGAGTTGCTCTCCATGAGAGAGGAAGTAGACAGCAAAGACTCCAGAAGACTGAGCCCCTAGACTCCATCTAACAGGAGGGATACCAGGACAGGACTGTGAGAAGCGCATCAATTTGTTACACAGCAGAAGCTGACTGATGTATGGCCACACTTTCTTCATAAAAAAGAGCTCCTACAAAGAAATGGTGCAGACTCCATTTCTGATTCACACAAAGAAGAATGAGAAGAGCCAGAGAGTTAAGAGGAGTGCCAAGAGAATGCAGAATTCTGGGAGCTGAATGAAGGAAGTATTTGAAAGAGCAGCAGAGGACGAGTGGGTCAGTTGCACTGCGGACCATGTACAGTGAAGGTGGAGGAAGAAGCACTGGGTGTGAGCTCAGCTGACCTCAGCGAGAGCAGTTTGGGGTAGTGAGGGTGAAGGCGTGTGTGGGATGAAGGATGTAGAGCAGTGATCCTCTGTCCTGCTCTCTCAGCGCTCTGCCCATTTCTGAGAATCTCTTCCCTCACCCGGGTAACTGCTGCTATTAATTTCTGATTCATAGATTAAGAATTTTATGCAAAATAAGCATACATGTACTCTCATTCTTCTAGCGTAACGTAAAAGTTAGCGCACTTTTCACACCTCTCCTTATTTCGCTAATTTGCTTTAAGTTATTCTGAGAACTTTTATTTCTGTGTCCTTAGAATTCTGCCTTGTCCTTGGTTGATGTCGCACAGTGCTTCACTGAGGATATACCCCGACCAGCCCACTGCTGACAGACACGTGGGCTGTCCTGAGTATTTTGTTATTGTTGCCTGATAGCTCCAACAATACTCTAGTGAACAGCCTTTTCAAAGTATGTGTGATCTTTTTAATCTATAGAAAAATAATCTCCAAAGTGGATTTCTGTCTCAAAGAATGGATTCCACAATTTTATAATACAGTAGATATTGCCAAACTGCCTTCTAGAGGTGCCACATAAGGAACACAGTTAGGTCTGTGTTGATAGAAAGTAAGATTGTTGGGCTGGGGAGATAGCTTGGCAGTGTAAGCGTGTTTGGCAAGTGCAAGGACCTGAGTCTGACCCCCAGGACTGAAGCCAGGTGTGGTGGCACACACCGTAATCCCAGCACTGCGAGGCTGAGGTGTGAAGATCTCACCTCTCTTTGATAAGAGACCCTGTATCAAATAAACAAATATTTTTAAAAGGAAAGATTGTTTCAAGTATTTCACCTTTTCCAAATAAGAAGAAAATGCTACATCTAAGTATGCAAAATTTCTCATGACTGAGAATGGATTTGTGAAGTTTCTTATTAATTTTTAGGATCCTTTGAAAAAGATAGCTAGGAATTCCTCACATATGAAGGAAGTGAACCCCTGTATCAGCCAGCATTTGCTATGCAACTCAAGCTCCAAGCTTGACGGTTGAACAGCTGCTCCTTCAAGAGCGCTGCAGGCTCCTCGCTCGGACTGCCGTGCCCTGGTGGGCCTGCCGTCAGGAGCCACGCTGACTGGCCTCGGCTGGGGTCTCTGAGAGACAGCTGATGAAGGAGCGCGCCGCTGCCACGGCCCGTCATTCCCGCCCCGTGAGATCGCGTCCTCTTTCTGCTCAGCCCAGGACTTTTTCCACAAGGCAGCTCATCTTTCCAAGAGCAACGCAGGGGCGAGCTCCGTGCACAAGCGCTTTCCAAGTCCCTGTTCGCATCTCTTTTGCTACCATCGCACTGGCTTGATCAGTTCCCACGGCCAAGTCCGCATCAGTGTGGCAAGACACTACGCAAGGGCCTGGACTTAGGGCAGTAGGAATCAATTAGAGCCAGTGTCACAGTTAGTCCGTGACAGCCCCTGAGGGCCCAGTCCCTGGCGATTATTTTGTGTTACTGTGCTCTTCCCCTTGATGGATTAATGAGACACTGTGCTGGCGCTGAGGCTGATCGCAGCAGTCTCAGGCCTGGCCCGTGTGCATCTGTCCAGGAAGTACCTGTCTTCTGTAGAGACGGTGTTAGAGTGGTGGCCGCACCTGTGAGGCCTGGTGGAGGGACCTGCAGAATGCAAGAGGCACCTCATTCTTGGGTTTTTAAAGACACTTATTCCTGTAAGGGTTTTGCTTTTTTTTTCACTCAGAAAGAGCATAGTGGCCGGGTACCCCCTGGCGTTTCAATCAGCCCAGTGGGCAGGTTCATTCCTTGTGGATTTCAGCTACTGCTGTGCTTCAGTGGTCGCAGCCACCAGGTGTGCGGGGCATTCAGAAATTCATGGGACAGCGGCTGATTGGATTGAAAACTTGCCCAGCAACTAGAAATTTTGACTCAGTGAAAGTAGTGTTTTTGATTCTTGGTCCCCACACAATTTATTTCTGCTCTGTGAGTGGAGTTGGCTGGTCTGAGTCAGCCCAGAGCCTACTGTTTTGGGGAAACTGGTCTCTGATAATGAAATTAGCCTCTGAGTGTAGGCAGAGAGTGTGGGTGGCAATGACACTGTAGCCCCAGAGACAGGGCTGTTGGTGTGATGTGACTGCTTCTAGGCCTGGAAACCAAGGGAGGCCATTGATGGGGAGCAGGAAGGTGGGAAGACAGGTAGGGGACCTTTTGGGCACCTCCTGTATTTCAGCACACCGAGAAGAGAGATGCATAAGGCCGAGATATAAATGACCACGGAAACATACTGCAGAGGAGGAAGAGGTTGGAGGAAAAGGGAAGAGGGGTGTCTAAGTCACTTTTTTCTCTGTGTTGACAAAAAACAACACCTAAAATTAAAGAGAAGGAGGGTTATTTAGCTCACAGTTTATAGAGGTTTACAGCCCATCATCAGCTGGCCAGGAGGCAGGATGGCTCACTGGGGGGCAGTTTCTGGAGGCCCAAGACTACAAAAGCGAGGAGAAAGCCACGCCTCCTTTGCCCCTTCAATTGTACGCAGGCCACCCGCCATAGGGTGGGAGAAACATTCACACCCTTAATCCCAGCACGGGAGCATGAATCAATCAGACTCTGGATTCAGCACCTCTGAAAAGCCCAACCGGCCTGACCACATGGGGCTTTGGGGAACATCCAGACACAAACCATAACAAAGAGGAAAGAGTAACTTCAGAAAAATGAAGTGCAGGGACCCGGGTTTGATTCCTGGCACCACATGCTGTGCCAACCCCACCCCCAGGCACGCTGAGGCAGCCACCGAGACCAGGCATGGGGGCGCATGCCTGTAATCCCACTGCTGGGGAGGCTGAAAACAGGAGAATCACTAGGAGTCTGAGCTGCGTAGTGAGACCCTGTACCAAGTACATTATAGAAAAAAGAAAAGAAAAATGATAGAAGTTGTACCAATGAGAGCTACTTGGAGCGGGCACTGAAAGGTTTTCTTCAGTCATTGTGGAAAAATTCCTATTTCAGTATCTGCTTAGCCTCACAGTGGCACTAAACTTGCAGGCTGAGCTTTTAACCCACTCCTACTTGTGGAGCAAGGCCCGTAAGCCGGGCTGGACGTTGTCCTGGTATCTGCTCTGCCCTACCGGCGCAGATGGAAATCTTAGAGCTAAGCCCCTTTGGTGTGTGCTGGGAGACCGGAGAGCCAGGCAGCTGCAGATTCCCAGACCTCCGCTGGGCCCTCGGATCTGGTGAAATGGGACCAGAGCCTCAGCCTGTCTTGCTCAGTGCCCTCCTTCCAGTGCTGCCAGGACACATACTAAGGTGCTGAACCGCTGTGTGCTGAGCAAGTGTCGCGGTGGCCTGAGCAGCTTACCACCGCCCCAGCGCACCTACGGTGGCCCTGAGAAGTCTTTATTTTCTCCAGGATTCTGGTCCAACCTGATCATCAGCCATCCCTGAGGGGATGTTTGTGCCTCCGCTGACCAGAAACAGTTTCGCACTCAGAGAGAGAGAAGAAAGAAGAATGAAGAAGAGTCCCCCTCCAGCCTCTGGTGTGGCTGAGCTGTGAAAGAGACAGCGCGGACCAGGGCCCTGAGGTTCCCAGGTTGGCTAGAGGGTGGCAGTTGGGGTCGGCTGCTCCTCCTCGCCCTCTGGCTGTGAGCTGGGTTCCCAGAGGCCCACAGCCTGGGACTGGCCGGCTCTGCCCCAGACCCTGTCGACCACACTGGCTCATGGGGGAGGCTGCTGCCAGGACGTCAGGCTTGTCTTTACAGAGCTCCCAGGCACCTGATGAGCAGCCTTTCCTCACTGTATCTTGTTCTGTGTGGAGCCCAGCCCCTGTCTTTCTCCTGCCGGGCCCTCTCCGTCACCTACCCACTTAGAACCTGGCACTGTTGAGAAGGGGAAGCTGATGTGGGTGACTTGCTAAGCCCCCCAGATTGGCCTGGGACTCTCTATGTGACCCCATGTTTTAGGTGCTTTTCTCGTTGCTGGGACAAAATACTCAACACCCAGAGTTAAAGGAAGGAAGGTTTATTTTAGCTTGCAGGTTGCTGATGTTTCAGTCTGTGGTCGACCAGTTCCAGACAGGGTGACATGGCAGAGGGACATCCCAGGGGAAGAGGAGTCCACAGTGGGGCAGGCAGGAGGTGGAGCAGCCTCGCTTCTGCCTTTCCTTTTTATTTCATCCAGACTACAAGCCTGCCAGTGGGTGCCGCTCCTGTCACCCACACCCAGAGCTATGCCAAGTGAATCAGTGGACTAATCCACTGTCACAAACCCATGATCCAGCATCACACACCTGTGTCCAGTCACTTCCACTGTGAGCTCCTGAGGCTTTGGGGAGCACCTAGGTGTAGGCTGGTGGCACACCCATAGTCCTGCCTCAGCCTCCCCAGTCTTGCTTTGAGTTTTGTCTCCTCCACCCTGTGTCTATCCCTACGTATGTGTATCTCTGCCTTTCTTCGTCTCTCTCACACTCACAATCACACACACACACACACACACACACACACACACACACACAGTTCAAAGCCCACACCCATCATTCTGTGCGGCCAACTCTGTCATGGTCAAGTAGAAGACAGTTTTGGAGATTAATTGACTGGAGTGTCTGGGGAAGCTCTACTTTCCCGGCCAGCCATTAACATCTCACAGGCTGGAAAAGACTTTGTCAGGTGCTCTGTTATCTCTAGGAAAACTGATTGGGAACACTGACCCTGGGCAGTGCCTCAATCAAGCTGGGTGGGGGGAATTTGAGGGGCAACTGCCCCATCTCACCGGAGCCCCGTTGTTTCCCGCTACACAGTTCCCACACCTGCTCTTGGGGACCCAAATTCACTATTTTAACTCCTTTTCGTGAGTTTCTCAACTAAAAGGAGCCCCAGTCCTATTTTATTGTTCCTTACTCACTGTGAATAATTACCACTATGTTTTAGTAATGAATTAGCTATTACTATAATATTTTTCTCTGATATTTATATATTAATAAGTGTCACAGTTACTGTGATAAATTACAAAGGTAATAGTGAAGCACAGAGGTTGTACAGTCTTTGAAGTTCAATTAACCTGGGCACAAATCCGAGCTCCACCTCTAGATAGTCCAGTAACCTGAAACCAGTCGCATGAGCTCTCAGAGCCAGTCACGTGACTTCTCCTGGCCACTCACATCGCCTTTCTGAGCCAATCAAATGGCCTTAGTTTACTTAATCAAAACGGAGGATAACAATGCTTGTCAGTGTTGTCATGGGAATTAAATGATATAAATAAAGCTCAATAAAGTGTGGAGAAAATGTGGTCCATAAATGATAGATTCTGTTATTAGGTTTCTATTTTTGGCAGGGTACATTACAGTTTGGTCTGGAACAACTTATATTTTGTGTACTTAAAAGTGAAGCAATCTGTTCACATTTAAAAATACAACTGTATGTCCCTACATGAGAATGAAAGGGACTGACAATGCAGTGTTGGGACCATCAATTTTATATGGGATAATTGAAAACAAATATGTTCTTTTTTCTTCAAATCAAAGAAAACCTTTTAGTTGACTATATTGGGTGGCCTTAATTACTGCCTCTCAGTCAATTTCTGACAAGCACTGTATAGAGCTCATACTTTATGGAGGATTAAGAGTGTACAGGAGGGTTTTCATGTTTTAAAGATAGATTTACTTGCGTTTGAGACACAGGTCATCTGTCATCAAGCTTGTTTTGCAGAAAGACGGCAGGAGTAAGATGACAACGTTGCTAGTATTTGACCCCCAAAATTGCAACTTGTAATTTCTGATTTTTTTTCATTATTATTTCCAAAGAATAATAGCATTACTTAGAAAAGTAATTAGCGTATTATTAAAAATCAGGCATATTTGTTTTTTTTTCATTAAAAGAAATTTATATTTGTTAATAGTTTATTCATAATTTCAACATGAAATCTTACAAGTACCCTGTTGCTGTTGTATATAATGTGCATTTATAACTTCTGAGCCACAAAGTTACTATAATTTTTTTACCATGTTAATGTTTTCTTTAAGAACTATACTAGAATGACATCCAGTCTGCTAGTTCAATGCCTTGCTTTGTATTCTGGTAATGAAAGACCTGCACAAGCTGCCCACGGCACAGTCATGCTGGTATCATCTGCGGCTCCCTGAGGCTGAAGTCGGGAACTTAAGCCACCCCTTTAACATAAGCATACAGGTTTGCTGACTCCTGTCCTGGGAAAGGAACCTCCAGGATGTGCTCGTGAAAAAAACCACATGAGCCAGGCACAGTGGTGCAAGGTATATTTGTTTTAATGCAATCTGATCCAATCAAACAGTTCAGTTTCCTTACCTCATAGGAAGGGTTACTTTTATAATTTATAAAACCTGAGTAGCACGTTAGTTACTTGGCTTTAACTTGAGTTTCCTTTTAGTGTTAACACAGTTGAAACTTAAGTATCTGGTGGAGAGGGGGAGAAGTTGCCCATCTTGCAAGCCATGAAGCCTGGTTTGATAATGGAGCTGTTTATCATCTTCATGGGCTCAGAACTACCCATGTATTTTTTTCCTCTTTTGGTCACTGTGCACAGTAACAGTTTCCAAAATGCTTTGCTTTGTAACATACGGGTGGTCATTTTGGTCATTCCACCACACTAGGTAAACAGCTTACCCTGATGCAGTCAGGCCGGGGTGCACACAGAAGGGGAGTAAAAGCGCGGGTCTTATACCAGCAGCTGCCTTATTTATTACATGTAAGAATAGAGAACATGTTTTGGGTCTTTGTTGTTTGTAGCACCATTTCTCTAATAAAAGTAAGTATGTTAGTGGAAAAAAAAAAAAAAGAGCATATGAGGTACTGGGTGGATCCTTGGGCAGACTTAGCTGCTCCTGGCTGGTGCAGATGGAAACAATGGGTATGGCAGGTGTCTGAGGAATCAGCCCAAAGGACAACACAGAGAGGCACAGGGAAAGGACAGCAGGCAAAGGGACATTTGTTTTGAATTTAACGAGCTCTTGTTCATCAGCGTTCAAACTCCTGGAAAAAAAGACCCCTCAGCATGTATACAATTGCTGCTCCCTTGTGAGTGTTGGCTGTGCTGTCCGTAGGTCCATCCAGCTGGGGATTTTCTGAGTCTCGGCCCCCAGAAGCTACCTGACCCACACATCCTCCCTCACCCGAGCACTCACATCTCATGCCAGGGCCCCGCTTCCTTTGTCTCCAGGAAACCTGCTCTTATACTGTCCACCTCCCAGAAGATCCCAAGGATGAGTGTCATGGGCAGAGTCATCCCTGCCCCGAATGGTGAAAACCTTGCGCAAATGGACATCTCGGACCCAAGGGAAGAAGCTCAGATGGGGCACCCGGGGGAAGACGGAGCCTCGAGAAGGGGCCATGCCCCGCCGCTCCTAGAAAGGCACCCTGCGCTGCGGTGCTGAGCTGGGCCCCGAGTGTCTCAGGAAGCTGTGGCCCATTGCTAGGAGCCGGCTTAGGACCAAGGGGGCTTATTGGAAACTAATTTCCTCCAGGATTGCACTTGCCCGTGGGCACACAGTGCTTAGAAAGCCCTGGCTCCCTCACCAGGTTGCCAGATTCAGCTTGTGCAGAGCTTTAGGGGAACATTGGTATGCTAGCTGTTATAAAGCTGTCCTATAGGGCAGGAGCTAAAAAGCGGTCCCCTCTTGTGTATCAAATGCTAAGTGCAGAGTGCTTGGCCCAGCACTAGAACACCACGATTCTTCTGTTCGTCCCAAGCACCAGGCACACTCACCTGCCTAGCATTAAGGCCCTAACAGTGTTTGCTGCCCTCAGAAGGAGTGAAGGCACTGAAGTTTGGGTGAGTTTGCCGGGACCAAGATCCAGGAAGCCCAAACCTCACACAGTGGAAGGCACTGCCTGCTCTGGGGCTGGCTGCGAGGCGTATAGGTGGCAGGCGGCTTTGCCTCAGCTCCATGCCAGCGGGACCAGCTCTGTGGGTGAGTGGTTTCTGCTTTCCATTCCCTGCCTTTGTCAAAGAATTATTCACACAGCATGGAAAAGCCAAACAGCTGCAGGATTTCACAGCCATAGGTCTCGGTGAACTTTATTCACATGGGCTGGATTAATTATTCAAGTGGACAAATTGCTGTGGGCAGCGTGGGGGTTCCCAGTAAATGAAGAGGCCCTGGGAATAGCATTTGGCATGAGGCAGGATCCACTGGCCCTAATGACTTTATGGGTGCCCAGACAGAGAACCTGGTCAGTCCCAAGTCGCCTGCTCTCAAACTCAGGGCCACACTCTACAGGCGCAGAAGTCATCTCCACTCAGGCTTCCTGGACCAGAGGGGTTGCGTAGCCAGCACGGCTAATGTGGCCAGGCTAGAGGGTCTCACACCACTTCTGGCTCTGCCAAGATTCCCGCAGCATTCACCTCCCATCACCCTAGAAGAGGCCTGGTTGTCTCCCAGGACCACACTGTCTTTGCACCCATTTCTGGGCAGCCTGCTCCTTTCTGACAGCCCTGGGCAGTGAGCTTGCTCACACCCCTGTAGATCTCCCCATCTCCCTGAGCAGTGACTGCCACCTCTGAGGCTTGCACTGCTCCTCAGGTCGCCCTGCTGGTTCCCCAGAGCCCTCTGTCCTCCTTGCCCCCACTGTCTTACCCACAGGTCTGCTGACTGTGTACCCTCAGCTCCTTGCTCTCTTACCCTTCAGGGATGCACTCTTAGCCTCTGCTGGGCTGCCCACTCCCACGCCACACCCAGGACTCAGACAGGAATGTGCAGCCTCCAGAGCACCAAGGCCAGTCAGCCCCCTTGGGCTGCGGTGCCCTGCTCTTTCTAGCTCACCTTTTGGCCGGTCCTAACTGCATGCCCATGTGCCTGCATAGATGTGTGGTGTACATACAGACAGGCTGCAGCTCACCACGGTTAGGACCTTTCACTTCATAGGGATGCAGAGGTGGAGGCTGCATGTGGAGCTGTACTTGGCTTTCTTCGTAGGCCAGAGATCCCCACCACGATTCCGTGCCCAGTGGTGATCTGCAGCCCCTGTTGGCCCCAGGATCACTGGGAAATGATCCCTGTGCAGTAGGCTGCATGCTTAGCGAGGACATGAGGTCTGCTCTGTTGATTTCAGTGGACTTATTGGGGTATAACCCATTGTAGGTCAAGACCACCAGTACAGGTACTGTGATTATTTACCATTTTGGTGGACAACTAAGTGTATGCCTCAGTGGCACGAAGTACACTCACTCTGCTGTGCAGCCACACCACCACCCAACCGCAGAACGTCCGCATGTCCCTGAGCAGGAGCTCTGTGCCCACTCAGCAGCACTGCCCTCTCCTGTTGCCCTACCTCTGTGTGTGTGTGTGTGTGTGTGTGTGTGTGTGACTACTCTACAGAATTCATTGAAATATAAGTATCTGACATGCACACACATAGAGGTATGTGCTCAAATACTCTGACACACAAACACACACACATACTCATATGCAGTCACACACAGATCCAGAAACAGGTTCACGTGCAGACACACGGTTGCATACATACACACATACACAAACAGACTCAGCAGATGTGTTGCCAACATGTTTCTGTGTCTCTTTAATTTAGATAAGCATGCAGGCAGGAGCCTGATGGGGGGGCTGCTTTCTGTCCACAGCTGGAGGAGATGCATGGCCCCAGGACAGGTGGGAGGAGGCTCTCTGCCTGCTCTGCAATCCCAGGCAGTGGAGCTCGGATGAGCTCAATGGACCGGGAATGCACGGCACATGCCTTGCTAGGCATTGGGGAGAGGGAGTCAGCCTCACAGCCATCCTTGGGAGACAGGATGTGGGCAGCCTGGGCTCCCTTCCTGAAGGAGAGGGCAGGCGTGGCCTTGTCCACAGCGTGGGCGGGTGCCACAATGGCTAGGGGAGGCCCCAGCAGGGCAGAGCGGGTCAGATGCCCTTTGCATCCTGGCTCTGTTCTCTTCTGGATAGCGTTCACGTAGGGTGGCCTTCACGTGGCCTTCATGTTAGCTTTCACATAGCCTTCACGTTAGCCTTCATGTAGCCTTCATGTAGCCTTCACGTAACCTTCACATTAGCCTTCACATAGCCTTCACGTGACCTTCACGTTAGCCTTCACATAGCCTTCGTGTAGCCTTCACGTAGCCTTCACGTAGCCTTCGCATGGCCTTCACGTGGCCTTCATGTAGCCTTCACATGGCCTTCATGTGGCCTTCACGTACCCTTCAAGTAGCCTTCGCATGGCCTTCACGTGGCCTTCATGTGGCCTTCACACACCCTTCACGTAGCCTTCACTGTAGCCTCATTCCTTTGGGTCTCAGCTTGCTGAAACAAGAACCAGCGTTTCCTGAGACTGTGCTCTTTGCCACTAGCTTTGCAGCTTCTCATTTTGTCCCCAGAACAATGCCATGACCTGGGCAGTGTCGTTATCCTCACCATTTCTCCTTCTTCAGTTTAGATGAGGAGCATTCAGCCGTAAGTCTGTGTACTCACGGTCATGAGCTCCGGCCTGGGTCTGCTCCCAGGCAAGCAGCTGGGACCTGGGTGGGACGGACAGTGGGCAGGGGCGCATTGCTGCGTGTGGCAGGGTTCTTCTTTGTTCCACAAGTTCTGGTCGTCAAGCCCCGGGCCCGCCAGAGGAGGCGGCTTCCAGCGGGACACAGCACTGGCCACATTCAGGGTGCCCAGCTTGTTCGCCTTGAGCGTCTAGCTCCTATCAGAACTGGAGCTGCTCACAGGGGGTGGCCGTGGTGCAGTGCGCCCCATCCTTGGGCACAGAGTGCTGCCCTCACCTGGTGCCAGGCCAGGGCCTTCCGGAAGGTTTTCAGTATTTATGGCTTGCAAGCAACCCTCATCCTCTGCTATCTTTGGAAACAGCAGACCAGAAATGAAGAGCCATGAAGAATGTGGAAGGGGGGTGCATCCCCAAACCCCTTCTTCAAAATGCCCCTTCCCAAACCTTCTATGATCCCCTTGACCAAGCCAGCTCTTCCACTGTGGCACTAATTCTCTGACACTAGCTGGGTACTCAGTGATTCAATTCAGTTCTGGAATTACCTACCCAAAGCTAGTGCAGGTCTCAGCACTTACCTTAAGGGCCATAGACCCAATGAGCCTGCCCATTTCAGGTGCCGGGGGCGCTGCAGGCCCCCGGGGCTTCTACCCGGCTTGGCATTACGGTTTGTGCCTAGCTGTCCCCCCAGAGCCTCATGTAGTCTGGGGGTGGCTTCGAGAGCTGGCGATTATTTCATGATCCAACGCTGGGGTTACGGGTGTGTGCACCCTCCTCAGGGCAATAGCCTGAATAGGATATGAGGAAGGGAGGCTTGCTAACAGCCCCGGCTGTTGCTCCTCTCTTTCTCTCTTGCTGCCGTCCACCACCATGAACAGCTGCCATCTGCCGTGTGCTGCTCTGCCTTGGAGCCAGCCGAGTATGGCTGAACCTCCACTAACTGTGAGCTAAGTTGGCCTTTCCTTCCTTTCTTTTGGGCATCAGGTATTTTGTCCCAGCAATGAGAGAAAAGTAACCAAGATGCTTGGGTTACCGCAACTCCTTTGTAGCTTAATAATCCACTGAGTGCCTCACAGAACTTGGGAAAGTACTGCACTACGAGGGTCTCATGAAGGAGTCCGATGAGGTGCACCTCTGTCCGAAACAATGGAGCTAGCCAGGCATGGACAGAACCCTCTGAAACTGTGAGCTGTAATTCTTCTCCTTTTAAGTTGATTCTCTCTGGTATTTTACCACAGCAATGGAAATCTAACTAACCCAGTACCACTGAGTAAGCCTCCCGACACACTCTCCGGGTGACTGTCCCCCACAGTCCCACACCAGGCAGCCACAGTGTCTGTCCTCTCCTCACCCCAGCCTTCTCCTACTGTTCATCCCGGCTTTCTGTTCATCCTTCCTTTGACTCCCTTCTGCCGGAGGGCGTCGTCGTGACCTCAGCTGGTACTTGTGTGACAGAAGCTTCCTGAGCAGAGCAGAGCTTTCCTGTTCCTGGAAACTGTCCCTCCAGAAGTTCTCACTCACTGTTTCTGGTGAACACAGCTAAGCATCTTGGCATCTTCCTAGGCAGCCATTTCAGGGCTGGGCCTGCTGCAGGGATTGCTTAAATACTGCCCTGGAGGAAGGATAGAAATATTTGATGCCTCAGATCAGATCGCATCCTTCCAAGTCACCAGTGTGTCTTTATCTCGTGGATTTGTGGAAAAACATAGTTTATCCCAGGGGAAAAGATGAGTCATTTCTGTGCATCCTCGGCCTTGGTCTGAATTAGGCGTTCTCTCTCTTCGAATGCTCTCTCCCCTGGATAGGCGGAGTCCGTTGTTCGCTGACCGTAGGCGCCACCTATGAACACGCGCATTTTATTTGGGGGGAAATCCTCCTGCAGAGATTTGTGGGGACTGAAAACCCTGGTCCAAAGAAGCCTCTGTGCTGCAGGGGAATTCTGCCTACAGCTTTATCCTCCCAGGCTGCTGCTACTGCTGGGAAAAGATCAGACCTCCCATCGCTCTCCTTGCTCGTGATTCTGTGACCCACAGTACTGTGCCGACAAAATGACACAGTTTATAGAGCAGAAGCCACCCCATGGCTGTTAATGGTCCTCCAGCTCACCTCTTCCTTCAGGATTCTGGTCTGCAGCTTTTTTTTTTTTTTTTTTTTTTTTTTTGTCTTCTTACAGCCACAAGTTTGCAAACCAATATCCCCGAAATTGCCCTTTTCCTGCAATTTCTTTGCTCCTAGAGAAAGTCTATCCCGTGGCTTCCTCGCGAATGCCTTCTCTTTGTCACGCCTCCCTGATGATCAAGGCAGAAACTGTCCTTCTTACATAGCGGGCCGCACAGGGAGAAAGGTCTCGACTGCAGTGGTTGGGCAGCAGCCTAAACCTCTATGACCAGCTCTTTCCTTTTCCATGTTTCATTAAAACCACAGGTTCTGCCTGCTCTTAAAGAAATTTTCTAGTCTGAAATCATTTTAGACTCGCTGAAACATTGCAAAACTAGTCCAGAGCATTCCTGTTCATCCTTGGCCCAAATGCCCTCAAGTTAACATCTATGTACTGGGAGTTAAATAATCAAAACTCTGATAGAAATTAGCACCCAACACCACAGGATCAAGCTACAGTGCTTACCCCATTCCTTGCTTTCACTAGGATGCCCTTGTTTCTACTCCAGGCTCCAATGCAAGATCCTACTTGGTATTCAGCCAGCAGCATTCCCTGGTCTGCTCCAATCCACAGTGGCTCCTCAGTCACGACTTGTCTTGTGTGACTTTGACATCGCTTACAAATGCTGGTGTTGCAGCTTAGATCTGGGTGCCCCCTCAGAGACTCATGGGAAAGCGTGGGCCCTGATGCAGCAGGGTGTGAAGCGTGGCTGTTGGGAGGAGATGGGATCATGTTGGATCTGACTTTATTAGTGAATTAATCCATTAGATGGATTCATAATTTGATGGCATTGTGGGGAAAAGTTGGAAACAGGAGAGAGGGCCTAGCTGAAAAAAGTAGGTTATGGGAGCCCCTGGAGCCTGCATCCTGCTCCTAACACCTTTCTTCTTTTTCTTTCTTACTTTCTGTCTGTCTGTCTGTCTGTCTGTCTGTCTGTCTGTCTGTCTTTCTTCCATCCTTCCTTCCTTCCTTTCTCTGTCTCCATCTGTCTGTGTCTATCCATCACACTTTGCATGAAAAGACAATAAGCTCATAGGGATACCTTCTGCAAACCCAATGCTATAAGGCTTATTCTACTCTTTATCCTTTCTTTATTTGCAGTCCTTTTTAAAATTATTGTTTTTATGACTGAGCTATGCCGTCTCTTCTTCCACAATCGCAGTTTATCTTTGGTTTATACTGGTTAAATGTGGCCCTGTCATTTCCTCTGTAAGCGCATATTGCCTCTATATTTTTAAGAGCTTGGAGTTGCAATATCATAGAATTCAATTTTATTGTGCACATATAAGACATATTTTGAGGAGCATGGCATGTAAAAAGAGTATCAAAGTGTTTTTTACAACCTCTTTTTTGTGCATATTTTGCCCTGCAATCATGTTTTATAACGCAATGATGAAAAGCATGAGAAAAATGACCTAATATAGCACCCTGATTCTTTCCTTCTCGGGTCTGTTCTTCTCATTTTTACCTAAGATGCCAACAGGTATACCACTGAGGTGTCATTTGCTGAGGCTTTAAATCCCTCTCAAAATCAGCCCGGACAAACATGATTTCTAAGGAAGAGCAGTGTCCTTAGAACGCAAACTGAAGGTAGCAGAATAAACTGCCAAAGAAGGGCTCTCTTTTGAGTTTATAAACTTATCTTAAGAACTTTTAAGGCTAAAGGAAGTAAAATATTACATGTAACATAAAAGAAACTAAAACGGAAATATATGATAGAGACTTCGATTTTAATGCTTGGGAAGAAATCGGTTTTAGGAATACCTGGAACTAAGCTAGTCCATAAGGCCTAGAGCCAGCAAAGTGGTACTCTGCACGTGAACTGAGACTTGTAAAATAGTCCACGAATTACAGGATGACCAGGAAACAGATCTCTGGCCGTGGGCTGTGGGGGAGATAAAATCCGCTATGAGAGACTGGAAGCCGTAACTTCTACTCAGCGTTGCTGTGTCGCTGGAATCCTTAGGACTGCCTGCGCGGGGCCGAAGTCCGTAACAGGACTACGCTGACCCTGAAATAGTTTCAGAGCCACTGGGCAAACATTCCCAAGGGAGCCTTCAGCAACCCTTCAGGACATATATGAGACCTTTTCAACAGAAAAGGAGGTGCACTTGGAGACAAGAATTCCAAGGCACATAAGGAACTTGGGTCAAGCGTTGGTGTAGTATTCATGACTGGACCGCGCAGTACTGACAGAGTTGTACGAGGAGCTGCGCACAGCAGAGAGATCGAAACACAGACGGAATGGAGTATGTAAAACAAGAATAAGACTTTATTTTTAAAAAAAAAAACCAAAAGAGAAATTGCAAACTAGCCAAACAGAAATTCTATAAAAGGTAACTGGTCATTGAAACAATCTTTAATAGACGAGTTGAGCAATAGCATCACTATTTCATGGTCTGACTTTCACGGACTCACTGTTTCACAGGTTTAAAAAAATAACCTAAGTTATTTATCACAGATTTTTCGCTATATCATGGGATTTGGCAGTACTGTACAGTATACATATGTTGCTAAAATTACACAGAAAGTAGGTTATAACACAGTGTAACAAATAAATAAATAGAATTTAACACTAAAAATGAGGAAAATAAAAAAGACATAGAAGGTCAAATTGAAAACAGCTGAGATTTTAGAGTTGAAGACTCTAAAATTTATATTGAAAAACACCAAATTCCAAAGAAAGTTATCTAATAAACAACAAAAGTGAATTTATAGAAAGCCAAAGAAAATAAATGTTTTAAAAACTACTGAAGAAAAATTTACTGAGAAATATTACTGAAGAAAATATAAACTTCTTTATTAGCAATAATAAATGCTGAAAAAGCAAAAGTATATCCTCAGAGCAACAAAAGAGAATAGGTGAAACCTAGATTTTTTTTTTTTTTTTAAACCAGACTTCTATAACTAGGAAGTCCATCATTCAAGAGAGAGGGTAGGGCCAGCAAGCTAGGTCAGCAGACTAAAGTGCCTGCTTTGGCAAGCACAGGGACTAGGGTTCAATCC
>NW_004524599.1:15080714-15086243 GCF_000260255.1 Octodon degus
AGAGAGAGAGAGAGAGAGAGAGTATAAAATAATACATTGCAAATGATTAAAATCCAGGCGACCTAACTTCAGATCTCTTGTTCAAAGACCTCCTAAAGGATGCAATTTTGTAAGCCATGGACCCTCCCACATGATCTGCTGGGAGATTATCTAAAATTGGCTCTTAGGAGTTTAATTTTAACGCATTCTTAAAGGAAAGTTAAAAAAATAGTGAAGTCAACAGTGACCCAAGAAGCATCATAGAGAAAGGAGTCTGATGTCCTCGTTGTTTTGACGACTAAGACCAGCATTAGTTAGCTTTTGTTTTATTTGAAAGATAAATTATAAAATCATTCAAAGTGTGATAACCACAAAAGAATAGAGCTTAAATGTTTAACTTTGAACATTATAGAGTATGGAAATAAAGATGACTTGATAAATAAAAGGCAGGAAAGAAGAACAAAAGAAAAGAAAAAGTTTTAGTAAATCAAAACCACAAAATGACAAATTGAGTCAAAATATACGAGTAATACAATAAATATAAATGGATTAAACTCATCTATCTCAATTAGAAGCTCTAAAATTAAATAAAAAACAAAAATCTTTTCAGTTAATGTTTGCAGGAAACACTCCTAAAATTCAACAATCTAAAAACACAACTACTGTTTAAAAGAAAGATGGTATACCAACATTAATCTCTAACAAATAGACTACAATAAGCACAATAATAGGTCATTAATTAATGATCAAAGAAACAAGTTATGAAAGTGGTGAACTTGCGTACTTTTTAAACATAGCCTAAAATGACAGAGACAGAGAGAAACTACTGTATAAAAGGGAATTAATGATCTTCCAGCAAAAGATGCTGGAGGTTTGAGTAAATGTGTCAGTTCCCCTATTTCTTACTTAGTAACAGAACCTTATTCTGAGGGATTAGGGGAACAGATTGCTGAAGAAGCCCCTGGGCTGGCACCAAAAGTCCTGCCTAGATGTCAAGCGACATGCTCTTCTTGGTGTGCACGCGGCAGGAGTGTTTCCGGAGTGAACCTGCTTTACGCGGGCTGTTAACATCCTTTTTTTCATCCACCAAGAATGAACAAGAATAGAAAATCGGGGGTCTTCTCAGTGACCTCTGACATCTTTCTCTGGTACCACATGTTTCGTTCGAGAGCCTCCAAATGCCAGCTTAGTGTAAGCAGCCAGCGTCTCCGACTCCGGGGGGCTGATCGATGCCCTGAAAGCGCAGCCGCTTCAGGAACCAAACGCTGGCGGGTGGCTCGGTGCAGCAGGTCTGGGAATGATTCCTTGCCATACCTCGAGTCTGCTCAGCACCACCGCCCAGGCCTCCGGTGGTCCCCACGCACCCACCAGCTTCCCGCAGCAAGCTCTGCCTAATAATATGCTGAAGACGTTGGAAAGGGCTTCCTAGGAAGATCCCCATTCTAAAAATAGCTGCATTACATTTTTGAAATGAACCCGTGCATGGCCTCTTTTCCGAGGTTTTCCCTTTGGACCTCGCTGCATAATTTTAATTTTCCCATGTCCATTTATGAAAATAAAGACAATTTTCTTTTCTGCTCTTTGTTCCAAGTCTTAATTTCGTTTCTCGCACTGCATTTGTGCTTGAAGGAAATTTACCGCTGAGCTGTTGCCATGGTAACTGGGGAGCTATCTTAGCAGAACAAACCTGTGACATGTAAATAAATAAATGAGGATGAATATGATGTATAGTAACTCTGCCTATCTTATCTCTTAGCGGCACTTTGTCCTATTAAAAGCCTTGTGATTATCTTAAAAGTCATTGGCACATTTAATCACATGAAGCTTCCATTGGTCCAGAAAGCGCCCAGATCCAAGTACTGCGGTTGAGCAAGCATAGCTGTTTATTGCTGTTGCTCATGTTAGCTGGCTTCCTAGGTGGCCCTGTCCTGCTAGGCACACCTTCATGAGCTTTCCCAGCTCGTGTTATGAGGGTTGGTCTTCCCAATGCACCAACGCAATGTGGCGTTAGTGTTGAAATGTCACCTCCTGTGCTGAGTTCTTAGGAGGCTGTGGCTTCCACCTCTCCGCTCACTCCCTGAGCAAAGCCAGCTGCTGTAAGACAATTCTCAGGCAGTCAGCGAGAGGTTAACGTGACAAGGAGCCGAGATCTCTGGCCGGGGATGCATGCAACCACGATACGTGAGCTTGGGCGCAGATCCCCAGTCATGGATCCAGAACCATCCAGTCCAGCATCCTGGGTCCCCAGCCCACTGAAAGTGGGATATGACAGAGTGTTTTAAAGCTGCTAAGTTTTAGGATAATTTCTTATGCAGCAACAGATAACCAATACACCATTTTATCAGAAAATAATATTTTAAAACAGAGTTATCACCAAAGATAAATATTTCATAACTAGATCTTCGTCTTGCAGCATCAGCGGTCCCTCCCAAGGAGTGCAACCCCCTGCTCTACCCGTTAGCCTAGTGGCTGCTTGGGAATGGACCTGACTCCTTCACCTGTGTAACTCTAGGGTCAGCCTTATGCCTGGCACGCCATGCATACTAGTAACTGTATCCTGAGTTGGTGATTTGATTGCCGCTGTGTGACCCAGTCCAGGGAGGGCAGAAAGCACAGGCTGGATCTCCAGCAAGCTTACAGCAGGCTCTGGAAGTAGCTTTCCTGGTGGAATTCTTTGTATCATCCAATTGCTCATTTGTCTATTTCTCAAAAGTTAATAAAAACGAGTGAATTATTAATGCACATTACATGGATGAATCTTAAAATAACTGTGCTGAGCGAAAGAAATCATACAAAAATAATTACATACTGTGAAAGTACATCAATATACAATTTTAGAAGGGCAAGCCAGCCTATGACAACAGAAAGCAGATCAGTGGTTGTCTAGGAAGGGGGTTAGAGAGCTGGAGAAATTACAGAGGGCCCAAGGAAAACTTGGGGGTAATTACAATGCTCATTAAAATAAAAATAAAATAGGCCTTGTGATCCTGCCACCCCTGTGACAAAGTGTCTGAGACAAGCAAAAGGAAGAAAGTTTTACTGTGGTTTGTGATTTTCGAGTTTTCAGCTCCCAGTCCTGGGCCCTGTGTCTTTGGGCCTGTGGAAGTGCAAGAGGTTACAGCTGGAGCATGTGGCGCAGGAAGAGCACAGGGCGACGGGAAATGCCCGAGGTCCCAGCAGTGGCGTAACTCCCTTCACTGAGACGCCGCCTCATAAAGGTTTCACCACCTCTCAGTAGAGCTGTGGGCTTGACCTGGGCCCCTGCATTCAAGATCAGAATTGTAGCCATGGTTCTAGAAGGAACTTCATCTCCAGATCCTAGGTCCTTGCCGCTACACTCTGCAGCCTCCTTCTATGGACTCCTGTTAGCTTTAATCTATTCTCTGCTGCTCAAACAGAACACCCGAGACGAGGTAATTTATGAAGAACAGAGGTTTATTTCATTCACAGTCTGAAGGCCAGAAAGCCCAAGTTCAGGCAGCTGCAGCTACTGAGCTTTGGATGAAGGCCTTGCTCTGCTCTGGGCATGGCCAGAAGACGAGGACGACAGAGGGCACAAGGGCGACCCCGAGGTAGACCTAGTTGCTGCCAAGGCTCCTAATCCAGCCCTGGGATGACGCTGATCTTCTCACGAGGGCTGCACCACCATGAGCCTAGCACCTTCCGCCCCAGCAGTGTCACAGTGAGGAACGGGGCCTCAAGACTCTTGGTGAAGACGAACCAAGCTCACACCACAGCACCATGGCTTACGAAAGCACACACGGAGAGAACTCTTCCTCCCTAGCCCTCAAGCGCTTGGCTTCTGATGGAGATTTTCTCGGCCCAGGTACTTCTTCCTTGTGAAGAATTTGCACTGTGCACCTTCCAGCTGCTCAAGCACCAAGCGTCACTTCTTTTAGCAATTTTATTTTTTGATCTTTTGCTTATTTATTTGGTACAGGGTCTTACTATGCAGCTTAGGCTTATAGTGATCCTCCTGCCTCAGCCTCCCCAGCCCTGGGCTTACAGACATGCACCACCACACCCAGTTTTGGTAGCTGACTCAGCTTGGGGCTAGCACAACGTGCAGTACTGGGGATTGAGCCTGGGTTCTTGAGCTTGCCAGGCAGGCACTTGGACTGCTGAGCTATCTCCCTGGCCCCAAAGCATCAATTCTAACAGACGGGCACCAGGTCTCCGGGGCCACCTGTCCAGGAGGACAGACTCGGGGACTTATGTGGTAGCCCTAGGACCCTGAGTTTTGCCACATCAGCAGTACCCCCCACCAGGCTGCTAGCTAGAAGAAATGGAAAACAAGAATTGTCACCTAGACCCAGAGCTATTGAGGCTCAAAGTGGGTAAGTTCCCCTTTGTGTAACTGAAATGTTTCCCTTTCTCCGAAGAGTCTATCTCTTTATCTATGGGTTCTCTTGGATGGGTTCAACCAACCACAGAGTGAAAACATTAGGAAAGAAATAATGCCTCTGCTGGGCTTTTTACACAGTGCTTACACGTTGTTAGGGATTAGAAATAATCTAGAGATGGTTTAGGATATCCAGGAGGATTGCTCATGTCCTGCACAAATACTGGGCCACTGTACGAGAAGCTCTTGAGTGTCGGAGGGTCCTGCTGTCCCCGGAGGGGGCCGTATGCCGTCCTGCACAGACATGGAGGGAAGACTGCACTCTCCTTTTAGGACAGTGTTTTAGGACACCAGGCCCCTCCTGCGAGTATCGGGGAGTTAGATATTTTTACTGACATTTCTCTTACACAAACCCTGAGGGCTGCTTCTCGAGCTGACGCTTCCTGTCTCCTTCCTTTACCCTTGGCACCAGCGCGTCTTATGCGGTGGTTCCGTGTCCCCATTTGCCTGCCCAAGTTAGAGTCGTGGCTCCCAACGGCCACAGCTGAGAACCAACCTGAACTTAGGTGCCCAGTGAGGAAAACGGCCATAGCGTGTGCTCGCAGGAGTTTTAAGGGAGTACAGTATTTGTGCAGGACATGAGCAATCCTCCTGGATATCCTAAACCATCTCTAGATTATTTCTAATCCCTAACAATGTAAAGTCGATTTTACCTGAAACCCTTATACATACTAAGTACTGCGTACATGTCAGATATGATGAGCATGTAGGAGGGAGTGGTATCTGAGGAACTGGAGACGAGAGGGACACTACAGGCGCCTGAACCTAGTGCTGCCCAGCGGCAGACCTTGGCGTCCACCTGCCCGCCGGCCCAGTGCCGCTGCACTCACCTCCCCGTGGCACACATTCCATGTCATTTTCCTGTGACACTAAAGGGGATTTGTTGGGAAAAGAAGGGGGTGATTTGGTGGGGTTTCTTGCAACTCCTTGAGCCACATTCCCAATAAAATCCATGACTCCTAGCCTGACTTCTCTTTCTTTGTGGAAATGTGAAAACCACAGCAATAATTTTGTATGCCACTAGTAGCGCAATTACAAATGATAAGTGTGTAGCATCAGCATAATCATATAAATATATTTTACATAATGCCACGTGTTATGGTTTGTGTCTAGTTGTCCCCCCAAAGCCTCATGCAGTCATGGGGTGA
>NW_004524599.1:15093753-15096589 GCF_000260255.1 Octodon degus
GGGTTACGTGGAGTCTCTACAAACCACCATTCTAACTTCTCTGTGACTCCAAAATTTATCCAAATTAAAAAGAAGTTAAATACAGTTAATAAAGACGACAGTGGAAGGACACGCTCCAGAGAGGAATATGAGAGAGCTATAACCTGTAAGGTAAGAGACAGGATACTTGGCCAAGTGGAGCCATTGGTGTTACACTGAACAGAACAGAAACAGTGGGAGGGAGGCATGGTGTGGAAAGAGCCCAGAGAAGCTGAGCTGCCCTGGCTCTTTGGGGGGAAGGCAGAACGGGCACTGCTGCAGGGGACAGAAGGCCAAAAGGCCAAGCGGATTGTGGAAGGGCGACTAAGGCTGTGACGGGCAGCTGCTCCCATAGGAAGGACTTCTAACCAAGAAGGATGATCGTCAAGAAATAGTGAAAAATGACGAATCAGAAGAGCAGAGGTATACAGCTGTGGTTCCTGTATGGAATCACAGGTTGGATGTACATGCTAGAAATTACATTTGCATTCTAGAGAAACACTGACACAGGCAGTCAGGTGAATGGTCTGTGAGTGCTTCGAAGGGGAAGAGGAGTGACAGGCAGCCAACACGGGGGACTCACCTGAGACAGGGGAAGCCTGCAGACTGCAGGCCCGTCCTGCACAGATTTCCGAGTTGATAGAGCAGGAGAGTGGCAGGGCCCAACGTACTTGGATTTAGGAGTCTCGTTATAGCTAGGTGAGTAGAGTGGACTTTTGAGGGCCGGGCAATAGTGTGGTCAATGAACTTAGCACCCAGGAGTGCAGCTTTGTCTGCAGAGAGCTGCTCTCTGGTGCTCACTTTACCGTTAATTCAGTCAACAGCCTGGAGGAAGCCACTGTGTTCATTCACAGTGTGTTTGTTACTTGCAGTAGAACCCCAACAGCAAGGGCTTCACAAAATTGGGTCTGGTTTTCTTTTTCTTTTTCCTTTTTGGGACAGTTAACAGGAAAGCAAAGAAAGCAGCCTGAGAATGGTCAGTGCCTCCTGCTACTCCAAGTTCTCCGTGCTCTCTGTGTTTCCTTTTGTGTTATCCTGTATGTGTGGATTTAATTCTCACTGTTACTCTGCAGCAACCTCACCTCTGGCAGCATGGAAGGAAAGGGACTCCATAAATGACAAGGAGCAATAGGAAAAATTCATATCCACACAGCAAGAAGGCCCTGAAATTGCCCCAGAGAATTCCAAGAATTCTGAACCCTTGCTGCAGGTGAGACTAGAAAATAAGGAGTTTTTTGATTGGTATAATACCATGCTGATAGGAATCAGGATCTACTTGAAGAGAGGGAGGAAAGGACATCGGGTTGAACATCGGCAACATACTGGCATGGCTGTCTGCATTAGGTGTAGCTTGGGGACGTTGACATCCTTCAAGCTCTAAGCTTGTTCCATCCACAGCCTACATTTCAGCAGCAGATATGGCCCTCCTTTCAGTTTCGCAGCCTAAAATCTAGGTGTTGGGCTGGATGCTAATCTATTTTGCTCAAAACTCTCATCTAGTCCTTCACAGCCCACCTGGAAGCATGACCGGAAGTCAGCCGCTTTTCCCCTCCTCATCACTCTGTTCAGATTCAAGCCACTATCATTTCTTCATGATCAAAGGCTGAAAGTTTTGCCCCTAAGGTCAGGAGTCAAGGTTGCTGGCTTTCCCTACCGCTACTCAACAGCATTGTACTGGAAGCTCTGGCTGGTTAGCTGGTCACAGCACCATTATTCCTAGCAGCCAGAAATTACAAACAACCCAAATGTGTGCCAACCAAGAAGGAGATAAGCAAAATTCGATGTGACCATGTAATGGATAAATAACAATAAAAAGGCATGACGTATATGATGCATCAAATAACAGTGTTTAAGTCAAGGATGGAGAATATGTATCTCATAACACTGCATACAAGGGAGGTGAAAATCCTTACTGTTTGGCGAAGTAGCCAGCAAATGTCGCAGCAAGGGGCGACACCGGTGTTTGTGCTGATCAAACCTTGGCCCCACAGCATAAAAGCAGAATGCATACAACCAAGTATAGTGTACAATACTTGGTAGTGATCATCAAAAGCTGTGATACTGGTCATGGTTTTTTGTTTTTTGTTTTTTTTTTTCCCGGAACCGAGGATTGAACTCAGGCCCTTCTGCTTGCCAGGGAAGCGCTATTTCTCTGAGCCATCTCCCCAGCCCCCTGGTTATGTATTTAGTATCGGCATACTTTTACAGTTGTTTTAGAGAGCAATCCTACTTGTAAAAATGTTTTCTGTAAAATAATCTGCCATTTTCTGCCAGCAGCAGCTTCATCCAGCTCGTGTTTCCTGAGGCTTGATCACACCCCGTCCTCCTGTGCTTGGTTTAGCCTCATGTTGCCTTGTTTATCACGACCGGAGGAGAAGAGACTTAATACCACGGGCTGCCACATGGGTACTGGGCTATGCAGTCTAGGACTTTGTACATGCATTCTGTTGTGTGTGCACAATGATGGAACCACCCAATAATGCTTTCTGCAGAATAGATTCATGGTGTTGTTATGTGTGACTCTATCGATATCTGCTACAACAAAGAAAAATCCTAAACCACGCTAAGGGAGTGAAGCCAGACACCAAAGCTCAGATATCACACGATTCCATTGGTACAAATGGCCCAGAACAAGCAAGTCTGTAGAGATAGAAAGTGGTTTGGTGGATGTCAGAGGCTGAGAGTAGAAGATACAGAAAGGAATTGGCGAGGAATCCTGACTTCCGAAGGGCTTCTCTGGGGCTGGTTAAATGTTCTTGGAGTAAATAATGGGTGGTGGGTGCACAAATTTATGACTATATTGCAAAACATAAGCTAC
>NW_004524599.1:15096824-15129948 GCF_000260255.1 Octodon degus
TGGGGGATCGAACCGCGGTCCCTGTGCTTTGCCAAGCTTGTTCTAAGTAGGTGCTTTAGACCACTGAGCCATCTCTCCAGCCCCTCTTTCTTCATTTTGAAGAGGAAAAAACAAACCAATAAAAATGATACAGACTTTCAAAACAAGATGATAGGAAGTTAACAGTGGTAATTGTGTTGCATATTTTTATCTTCAAAATAGTTGCTCAGATTACAAGATATAGGCAAGTAAGATTGATCAAGTAATGTAAGCACTAACTGTTCCTTTCAGTGAAGTAATAGAAATTAGTAGTACAATTATCTTAACTATTTTATGTGTATATATATCTATTTTCCCCTTCTTTTCTCTTTTCTCCCATCCTCTTAATTTTCTGATGAACGTGCTCACTATTTTGATAGAGGGGGTAGTCCTATGCTTGCATCACATGCCCAAACCCATCGAACAACACACTTGTAGCCTGAGGACTTTGTTGTATGTCATTTGTTCCTCAATAGCTGTTCTGAGGAAGGAAGGCGCTGTGGCTTTGCCAGAGGAGGGTGGGCCTGCCCCCAAGACCTCCAGTGGGTACCTGAAGCTGCATGAGTACTACTGAACCCGATGCACATGGTGGTTTTCCTAGGCACAAATACCTAGGAGAAAGTTTAATTTATAAATTGGGCACAGTAAGAGATTAACAAGAATAGTTACAATGATACACTGAAATTAAATCTATTGAATGCGGTCTCTCTAGATGTCTTTTGATCCTATGGGACTGTAACTACCTTTGTTCTTCTTGTGATAATCTGATATAATCCAATGCCTACACAATGCCACCGCATGAGGTGAGCGAGGCAGACATTGTGACATTCTGTTCGGCTACTATGCTGGGTTCACTTGGACACATGCACTGTGATACCATGATCGTCGATCTGCAGTGTATCGATACCTTGTACACAATATGTTTCCATCCCAGGCAGGGTCGAAACATGTGCCATGGCACTTCATTACTGTAAGCAGAGTGGTGCCTAATGTAAAACCTATGAATTCTTTCTGGTATTTTCCATTTAATGCTTTTGGACCATGGCCAATTAAACCTATGGAAAGCAAAACCTTGTGTGGGGGGGAGGAATGCTGGGGGGGGGGGACACCGTAATGTCTACCAAGAAAGTCTCTTTGCAGGCAGTCTGTAGGTCCCTTGTTTTAGCTCCCCACACTTTGGTCCCTGATTTCCTTTGTGGTTTCAGTCTAGTCCCTGTCATGATGTAATCTGAGGGTGGAATGTGCTAAATGGTACAGTCCCAGAGATCTGCAGTTCAGACTCACCAACAGAACCTGGTTGAGAAATGCACCATGTGGCCTGTGCAGACAGCAGGTGTAGCTATTCTTGCACTGTGTAGAAGGGGATGCTGGAGCCGTGTCTGCTAGGACTCAGTACCAACCAGATGTTCACCTCCCCACTTCTGTTCTCCTTCTAGTACCTGACACTTAGCCCTGATTTTAATTCCCAGTGGTCCATCATTTCTGCATAATAATACAATCGGCCTTTGTGTGTTGGTGCTGGGTCCAGGCCTTGGTCATCTGCTCCACTGACCCAGCTTCTGCTGTACAGCCGGCTTGGTATTTTCTATAGCATGTAATCTGCAAATTGGACAACTTTTTTTTTCCCCCTTTCTTCTTCGAATGGCTTATTTTCCAGGCTAGGAAGTCTAGTGCACTGCTGAATAAGATAGAAATAAGCATACACTTTTTGCCTTATTCTTGGGGGGAAATATCATTTAGTTTTTGATCATGTAGAATGGTGTCACTTTTCTTCAAATGTCTTTTATCCATTTGACAAAATTACTTTTAATTCCTTGGTTGTGAGAGATTATGATGAGCAGTGGTTGTATCTGTTAAATATTTGTGTGTATTGAGATGATCATATTTTTTTTTTAAAATCATTTATTTATTTATTTGTCATAGGGTCTTGCTATGCAGCTTGGACTCATGGGGATCCTCCTGTCGCAGCCTCCTCCGAGCTGGGATTACAGGTGTGTGCCACCACGCTCAGTTGGTTTCTGTGGCCAGCTCAGCACACTCAGGATTCTGAGGCTGGTGCAGCATGAGGTACTGGAGAGTGAACCGGGTCCTTGTGCTTGCCAGGCAGGCACTTACGCCACCAAGCTATCTCCAAGGCCCCATATTCTTTTTTTTTTTAAAGAGCAATATATATATATATATATATATATATATATATATATATATATTTTATTGCAGAAAAGAAAGCTTCTGTCTGAGCTGATCAAATTCTTAAGTATGTTGACATAGTGAATGACACGGATTAATTTAGCTATGAACCAACAGCCTTTAAACTCTAAACCTCTTATTCAGGTTCAGCTATTGTTTATGTCTTACATTTTCCTGTTTTGTCTTGTATTGTGCTGTGCTGTCTTGCATGTCCACTGAAGGGGCCGTAATGTATGCAGAGCGCACGTGGCAGCCTCTAGTACGCTTTCATAAGCATCATCATTTAATTATCAGCTCTGGCAGGGGCCCCGCCTCCCTCTCTGCCCCAGGGCTGAGTTGGGCCACCCAGGGCTGTGTCTGATCAGCAGATCTGGGACGCGCAGGACCCACCTGGGCCTCCCGGCTCCTGCATATTTCACAGCAGCCTGCACTTCCTGCTGCACAAGCTCAGCCTTTCTGGCAATAAGGCCTTTCCCGAGTCATTGCGGAGCCAGTCCGATGTGTGCACTGCGGTTTGGGAGGGATGGCTGCCCTTGCAGGCTACTGGTCTAACCAGACTATTTTTCATCACCTGCCTCCTGCTGTTCCTAATGACCTTGAGTTCAATTAGTATGCCACCAGGTGCAAAAAATAGATGAGCCAATGCAAAGCCGATTCTGCAGCACAGGCAAGCAGAAATCCAGAGGTAGAGGGCTGTGCCAAGCTCAGGACTGGCAGGTCCAGTGACCCCACCCTGAACTTGTCTCTGCGCAGCTCTCTTCGCTCGTCCTCAGTGTCAGCTGTACTAAGATGGCGGAATGGCAGCGGGTGGCCAGCCCAGCTGCAGGTGAGCTCAGACTCAGTGGGAACCTCTTTCCTCCAGCTGTGGAGTCCACGTCCTCACGCTCTCTTTATGTGCCCTGGTCCTTGAGATTCAGCGAGTGTGTGACGCACTTCTCCGACACAGATCCATGAGAGGCCACGACACTTTCTTCTCTTCACCTGGTCCAGCGGTTCTCAACTTTGGGTGCTGATTAGTATTGGGTTTTCTTTTAATTTAATGCATTTGGTACAAGGTCTCCCAGACTTGGTGGCCGGCTCAGTGCCCCTGGGGGCAGGGCTGGCACAGCATGTGGTGCTGGGAAACGAACCCTGGTCCCTGAGCGTGCCTAAGCAGGTGCTTAGCCCACTGAGCTATCTCTCCAGCCCTTGCTGATTAGTATTAACACAAAGCTTTATAAAGTCCAGATACCCATGCTAAACTCAGAAAAAAGTAATTACTTAGATCCCAAGCAGTGGATCCCAGGCATTTTTAGGCTTTAGACTTTGTGGGTGAATCCTGCACCAGGTAAGGCTGAGGACCACTGACTGGCATGGACATTCCACGGCATCCAGGGTACCATGTCATCCACACTGGCCTTGGATAGTCCCAGTGTTAGTGCTGACACAGAAAGAAGATCAGCCAAGAGACATCTGGCCCCGTGATTCTCCACACCAGTGTCCTCATGTTGGAATCACCGAGAAGCTTTAAAAATCTATGAAGGCCAAGCATCACCCAGAGAGACTGTTAGTCTGGGCAGGGTCCGTGCGCAAGGTATCTTCACAGCTCCCTGGGTGGTTTTAACATGTACCCCAGGCAGAAAACTACTCATCTGTAATGGTGGTTCCCAAAGTGAGAGCCCCCCATTGGAGAACTTGTTAGAAATGCACATTCTAGGCCCCTTCCAGGACTACAGAACCAGAAGTTCCAGGTGGGCAAGGCCGCTGTGTTTTAAGTGTGTCTGGTGCGTGCGCGAGGCCATGGACTACTGGCAGGCACTGCTGACCCAACCCGTCCTGTGCACAGCTGGACTTGGTGTTCATGACTGTCGTTTGCACTGTCAGTCTAACAAAGTGTGAACACCGCAGTGAGCGCAGAACCCTTGCCCCAGTCCTATTTGCTCTTAGTAGAGTATCTGGCCCATATTAGGCCTCTATAAATGCATCTCTTTAAATCACTGCTGCTGCTATATGTCTCCAATCTCTACACAAACACCATGTGTGACATCACTACTAGGGCCACTGTGCATAGCACTCCACGTGCCGGTGAGCTTCCACGCACACCTCACTGCGTGTCTGCATTCCTCGCAGGCTTCCCAAGGTGTAAACACTCAGGAGCTAGCTCAGATTCTGACCTGAACTTCTAGTCAGCATCCTGCTGTAATAGAACTCAGTGCAGAAGCATTTACCTACCAGTAGTACCAGATAGCAAAGGCAATGTGAATTGCAAACCAGAGCTCCTTGAATACCTTGGAAACCTTTCACCACCAACCAGAAGCGGAGGCATATCTCAGGAACACTGCGAACTACAGGGCTGTGGAATGCTGCTGGGCCACCACCGGGCAGGCCTGAGCTGGCCAACACCAAGCACCCTGGGTCTTGGTCGGGCCCCCTGGAGAGCACGGAGCTTGGAGCAAGTGGGCTGGGCACTCACTCACCAAAGAAAGGCCACTTGGAATTCTGCTTCCCGCTTGGGCAGGCCAAGCCGACTGTGGCTGGCACTGTGTGCTATCTACTCTTAGGTCATCTTGCTGGCCTGCATGTGGATGCTGGTCTGCAGCACAGCAAGACTTGCAGGCTGTGGACTAGCCAAGAATTGGTCTCAAGAAATAGCAAGAACTACCTCCCTCTCCCCTTTTCAATTTCAAATAGGAAGATGAAAAGTTTCAGGCAGGACCAGAAAGAATAGGATGTAAGAAAGTGATAATTTTAAATGCTGAGAGCTTGTAATTTCTAAAAAAGCTCTGATTGTGAAAAAAAGTGACATGAAAGTACTTTTTAAAATAATTACTTTTCATTCTTTTCAAATGACGGCCTGAACAGTGATGGTGATCTAGCATCCTCTCTGAGATCCTGGGCTCAGGCCTCCCTGTGGCCTGGTGCAGGCAGGTAGAGGTTGAAGGCTGCCTTTCTGCCATGTTGGTTGTGTGTCTGCCACAGCGCAATGTTGGCAACTTCTGTGCAGGAATGAAAGCATTTGCTAGGATAAAGGGCGAGGGTTGGGAATATGGCCAGGAAGGTGGGAAGGCGGCTCTACACTAAATTCTTTGTAAAATTAGAATCAAGTCTCATATTGCAATTTTTTTTTTTGGTAACAAGGAAGAGAGTATTCCAGAGGAAACTGCTTTTGAGAGGGTTGAGACTGAGCCATAGCTTCATCCAGAAGATCTGGCCAGACACCTGAGACCTGAGAGTGGGTCCCCAGTGTATCCTATGCCGTCGGGCACCTGGGCCCACACAAGCACAGCAGTTTGTGCAGGATCCTACAGTAGTCGGATCCTGGCCTGACTACTCGCAAGCTGGCCTCACTTCCTGTCCATGTCCAGGGTAATGCAGAGATGCATTAGAAATCTTCCCTCTTCCTTGATCTAAACGTCAAGAGCTGTGCTTATTTTTATCCTAAATAAAGAACATTTTCCTTCTTACTTGGGTAGAAGGAAGTTGGTAAATATTACAGCAATTTCACAGGACAACAGGAAGTCAGAAACCTGGAATACATCCCCAATTCTTTCCAAGTAGGAATCCTAGATCAGACACTCAAGTGGTATTGCCCCAGATGCTTCCAACTAAGACTGCTGCTAAAGCTGTCCTCTCAGCTGCACCGTGTTTGCTTCCCAAACCGAGTGGACATGAGGGCTTTCTCTTTATAGCTTGCTGAGAGCGTGTGAAGTGCTAAGTACTTCATAATGATCATCTCATTGAGTCCTTTATAGTCATCCTCTGTAGTGAGATGGTGAAAATTGTGTTCATTAAATTTCCCCCTAGGAAGAGAATTGCATTTATGTACAAATTATAGCTTAAAGAGCGCTTAGGTTAGAAAGTAAAGCCCTGAGTTCTTCAGAATGAGAGGAGAGAGGAACAGCATCTCTCTGTGTAAAAGAGGAGAAGAAAAGATGAGAGACAGAGACAGAGACAGAGAGAAAGAGAGAGACAGACAGACACAGAGAGACAGAGAGCTGATCTGACATTCCTAAGACCTTAGAAACATCTTACACAAATCCTCAAATACTTCACGTGGACAGACTTAAGCTTCTCCTTCTGTTTCAAAGCTGTAAAGGGGCTGGTTCTTATAATCAGAATCTTGTGATAAAGCAGAAAGCATTGGAGGACACATTAAAGCAGCAAAAATGAGCGAGCCCAAAGTGGCAAGACATGGGCTTCGCACATTCAGGCATTACAGGGCTTGGAAGTTGTGTTTGGGCCAAATGTCCCACCCAGCCCTGCAAGGGCCCAGGAGGCCCCACAAGACTAGGAACAAACACTTCCAGAGCAGACATTTACTGCTGCTTTTGGTTACCAGCACGTTTGCACAGGCTTTTGGGGTTTGAGTCTCCCTGTCTTAGGAGTCCATATATCCCCGAGTTAGGAGACAGAACACGTGTTCCTGGGTTCTGCCCTTCCCTGCTTGCATCAGGTGCCGGTCAGAGCTGAGTGTGGTGGACCTGAAGGGCTTCCGTCAGATTTGAGATGGCAATGCCATGGAGAAGGACATGCCCTCCACGTCAGCCCTGGAGAGTGTGAGCTCCGGGGCGGGCGGCATGGTGGCACAGTGTAGGATCAGGGCTCTCTGCAGAGCCTCCAAGCTTGATGCTTGTACGCACCTCTCTGACAGTTCAAGGAGCTGCCCTGTACGCCCTGTTAGGTTCTCTTCTACTTCAGCTAGTCTGAGTGCGTTGTCAGGAACAGTTAAAACCCTATCTTATTCACCTTCCACATTTTACAGAAAAACAAAGTAAGCTGCCACAACTTCTGTCCTCCACGCTGGGACTGGAGGCTGCGTGCTGGCCTGCCCCCAGTGCACAGCCGTGCACAAGGAGCAGTGGAGAAAACAAACAGGAAAGGGTGGGCTGAGCTGTTCTGCAGAGACGAAGGACTGTGGGCCTTGGCTTCAGCCCAGATGTGCCGGGCAGCATCAGCCCTGTGCGACAGGGCGACCTCACCTGTACAGGGACCATGTCCTCTCAGTAGCTCGGATACAAGTTAAACACCACAGTGAGGACCCCCAGCAGGCTGGTCCCCGGCGAGGAGATACTGTGGGTGAGGCTGAATCTGGTCGGCTCCCCCAGGTGAGACCACTGGGTGGCATCCTAATTGCTTTTCTTTAATTTTCAACTATGGAGCATTTCAAGTAAGAAGAATTGTAAAATAAATGTCTATGTGTCCACTGGCAAGGGCCATAAAATGTTTTTGTCTATGTCCTCAACCCAGGATTACTTTGAAATGAACCCCAGATTTAATAACCCTAGGTGTAGAAATTTTACTTATTCACATTTTGACACATGTGTTTGAGACATAGAATTAACAACATCATCATAACAAACAACTTAAAGTTAATGATAATGTTTGATAATGCTCAGTACTCAGCCTGTGGCACAATTTCCCTATTTGTCACCTACTTATTTTCAAAGCTAGGTTGGGCCATATCCTAATAAGCAGCTCCACTACAGTTGCTTGATGGCAGAGTTCCACCACATGTCCTGGGCTTCTCTTGCTCTACGGTGTCCCTCTACCTCTCCATTTTCCCTAGAAGTCAACTGTTGAAAAATGACAAAACAGGCTTCTGTGCCTGGTGCCGTTCTCTGCGGTCTGATGCACCATCCCTGTGCTGTGTGGGCGCGTTTCCCGGGGTTCCATGCTTCCCTGTAAGCCAGCGATTACGTCTGGAAGCTCGCTCAGAGGCTTGCTTAGGCGGCTGTTGGGTGAGGTTTTCACAAGGGGTCCTATTGTGTCCTTCTGTCTCTGAGATGTCAGCAGCCACAGGTGAGCAATGTGCGTGTGTGAGTTCTCAGTGACCGCAAAGGCTCCCAACAGAGAGGACACTGTTCTCAGGGGACCAAGAACCATAATCTTTCTATATATAAGTCACAGATATGCATTTTTTATCAGTACAGTTTGCAGTACCTAAAGATGGCATTTACTGTGAAGAGTTGGTACGTTTGCATAGCGCATCTTAATTCTCTTCTACGTTCTATCCCCCCGTCACTGCCTTCGCTCCCTGCTCCTTCCACCTGTTCATCCCCTCTGGTTTATAAGTGCTTTCTTTTCAATGTTTTCCTCTTTACTTCTTTTTTTCTTTTATCCCTCTTCCCTTTACTCCACCTCCACCGGCTCCCTCTCTTAGTCCCTCACCAAATTAGAAAGATCTGTGGTCCCTGCGCTTGTCTGAGCAGGTACTTTAGATCCCTGAGCTATCTCGCTGGCTATGAGAGAAACCATGCAGTGTTTAAGCTTGTGTGTCTATGTGACACATATAGACTACTACAATTATGTGTTATATGCTGTATCCTATTTTAGATATGTGTATTCTAGAAGATTACATATAGTATAGCATACAACATAGTTATTACATAATAGACATGCAGTATGTCTGGGGTCCTAAAATTTCACAGGGTGCGTAATTAGAACTCCAATGTCTCAAAAGCAAAGCAACCCAATTCTGGGACTATGCCTTCCTCAGAAGTTGCTGCGCCTCTTCAGCACTGTGAGCGGCAGCAGGCAGGGCAATCATGGAGCTCTGTGCTGTAATGAAATACACATTACACCGTGGTGCATGTAAGTCATGTTCCCGACAGGATGTGTGCTGTTCTTTGAATGTCAAGTGTCCCTTCAGGCCCGTGTGCTGCAGGCTTGGTGCCCAAGGTGGCACTGTTGGTAGGTGCTGGAACCTTGACCACATGGGGACTGCAGGGAGGAAGTTAGGCCACTGGAGTGTGACCTTGCTGACACGTGGGGGTCCTGACCCCTTCTTTTTTCTCTTTTCTTCTTGGTCATGAGGTGCTCAGTTGGCTCTGCCAGGTGCTAGCCGCCATAACCATCCAGGACCCCCACCAGAAGCCCAAAGCTATAGGCCATGGTTTGAGTACTTCAACCTCCAAACTCGTGAGCCAGAAAAAGCATTTTTTTAAAGTTAGTTACTTTGACTATTTTATTATAGAATGGGAAGCTGACTGATGCAGTGTTTGTGCACATGGTAAGTAGCCAGGAGAGGTCAGCCAACCTCATAAATGACAGTAATTAGTTGATGTTTTTATGCCACGAAGGATGAGCATTACTTTGGGATCCATTGATCTCACCGTGTGGGAGCGTCAGAGGTCTGGGTGGCCACTAGGGTTCCCCACCTCTCTTCCCTGAACCCCTGCACCCAGCACACTCACGGCTATCCGAAGACAAGTGCTGACTCCTTCATAGACCAGGAGTGTGCTGTGACCTTTGCTCACTATCTGCAGGGCTCAGGGGTAAGGGCTCCAGTCCTCACTCTGCCAATCTCTTCCCATTAGAGAAGGCTTTGTGGCCCAGAGCTGTTCATTCCCTTCACTGCTCCAGACAAGTCCACCTTGGCCATTTGGGGGTGATACTCAGCAGGTACAGTGTTGGACAGGGCTACTGAAGCAGGGCCAAAGTCACCTGGCCGCAGGGCAGGCGTGGGGAGGAAGGAAGGTTCTGGAGGATGACATCTTAGGTAGGTGGAGTTGGGTCAGAAAAATGAGCCTGGACATTTAGCAATCTTGGTGGAAGCGCAGTCCCAGTGGTGCTGCAAGCTCAGTGATTCAGAGGGCCCTTGGGTCTTTGCTAGCCGGGCTTTGACCTTCAGGATGTGCCACAAGTCAGGCAAGAGCGTCATGGCTGCTCCAGTGTGCAGGCAGTGAAATGGGCCACAGAGATCACACAATCAGTGACGTAAGACCACACAACCAAGCGTATCTATATTGTAAAAGCAGCTCCATTTTACAGAGAAGAAAACTGATACTCAGATACTTGGAATGACCAAACAGGAAGCTGGGACTGAGCTTCTTCCTTGTGGCTCCCGGCACCTGCTTGTGCAGGACAGCTGCAGGCTTCTGCCTGGCCCCCCCAACCCCCCCGCTGGGTTGAGCTCAGCTCTCCCTTCTAAGCTGCTGCTTACGCACTGCACTCGTCTGCTCCTCTTACAGCAGGCCGCAAACATCCCTTTCCAGGTCAGCCTCGGATCCGACTCAGAGGGAAGAGACAAGGAAGGGCTGGGCTTAGGGCAACGAGACTGCAGCACAGCAGGAGACCGCGAGAGCCTCTCAGGGCACCAGGCCTGCGAGCCTGAGCTTTCCCCTTGCTTCGCCTTTATCCCTTACAGCCCCTCCCACTATTCCTGCACTGTTCCTCCCCCATCCCTTGTCTTCCTCTCTAGCCCACCCATCATGCTTTGCCCCCATACCCTGAGGTTAATTATGATGGTGTCTGAGACGGGGGTGTGCACTGAACTCCACCAATTTTATTTTTGCTGCCTCTACTAAAGCAGATAACAATCACAAGCAAATCATGTTGCCTGAAGCATGTGCCACAAGGCTGTGCTTCAGCATCTCCGCTTTGATGCTGGGAACTCTCTGCAGAACTTGGGCTATGCTGTTTCTGGTAATTGAATGAAAGGCTGGTGAGGGGGGCAAATGGTCAGATGTCAGATGGCCCTGCCATGTGTCCCCATCAAAAGGAGGCGTCAGACATGGGGCGGGTTGGGACTAAGAGCTCCTTGCTCATGGTAGAAAGATGGAGCCTCCTCCTCTTCCCCAGGCTCCTTCCTGGGCAGCGGAGTACTGCAGACAGGCGGTGCCTTACATCCCGGAAGATCCTACGTCACAGGGAGAGGTACTTTAGGCATGTGCTGTTAAGTAGGACACTTAACTATTTCCTTCAAGGGTATTTTCCCAGTGAGTCGAGCAGCTGACCTTGCCCTGTTTAAGCCATATACCGAATTGCTGAAAGGCAGGTCCTGCAGGTGGCTGATCTGGGTTCAGATCTGGACTCTAACACTTTAGCTGTATGGCTTACACAATTTATTTCCCCGTTCTGTGGCATGTTTTTCTCACTTATAAATTGAACATCTTGCTTTTCTCAAAACAGGCCAATTGTAAGGCTTGAATGAGACCAGGTATGCAAAGAGCTCAGCCCTAAATACTTAACATACAGTAGAGGTGCAAGACATAATGATTTTAATGGCTTCATTATGTAACAGAACCTGTTCCCTACTGATTTGAAATGGGCACCAGAGTTTTAAAGAAATGTCCATTTGATGAGTGGGCTCACCAAATGGAGAGAGGTAGGAACTGTCTTTCTGGAAAGATGTGAAATATGAAACCTTGAAAATGGCACCGAATCATCAGGTGACAGTGACTCCTCCCACTGGGGTACAGTTTCGGGGGCACCGCAGAATGGTGACCACGAGGGAGTCCAGCCCTCCTCACCTAGGCAGCGCCGGTGACCCGTCCCTGTGCCTCCTTGTGACCTCAACACGGTCCTGGAGTTCTTTCTGTCTTAGTCCCACAGACTGGGCCCTTGTGAGTGCCGAGTTATCTGGCAGCTTGAATCCTGGTGGTGGGAGATCTGCTCGTTCTTTTACACTTTTAAGTAACAAGATGTCATAAAGAGCAGCTTTTCATGGTCCTGGAATCTGAAACACATGGCAACATCACGGGGCTGTAGAAATACATAAAGCGACTCATTTACTTTTTGATAAATATGTGTATTTCTTAATTCTACAACTCATCTGTCAGAGACAGCTACTTACCTGCATCTGTTTTATATTACTCACCTAATGGCAGCCTCAAAGCCTTTCACCAACTGCCTTTAACCCAGTTTTCAGAAGAGATACATTACTTATAAATGACGAGAACTTATTGATTTTATGCATGACAATCTAAGGCTTGCTGGCCATGTTGTTTAATAGCATTTATTTAGCTTTTGGGGTTGTTCATTTTTAAATTAAACCAAGGAGTTCAACTGTTTTTCCAGCTACAAGGAACTTAGACTGTTTTTAGCATGTTAGTATTCATTAAAATATAGTTGGTAGAGTAATCAGGATCCAATATGGACTATACAGACTGCTGGGAATTTTAAAGATGTGGAAGGTCACACGTGGGATCTGACAGACTCGTGGCCCACATTAAACTTCTTGCAGGAAAAGCTTGGTCATATTCAAGAAAAATTGGTCTGGCTATTTTGGTTAAGCCAGACCAATGATGATGCCTTCAAAGACTAACGGGCTCACCTCTTGGCAGCTCATTGAATCATAGGGATGCTATACCTAACTTCTACTGGGGGGTGCTGGTTATGGGTTGGCCACTGGGGGATTACATAGAGGAGTTTATTCCTGTCCCTGCCTCCTCCCTTCTCTCTTTGCCTCTGGCTGCCACAGGTTGGGCACCTCTTCCTGTGCTGCGCCCTGCTACTTCTGCCCTGGGGATAGCCGGCCAGGGGCTGACATGTGCCTAAGTAAACTTCTTCCCTTAGGGCTGTGGGTGTTGCAGTAGTTTTGCTTTGTTTTTGTATCAGCAATGAGGAAAGTGACTAAGGCAGAGTTTTGCATAAGACAGTTGGGGTCATTGCTGTAGTGCTACCTGACCATGTGGTTCAGTGGCTTTGGAAATGTTTTTCAGGTGTTTGCAAAGGTTTTGAGAGTCAGCGTGAGAAGCGTGAGAAGGCTGTAAACCAAGCTTCTCCAGAGATTCCATTGGAACTCAAGAGAACAGAACACTGATACAAATGCAAACAATAAAGGCCAGGATCAGAGCAATTCAGCTGGGAACAGGACTCCATGGAAATTGGTCAAGAGACCATACATGTTATGCTGTGGCCAAAACTTTGTCTACGTGTTGTTCATGTTCTGAAACTCTGTGGGAGATTGACATTAGGGTGGTGGGCTAATTGATCAGGCAAAGAGAATTTCAAAGCAGCCTTATATTTGGGCTGTAGCGTGGACACCAAAGCCTGCTTTTGGGAGCAAGAGTAAGAATTACTTAAGAATAAGATAATCAGAGGCAAAGAGTAGTTACAGGCAAAAGATGCAAAAAGTTTACAAAGAGAAAGAATCTGCAAAATTGGGGCTGTGATGACCATGAATGCTGAAAATATTAGTATTACAAAGAAGAATTCAAGTAATTTCCATTAGCAGAACATGACACATGCCTTGGGGCATCTCAGGAATTAGCGAGACATCATCCTTCAGAGGCTTAAGGATGCAGAATTATAAAGCTTTATGTTTCCAGGACCTCTGCTCAAAAAGGACCAACAGGGAATTGGCTCCCCAGGACTTGTTTCACTGTGCTCAGCCATTGAGGCACACAGAGGCCTCTGAAGTCATGATGCAAGGGAGCCCAGGAACTGCTCAAGCCAGCACTGACATTGGAGTTGTCTACATGGTGTTGGTTCTATGGATATGAAAATGCATAGGCTGTGGGACTGTGGACTCTCACGCAGATTTCAGCAGAAAGTCTGGGAGGCTGGGGAGGGTACCTGTGAGACAGCAGTGCACAGGGCAGTAAGAACAAAGCCACAATCATGGTGCAGACCATCAGCACTCTGAGACATCAGGAACAGGCGGTGTGTGCCAAGGAAAGCCACATGGTGAGTGGAGCCGCCCTATGGAGGGGCCACAAGGGCTGCAGCTGGCAAGGCCCACCCTGGTTATGTTGGTATCTCGTCTGTCTTCTATGGGCAGTGACTTTTGCTGCATGAAGTTAGGGGTTTCAGCATTTGAGATATACTTTTACATTTATTGTATCTTTGTATAGAATTGTTCCTTTAGTGGAATGTAATTATCATCTCTGTTTCTTTTGATCAGTTTTGCCTTGAAGTCTGCTGTATATGAAAATAAGATAATTGCTCCTTTTTGCTTTCAAGCTCTAGCTGCGTGGAGTAGCACTTTCCATCCTTTAATGTTCAGTGTCTGTGCTTTCTTTCGGATGAGGTGTCTCTTACAGGTCGGATGTGGTTAAATTATTTTTTTCCAACCTACCAAACTGTTTCTTTTGACTGGGGAGTTGAGGCCATTTACAACGAGGGTTATTATTACATCATTGCATTATTTTTCCAATGTTGATTTCTTTATTTTTTCCCTTTTTGTTTAGCTACTCTTCCAGCTAGATGCCTGCTTTCTTTCGGGTTCTTTGGTCACCTAGTCTCAGGCGTAGGTCGGCGTAACGGAGCCCCTGGGAAGCTGTGCTCCTTCCCCTGTCAGCCTTCTCCACGGTCCTCGGTCTCTGCTTGGGGCTCCCGTGTCCTAGCTGCTCCCGGCCCCAGCCTGCTGCGCTCTCATGCCTGGTGCCTCCTTCCTCCCCTCCCACAGTGGGCTACTATTCCTCTTTCAAGAACAGTCAGATCGTAGCGCCTCTCTGAAGACTCCCTCCCTCCCTCCCTGAGCACAGCGCTCTCCTTCCAGCGAGCTCAAGGTGCACTCACGCACATAGCGCCTGACGGGACAGCCAGAGAGTCAAAGCCCAGAGACTGCCAACATGTGTTAAAGTACGCAGCATTCGGTGAGCGTAGAGACACGAGCACTGTGCCACAGCAGGGCATTTGTTCTATCAACGGTAGGACGACAAAGTACATGGATCCTCCAGCTAAATAATACTATGTTGGAATTGAAATAGCGCTTCCCTAAATGTTTTCATTGAAAAAATTCAGACTGGTATTGTGTAATTCTCAAACTTTAAAAACAATAATGTGCATATTATTTTTATTCTACCTAAAAAGTAAGGGGAATTTTAGCCTATCGGTGGGGTCGGCAGGAACTGGAGACCACCCTGGCCTTCCACAGAGACACTGTGCCAAGCGGTGGAACCAAAGCCCCTGAGCTGAATAGTAGATGCTGCTGCTTTTAGCAAATGTCTTGAGAAAGCAACTATAGCAAGCACTAGAGTTTGGCTCCCAACTGCTGATCTCCCTCTCAGTTTGCTAATAGAATCTCAGCTTTCAAGAAGAGGGGCTGGCAAGGTGCCAGAGCATCAGTTCTAATTCATCTAAGTTAATTATGGCAATTGCTGAGGGTCAGCATTTGCTCAAGCTTGGAGATGTGAATCACTTTGATCCAACAAAATGTGCCCATCAGTGAACTCTAACAGGTGAGGAAGAGGTTTCGGATAACAATTTTCCCTTCATGGCTAAAAGAAAGAAAGCCAGGTGCTCAGACCTGTGGCATTATTGTGCGAGGCTGCTTCGCTTAGAGCTCTTATAAGACTGTGTGATCAAGTGGAGGGAAATCATCCCACATGCTGAGGTGGCAAGGCAGAAAGACCGAACCTGAGTCCCTGTTGTCACGACAGGGCCATGAACTAAACCCGAGACCACTTATGCTCAGACCTCTTGTGAATACACAACACGTTTTCTTGTGTTTTAGGCCCCTGACAGACGAGCTCCCTGGTGCTTGTAACCAGATGCGTTTTAACTGAATCAATGCCTAGAGTCACTTGGGAGGCCAGGTGTGAGTGAGAGATTGTCTGAGAAAAAAATACTTAAGCACTTTTGTGATCTCAGGTCTGTCCTGCTGTACTGAGTCTAGAAATAAAGGAAGTGTCCCTGCAGATACTTAGAAGGGTATAGACTCACTGAAAGCAAACCCAGAGGTGGGGTGGAACATGTGACTCTTTGGGATCAGGCCAGGGAGGGTGGAGGGGTGGGACATAGGGGGTTAAGAACCGCGTGGCTCTACAGGAATTTTGCCTACCATGGATTGGAAAGGGCTCAGTGGTGGAAGGGTTCTTTTTTAAAAAATATTTTTATTGAGAAACAAATAGCAATGAGACAGTTTTATTGTACAAGATGCAGACCTGATATCCTGTCTCAAACACTATTAGAACAAACCTCTCTATTCATTGAATTAAGAGAATGGAGCTGTATATCTATCCTGACTATGTTGAGTATACAGATACGAAATGGTCATTCATATGTATCCCCCTTTTCTGGTTCGTTTTGTCAGAGAAGGGCATTCCATTGTCATTTAAATACTGTACATGCATGAAGGAAGGGTTCCTTCCCACTCTCAGTGAGTCCTCATTCACAGTCCCTCCATCAGACCTCTGATGTAAACAAGACATATGACTTGAGACTGCAGCCCCTTGCAGGGAAGGATGAGGACCGCATGTGGGAGTGGGCCCGAGGGACAGACACGGCTGCGGCAGTGCAGTCCTTGCCAGAGGAACTGGGTGAAGGACTGAAGGCGCAGCGCGATGTGACACAATTCCTGGAAGCTCAGCTTTTCCAGGGAGAATGCCTCCAAGGAGACTAGGCCGAATGGAGTTGGACAGGTGAGAATCTGCAGCCTCTATACTCTGGGGGCGGTGAGGGCGGGTAATCCTAGTTGGGCAATATCGCTCTAACCTCTTGGGTCTGGGATTTGTCTATTGGAAGGCCTACTTCTGCCAAGGAGAAGGTTTCTGAGGGGCTGGCGTTGATGCTCCACATACTGTGCTCAGCTTGCTAGGGAGAAGCTTTCCTACTCCAGCCCTTCTGTCTCACCTCGACTGGGCGTCAGGAGCCACAGTCTCCTGCACCCCATCTAGCCCAGGCCCTGTGCTGCTGTGTTTCTGTGTCGTCTCTAAAACATGGCCAGCCTACCTGGCAAGTGTGCCAGCTTTGGAAACTCATCACCCCCAGCAGTGTGTTGAGGTTTGGTTGGCACTTAATGAATGCTAGCGGGATGAGAGAGAACCGGGCAATTTTAATACCTCCTGCAAAAATAGAATATGAGCAACAAGGCAGGCTGTTAAAATACTGAGCGCACTGGTTCCTTGGTTGGAGACGTGGATTAGCGCTTCTGAACGCTCTTCACAACGTGACAGCTGCATTATTGGATTGTGGTCTTGAGTTCGATAACGGAGGTGCATTTGCACTTCCCTTCAGGCCGCCCATCCTGGGGAAGCTACTGGATCCGGCTTTGCTTTTCACATTTCTCAAGAAAGGCATGACAACTCGGAATTCTGTCGCTCAATCATTTTAGCAGCTAAAGCAGTAGCTGCAGCCCCATGATCCATGTGTCACAGCGGGCTGTGTGCATCACTGAAAGCTAAAAGGCTCGCCATCACTGAGCTAAGGGTTAGTGGCATGTATAAAGTAAAACGAAGCACACACACACACACACCCCAAACCCCTCATCACCTTTGCTTTTCAGGTTCTGCAGGATCTGCGTATATTACTAGGAAATGCGTGTGTGCATTCTTCACCTCCAATAGGAAAAGACCTCTTGCTCTGGCTAAGTGCGATCAGTCCCACCATCCTACCATGCAGGCAGTCCGCTGGCGTTTAGAAAGGGAATGTAAGCTCTGAGAGGATGACAGAGCTCTCCAGAGAGCTCCTGTCTCTTTCTTCCTCTAAAGCGGTGATTTCCCATGATTTCCTCCCCCCGTGGATTGCAGGTACCGGACGGGAGTGCCAGCTAACGGAGCCCGCAGGGACACCTCCCTGCATGTATGTTGATGGAGGAAATAAGAAGACATGGACTGAAATGCTCACCTCCCTGTCTCTTAAGAGATGAGGTTTCTCCAACAAGCACTGAATTGATTTTTTTCTACCAGGAGATAAGATAAACATGCTGTGTTTGGTCACTGCCTCCTGGCACAATCTTCGAGACCGACCACAGCTGACATATGCCAGCAGGGAGAGAAACCTGAGGACAGACTCAGGGTGTGCCATCACGTCCGGGGCTCGCCAGCTGCAGGCACGGGAAGGCGCCTGGTGGCCCATCGAGCGATCTGCCCTGCAAGATCACTTGACAGCTGGTGCACAGAGGCATGTGACTCTTTCCAATGTGTTTGTAACCTTGGGCTGAAAAAATCAAAGAAATGTCACTTTTGTTTCATGCTCCTGCAGACTGTAACTTGTTATGAATTCAGTGTGAGGAGAGGCGAGGTGGTCACAGGAAGGGACTAGGGGTGGAGCAGATCTATGGAGCTTCTATTCACTGGACTCTCAGTGAGACTGCATGGACCACAGTCGCTGGCCACTACTTGCCACTGGATCTCCTGCATTTCTGTGTGCTGAGTCATCAACACAGAACCGTCCGGAATAGACACCAAATTCTTTGTAGGAGGGACTGTTGCTCCTGCTCCCAGCCCTCACAAGTTTCCAAAGTGCTCCTGAGCCCTTGTATGTGATGCTCAGGGTGGGCGGGTAGGCCAAGAGAGATGCTCTCAGTGGGTCAAAGACTGAGCGCGTGGCCTCGTGGGGAGAGCAATCCACGATTAAAGATGGCGGGAGACCGAAGCAGAGTGTTGCTATCCACTTCTGCGAGCTAAGTGTGGCTTGCGTTTGAAATGTAACCCCTCTATTTGTATACACAGACTGCTCAGCTTACAGTGGGGTGACGTCCCAGTAAAGGTGCTATAAGCCTGATGTGGTGCAAGCAGGTCTGTAAGTAACAACCTCGTGAGCATCAGAGTGTGGCCTTCTTACCTTACTTTTTTTTTCAGTTTTTAATTTTTAATAATTTTATTGAGAAACAAATATCAATGAGACAGTTTCAGAAACAATTAGTAGGACAGTTTCAATAACTAATACATTGCATATTGTTGTCTTAATGGTCATTCATAGTACATGATGCAGACATGATATCCTGTCCACGAATGCTATTTTTTTTATTTTTCAACAAATAATACACTGCATATATTCTTCTTAGTGGTTAATTGCTGTACAAGACTTCTTACCTTACTTATGCTCAGAACGCTTACGTTAGCTCTGGATGAGTAAAGTTGTCTAACACAAAGCTTGTCTTATTAAGCAGGTGAAATATCTTGTATCGTTGTTAAATATTGGATTGAAAATGAGAAACCAGAATGGTTGAATAGACATGCTTCCCAACCATCATGCAGTTGAACATTTGGTTTATTGAGCTATTACGTGTTGAAGACCACCTGCGCCCATCCTTTTGCTAAGCGATGTCTGAGCTGAAATTCACCAGCAGGACAGCGTTGGTGCAGGGACCGAAGGACCAAGAGGGAAATAAGCGCAGCTAAGGCAAACCTGGGCGTGGACGTGGGCTGCTGAGTCACGCCAGCCCTGCCTGAACTCGCGTGTCTGGAGTTCTCCACCCGGGATGATGTCTTCCTTGCTGTTTTTTTTGTCACCTTAAACTGGCTATTCTTGTTCTTCCAACCCAGCACACCCTTCTGACTCCCTGGCAGCTCGTTCCAGGTATGCAAAGTGTCCAGATGCCCTGCCTTTGCCTCCACTGGCTCGTGGCGAACAATGATAAGTTCTGTTTTCATGTGTTTTCTCTAATATCCTAGCAACACCACAGCAGACATGAACCTTATCGCTGGGTGACTTTTTCCAACCAAGAAGTTTCTACCAGCTCATTTTTCTGATCTTGAGTGGGACTTGAAGGTTAAGCGTGAGACATCTCTTCTTAAGCGTGGGGCCACCAAAGCAGGGACCGGGGGGCTCCGCAAAGCCACTCGGCACCTCTTCGTCCTTGCTTCCCATCACCCGCGTTCCCACATCTCAGCTCCCTGTCCTGGGAAGAGCCCTCCCAGAAAAACACCCTTAGTTAAAAGAAGGATAGCAGGAGAAATCAAAACCACAAATAATACCTGTGCGGATGGCTGCCGCTGTGGTCAGAGTGTTTATGTCTCCTAAAATCCCTATGTGGGAATTCTGGCTCTTAAAGCGAGAGTGAGCCTGCTAGAGGTGAGTAATGACCTTTTAAGAGAGGCCTCCAAGAGAAACCTCACCCCAAAATAGATGTCAGTGAGTGTATGGGAGGAGGTGGAGGGAGGCATGAAAGAGAAGCCCATTAGGGCCCCTTCCGACCCCCACTGCGGGGTTTCAAGCCTGAGGCAGAAATCAGCTGGCAGAAGCAGGACATATTGAATTAGATGAGAGCCTGGCATTTTGATAAAGAATGGACTAGCCTTGTTATCCAGAGTTGTGCCGTGAAAGGGTGCAGGGTCTTGACTTTCGACCAAAGGCGAGAAAGAACTGCTGGTATGTGATGGCCAAAATGTAAAGAGTGGAAGTGTGCTTGTACCCCGCCCAGCGCGCCCACTGTTCATGCCAACACCTCGAGTGACCGAGCATGGGTGCCCACCAGGAGAGCTGTGGGAAGTAGAGGAGAAAAGATGATTTACCAACGTGGGAAGAAACCTGTTGAAGATTGGTTAAGCAGGAAGATGACAGTCAGGAGCTTCCGGTGCCGTGCTGGAGTACCAAAGCCTGCCCTGTAGTAACAGATGGCTGGAGGAATGATGTCTGATCCCCCTTCAGCAGATTTGTATGTGACCAGTAGAGAAGATAGGGATCCACATGCTGCCAGGAGAGGTCTTCACTCCCTGTAGGGCTTTAGACAGCTCTGCTACGTAAGCAGCAATCTCATTTTAACTTTCGTCTTCAGTGCTGGGGATTGAACACAGGCTCCTCACACCTGCTACTGCTGAGCTACACCCTTAACCTACATTCTGCTTTTAAAATACTTTTCCAGATGAACCATGTAGGCTTCCTTTGTCAAATGCGCGTGGATCCATTTTATCGTCTTGCTGATTTCCTCACAGATAGGTTGAATAAGATCTTTGACACTTGCTCGTTCATATTTGCATGAGAATCACTTTTTTAAACTTTTGCGCACTTAAAATAGCACACTGGGATGTGTGCACCCAGTACCGCTGCTGCGAGGGAGTGCTCTTCCCCAAACTCGTGTTGCAAGCTCAGCGTCATGGTAACAATGTTAGGAAAGGGTGATGCTTTTGGGGTGGGGGTGATGCTATGACGGGGAGGTGAGGGCACAGAGGCTTTGCCTCCTGGATGGATTGTACCTCGTCGTGGGAGAAGGGTCGTTACAAGGGGGAGTTTGGCTCCCTTTCTCTCTTGCTGCACGGTGTCTTCTGGTATGTCGTAGTGCAGCAAGGACTTCCCCACGGATGTGGCCTGGTGACCTCGAGCACCCCTTCCTCCAGGCCCTGAGCCGAAAACCTTCTCTTGTTAATTCACGTGGCCTGCGGACTTCTGATAGAGCAGCAGACAACAGACCAAGACCACTGCTTTGCAGCCCTCACCCAAGTCGTTTTCTTTCACAATTTCCAATTAAACGCTCTTGCTTAAGAAAATGGGACCATATTTCCCCTTCGGTCTCCCCACTGCGTGGTCACAGGTCACAAATCCTCTCTCCGGCCCACTTCTGTCTGCAGGAAGAACTGACTGAGGAGTCCCTTGATCCCTACCTGAGTCCCTTGATCCTCACTCCTGCAACCCCCATCCTGGGTAATGTCAGTGCGCACCTCTGATTGGTGCAGCCCGAATTCAGCCCCCTGGAAGAGAACCTGCAGGAGGTAGTTAATGCATGGATTTGAGGATCAGATAAGTGCATGTTGAAATATCGATTTTGCCACTCACCGAGCTTTCATGGTGAAAGTCTTGGGCAAATTGCTTAATTTCTCGGGCGTTCAATTTCCTTTCCTACAAAACAGAGTCCAAAGCCTGTCTCCGGAGGGTGCAGGGAAAATGCTGCGAGCTGTCTGTCTCCTTTTGTCTTTTTCTTTCTCCTCCCTGACTTGCTCCTGTCTTCTCTCATTCCCTGCTTTGGTTTGGATTTCAAATGCCCACCCCCAGTTCCCACTTGCGTGGAAGGTGACTGGGCGCAATCCTCATCGGTGAACCAGCCGTGATGAACTCAAGCTCAGTGTGCTGCTGGAAGGTGGGGCCCAGTGGGCGGAAGCGCACGCTGGGGACGACCCAGAAGGGTGGCTCCTTGTCCCTGGCACTGCTCTTCTCTCTCTGCTCCCTGGCTGCCATGGAGCAAGCAGGTTTCTCCCACCTGGCCCCTCTGCCACCCTGTTCTGCCGTTGTGCCTGCTGATGGTGGTTGGAAAGTGTGAGCCCAATGAACGCCTCCTCCTTTACATTGTGGGCCTCAGGTATAGTGTCCCAGCAGTGGGCAATGACTGAGGCACTCTCTCTTCCCTTCTTCTCGCTTTTCTCAAGTCACATATCATGCTAGGCATGGGAAAATCCCAAGCATGGGGTGTGGCTGTCATCCCCAGTGTGGACCAGCTTGCTGTGGGCCATGAGTCACAAGCAAAGCATCTGTGTGTGTTGTGACAAGGGAGGGAATGGGCCCAGCAAGCTGGAACCCAGGAGTAGCCATTGCTCCAAGTGCACATAATGGCTACGGAAAGCTTCGTTTGCTTGGAAAAAAGGAGAGAAGGTATTTTGCAGGGGAGAGCTAAGGAAAGACCAGGTGTGGTGAGTGGGTCAGGTGGGAAAATGGAGACCCCAGCTAAGACTGCCGCCTCATCCAGATCCTGCTACCCATTGGCTCTCCACAAAGGAAAGAGGTGCAGACAGCCGGAGGAGGCGCCATTCAGGGTGGGCTGGTGAGCCTTGAGCATGGGCAGTCCACGTCCAGGCAGGGCTGACAGCTTGGAGCACACAGCGGCAGTGAGGGCATTGCTCTGCCCTCGGCCCTGAGCACCCGTTCTTCCCCAGTGTGGTTTGAACTAGTGGAGAGTCACCTCTGAGGATATGTCCTGTGGTGAGACATCAGCTCTTGGTGGGACAGGATTGTTCTGAAGGCTCAATAGCCATGCCAGGGGCATGTATCACATGCGTGTGGCCTGTGGGCAGTGGGACTAACCTTGGAACAGAGGGTGTGGGGGTCCTGGCTCTGTTCCTGAGCGCATCTGGGGAAGCTGGGCCAGCCGGGAGCCATCAGGCCCTACAACTGGGTAGGGAAAGTGGGAGCCAGCCCAGTGTGCACAAACGGACTTCATTTCCACCATTGGCTTCTGAGGCCTGAGGATGTCACATTACACTAGCCTCGTGTTATGCTGAGCAGCTATTTTCATAGAAATAGTACATTTTCAGGAAAAGCAAGATGGAATATTTGTGTAATTTGTGTACTCTTCCAAAAGAAATTTGTTGTGAGTGCAGGGTAGGTTCCCTGTAGACCCCTGGGAGCTTTCAAGAGTCAGGTCCTGGTCCCCGCAAGTGTCTGAATTCAGTGCCAACCCAAGACAAGCAGAGGTCATCTAGCTCCCACCCTGGACAACAGCAGGCCCGCCTTCGCAAGACATTCCCCTTCCTAATGCCACTTTGCCAGGCATGCCATGCGAATTAGCATTTACTGCATGTGTGTGCACGCACACACACACACACACACACACACACACACACACTGCTCAACAGCAAGTGTGAGCTACAGATCAGCAGCGCAGACGATGAGACAGGACGAAGGAAGCGGTGAGATTCAGCATCTTCTAGAATAATCACTCGGTGGTGACAGTCTTTTGACTCCACAGCCCGTGGTGAAGATAAGGGTCTTGTGCTAAAGTCATATTCCCTTCTTGTATATCTCTGCTGCTCCTTGATTTCTATGAGACTCTTCTTAAAGTTTTCCAACAGCTCCATCAGACTTAACGAATGCTTCTCAGTAATGTTTATGCGAATGTCCACTATGTCTGGTCGTGTGCTCTTTCACTTCACTTGTTTCCTTATTGCTTTTTTTTTGTACTGGGAATCAGACTCAGGACCTCACGTGTGCCAGGCAGGCACCCTGCTGCTGAACTATCTCCCCGGCCCCTTTATTGCTTTATTCAGCAGGCATTTATGCCGGCTGCAGCAGTCTGGCTTCTCGAGCACTGTGGAAAGTGTTGTGGGAGCTTCCTTTTGAATACTAAGAAGAGAACTGACTTCTGGGCATTGGCTGCTCTAGAGGCTTGGTCTAGGGCTGCCTTCATGGGGCAATGGCCCGTGCAGCTACACAGGGCTCTGCTCCTAGAAGCTGCTGGGTTCTGCTTGATGCTCTCCTGCTGCTGTCCTGAAATCTTCATAGCTTTGCCTTTATCATTCAGTTTTGCAAGCCTGATAGGACATTATATCATACATCTGAACAAAGCACATGCCCAGTCCTTCACCAGCTCACTTGCATACAGAGTTCTGGATGCCCCGGGAGCACAGAATTCTGGCAGGCCGTGCTGCACAGGCATCCAGGAGACCGGAAGTGTGTGTAAGATGGGCATGCGCTGTATTCATGGCTAAGAGCTGAGACTCCAGTGGCCACAAGCACCAGCTCCCTTTGAACAGGGCTCATTCTGAGGGTAGAAGCAATGGCAAGAACAATCCACAGCACAGCCTCGCCCTTGCTTTTGTGTTTTGCCCCTGCATTCACCAACCACCCATGCAGAGAAGAACGAGCTAGAAGGACAGAGAAAAGCAGGGCTGCCTTCCCATCAGTATAACAAAGCAGAGCGCTGTAGAGCACATGTGCAGCACAGAGTGAAGTGCAGTCAAGTGCAGCACTTCCAGCTGCAGTGAGAAGGAATTCGGCATTCGTCGATGGCTGCAAACCAGGGAAGGTGCCAGTTCCGACGCCAGGCGGGAAGCAAGCACTCCCGTATTTGCATTCAAAACTGGTGTTGCACTGTATAAAGATGAAAGGAAAAGACATGCTTGCAACAGAAAATTTTAGTGAAGAAGCAAGCAAATAAACAAAACCCCACCATGTCAGGCCAAGACAGAAATAGAGAAGAAAGGAATAAACTTGGTATTTTGGTGTCTTTATGTATTTATTTATTTATTTATTTATTTTTTACTGGTTTTGAATAAGATATATTCCTCTTTTAATTGGTATCAGTCCTCAGAAATTGCCTATCTTGTCCACATATTGTTTTGATTCAACCACAGAACGTGTTTCGGTTAGGTGCTAGGGAAATAAACTAGGCGGGAAGTCCTTGAGAACCACATAATGGGCTGGAGGAGCGGGGTTCACACACGTATGCAAAAAATTCCAGGGCCTTGTAAAATCCAAGACAGAGATAGGATCTGAGCTATAGGATGGGGAAAGAGTAAAGACTTAGGAGAAATTATGGCTTGCTTGACAGCAAGCACTGTGAGAGAAAATCCCAGTAAAGGAAGGTCTCACGAGAAGGCGGCAGCAGTGTGGCCCAATTCTCCCGATCCCCAGTTTTCTCAAGCTGGACTATGGTGACACATCACCCGACAAAGGGTCGGAGCGCCTAGGTGTGTGGTCACCTACTGAACACGAGACTTCCTTTCCTAGAGCTTCATCCTGTCCCTGCTCCCTAGTTTAGATTCACCCTGCGCTCTCCACTGCAAGCACCTGCTGATGCCCCCTCAGGCCTGCAGGACGACCCTTCCCTTCTCACAAGTGATGGGTCTGCCCAGCACTGCCCGAGTCACGGTGGCTGTTGGCTACCTGCACATGCCGGGCAGACGGTGCCTCTGCCTGGGTGGGAGAAAGGCAGCCATCTGGCGAGAGAGCATCTCCAGAACATGCTGAATTTTCATCACTGTCCTTTGGCTCCCACTGGCCTTGGGGCGTCTAACAGCAACTAAGTGAACTACCGCCTTATCCTTTCCACTGCAGAGGCAGGAATTTGGGCCTTGGGGCGTGGCTTTGGCGAGGGTGGGGGTAAGGGGGCTCTCTCCCTCCTCTCTCTCTGCTCAGCAGCCCCAGCGAGGGGAGCAGCTTGGCTCCACCCCGTGCTCCCCCCAATCAGGATCCACTTCACCGCAGGCCCCAAGGTAAGGAGTCCAAATAGACGGTGGACTGTGAAACTGGGAAGCGAAACAACCCTTCCTTCTTTTAAGTCGATTTTCCTGGGTGTTTTGTTTTAACCTCGGGACGCTGTCTAACACAGCACCTGTGTTTCAGCTGCTCTCCTCATTCCCGGCCGCAGCACCAGGCCCCACCTGCTTACAGCAAGTCGGCTGGGCCACCCCCGGGATCCAGTCACCCTCCGCACTGAGAATGGTGGAGGACGTTTTGGATCAAACCACAAAGAAACTGAACTCAGGAGACACACAGAGCAGCAGAAAAATAGTCAGAGTTCTGCTGACGAGTGTGGATTTCAAGTTCCACGGCCAAGGGATTGTCACAAAAATGAGGAAAACCCCTGCCCCATTTCGTGGGGCGGTAACTCCTACTGTCTCTTCTACTTGAATTCTGCTCCTCTTTGGGGATGGTCTCAAGCATTTAGCAAAGAGACACGAGGCTGTGTCACCTACCCCAGAGGTGGCGCGGGACCTGGGCCCGCAGGCACATCTCCACTCCACCTGCATCGCCCACCCTGTCTCCAAAAATTACATCCAACCTGAGTGAAAGTGATATTCTGGTAGGAATGGCCCTGGAAACCAACCACTCTGGTTTATTATATTTTAAGGAACATTTTGGCTCGTAGGAAGTACTAGTGCTGGTGTCTGCGATTACTACCAAGCTTCTGCCGAGCCTGTGGGGCACACTGGGGGCATGCCTGACACGGGTGCTGTGGGGGCAGTATGTGCTTAGGTGTCTTCAGTCTACACTGGGAACAAAAGAAATTAGGGTTTTACACACTTCAGAAAGGAAGGAAAGCCATCTGTTTATATTTCTAGCTCGTTTTTCTGTTGGGTCATTTGTTTTCCTTATTAGAGAGCTTTGTTTCTGGAAGTCTTCCAGCTAGCAATAATACATATTCAAGTTAAAAGTTGGGAGACCACACATCCAAAAACAAAACTCTATAAGCTTTAAACAGATCAAGATGCTGAAAGATATTATAGTGAACACTCACAGATTCAAGGATTATTAACATTCTGTTGTATTTCTTAATTTTGCTAGAAATTTTTCATTTTAGATTTAATCTACTGTCATTTGTTCGTGAGATCTAATCCATACTATTCTGTCCCCCAAATTGAGATCATAGGGATTGCTGGTTTTTAAAAAACTTGTGATAAAATAAGCACAACACCAAATTTACTATCCTCCTGTAAGTGTGCCGCTCAGTAGCACTAAGTGAACTCCCACCACGGTGCAGCCAATCTCTAGAACTCTTCATGTAGCAAAGCTGAAGCTCTGTACCTTTCAGTGCTCACTTCCTATCACCCTTCCCTTCAGCCCCAGCAACTGTCATTTTACTTTCTCTGAGTTTTATCACCCTGCATATCTCCTACAAGGGAAAGCCTGTAGTGTCTGTCCTTTTGTGCTACTTTTTTACTTAGAAGGTTCATTGATGCCGTAGCAGACGTCAGAATTGGTTTCCTACTTAAGTCTGAACAGCATCCCACCGCATGCATCCGTCACATTTGGTTTATCCATTCATCTGTTAGCAGTCATTTGTGCTGCTGGTGCCTTTTGACTATAGTGAATAACTCTGTTATGGATATGGATGTTCAAATATGTCTTTAAAACCTGCTTTCAGTCTTTAGGTTTGTGTGCCCAAGGAGAACACCAGGACCATATGATGAGTTTTAAGGAGCCACCATATTACCTGGCTGAGTTGTTGTCATTTTCGTTGCCGCCCACAGGGCACAATGGTTTCAATTTCTCACGTCCTCAGCAGCGCTCACTGTTTTCTGTCGTTCTGGTAACAGTCATCCTAAGGGCTTTCAAGTGCCATTGCTTGGGAGACTGGCTTTACAGTTTCCTAGAGTCTGGTGATGTTGAACTTCTTTTCATGTGCTTGTTGGCTATTGGAGTATTTTTTTTTTTTTAGACAAATCTCTGTTCCCATGCTTTGCCTGTTTTCATTTTTTAAGTATTTATTCCACAAGCTTGTCTTCATTATGAACACCACGCGGTGGAAGCGGGGTGCCAGCATCTCTGGGCACACTGATCCCATCCCCTCTGCACACACCCCCAGAAGCGGATCACTGGAGCAGAGGGAAGCTCTTTTTTTTTTTTTTTTTTTAATGAACTCTCCGTACTGTTTTTCCATAATGGCTATGAGAGTTTTCTTTTGCCACGTCCTTCCTAACGCTTACCATTTGTCTTTTGAAAGCAACCATGCTAACGGGCCAGGTGCTACCACTCTCCAGTTTGTACCTGCAGATTCCTGGTGACTGGGAGCGTCAAGAGCATTTTCACGTGTGCTGGTCACATGTGCATTTTCTTTAAAAAAAAAAAAAAACAAAAACAAAAACCTGTTTAGGCACTTTGGCCACTTATTAATGGCTTGTTTTGTCTTTGGGTGTTTGTGTGTTTGGTTTGTGTTCCTTACATATTTTGGATATTAATTCTTCATTAGTTGCCTGCTTTGTACCTGTGCCCTCTACTGTGTGGGCCGCCCCTCCACTCCTTTGTTTCTTTTGCTGTGAAGAAGACTGCTTAATGTAATGCAATCTTCTTTTTCCCTGGCTCATGCTATGGGGGTCCTACCCAGAAAATTGCTGCTTTGACTAATGTTATGGTGCTTTTCATTCAAGTTTTCTTCTAGGAGTTTTACAGCCTCAGGTCTCATGTGTGAGTCTTTAATCCACTTTGAGTTTACCTTAATAGATGAGATAGGACAAGAGCCCAGCTTCTTTCTTTGTACGTGGATGCCCAGTTTTCTCACCATTGACTGAAGAGCTCGTCCTTTCCCCATTGCTTGCTCTTGGCCGCCCTCACTAGAGACCAGTTGAGCATCGGTACCGCCTGTTCAACTCTACCCTCTGGTAGTGAAGTCATCTGTTCTGTGCCTGAGGATGTTCCCTCATTTTTGTTGCTGTCGACCATTTCATTCTAGGTGTAGGGTGACAATTTTTTGTGTCTTCTACTTTTTGTTTTATGTGTCTTTCTTTCTTGCTTCCGTTGTGCTTCTGGGGACTTAACCCAGAGCCACCATGTGGTGCCACATCCTCAACCCATTTTACAATTTTGAGACAAGTCTCATTCAGTCACTAAGCTACCCAGGCTGGGCTCAAGCTTGTGACCTCTTACCTGAGCCTCCCAGAGTGCTGGCACTGTGGGCACAGACCGTGAGGCCCAGCCTCCTTCTGCTCCTGACGGACATCTTTATTCTTTCCAGTTTGGGTGTCCTGCAAATGGCAACGCCACGATCATTCTGCCCAGGCCCTCTGGCTCATGCGCGCCAGCAATTTTGATGCACATGTACACCTACATACATTTGCTTAGCTGAGTCTGTACTTCAAGACTAGCCACAGAAAGTTCCCAAGAGTTGACCAAACCATATTCTCAACAATGGTGCCTGAGAATTCAGTTGCTCTGTGTTCTTCAAAACATTATTAATTTTTTGTTATTAGTGTTTGATTCATGATAAATGGCATAAACACTATTTATTTATAGTTTGAATTGCATCTTTTTTTCATAATTTTATTGATAAACAAATAGCAATGAGATAGTTTCAAATCAAATTGCTAGGGCAGTTTCAATAACTAACACACTGCATACATTCTTCTTAGTGGTTAATTGCTGTACAGGATGCAGACTTGAGATCCTATTTACAAACACCATTAGAACAAATCATTCTATTGAATTGCATCTTTATCTTTTCATATTTTATTGGCTGTTTGGACATCATTTTATGTAAAACATCCACTAGAATCTCTTATCTGTTTTTCAAATACTGCATTGTCTTTTTGCTCCTCACTTGTAGGTGGTGTTTAAAAGATGCTGATAATGGGCCTTTTGATACATGTGTTTCTTGGTTTATTACTTGCCTTTCACTCTCCTAACTGGTGTCTCTTGATAAGCACAAATTAATTTTATATGATTGAAATTCCCTATTTTCCTTTAAGAGTTCTGTTTAAGAAATAGTTTGCCCCACTCCATCCGTATCTTTGCCGAAGAGTTTACGTCGCCACTATACAGCGATACGTGTAAGCCGAGGTTGCTGTCAGCGCAGCTCTTAGTAGCTGCCCCCTGGAAGCAGCCCGCTTGCCCATCAACACACAGCTGGATAAAGAAAATGTGGTATCGGTACAGAATAGAATACGCCTTGGCTATGAAGAGTGACAAGCCTGACACATTGATGGGAAAACAGATGTACCTGGAAAATATGGCACTGAGTAAAATAAACCAACACGTAAGCTTAAACACCAGCTGGTGTCTCACTGGAGTGAGGCAGGTACAAACTCAGGGAACAAAAAAGGGTGTGAGGAAGGGAAAGGAGGCTGGATCTTCTGCAGTGGGGAAGCGGACCTGGGGGCAGGGGGGAGCAGGAAGGGCAGGGGAGCTGAGGGAGTGGGGACGTGCCATGTACAGCAATCTGGTAACCTCATCCACTGTGGCCACCGCATGAGCGAAGGCTAGCGATAGCAGCAAGAATGAAGATTGGGGGAAGATGAGAAAAGAAGGATAACGTGGAGACAGAGCCTTGTAGGTAGGGAGGGGAGGGTGGGCTGAAGGGAGGGCAGGGGCCCTGGGGAAAGGAGGGGCTAAGATACATCGCGTTCAGGTACAAATTCCCTACGACGAATGTGATCACTGTGCATATGTAAATGGTACCAGTGAAATTAGTACTAATTAAGAAAGAAAAACACATTTAAAGAAAAAAATGGGACAGGTGAATGGAGCAGGAGGGGGGGGTCTTAATAAACTATTAATAAACTGTTCTATTAATAAACTATTAATACATTGTTTTCACTTCCTATAGGGCTTCAGGGACACCCCACTTCATTGTCATGTTCGCGTGGTCATTGGTTGGAGTTGCGCCACATAGGAAAGAATAAGTTCATCTTGCAGCTAGACCTTGGTTCCGTCCCCACAAATTTCCTCTTGCACAAGCAAAGGTTCTACAGTCTGAGCCCCAAAACGCTTCTGAGCCCAAGCATTTCAGATGAGGGATTCAGCCTGCGTTTCTGAAAAAGCTTCACAGCCCACATCTTCGGGTCCTCTCTCTGCCCTGTACGGTGTGTGGGGGTCACCCCGCTTCTGCCAGGGAGACGAAATGAGTCGGAGCTGGGCACAGCTGCAGGCCCGGGCTCCCGATGGGGCCCCTCGGGTCCCCAGGTCTGGCTGCAGTCTCTCGCGGGTGCCCCCTTCCTTCTCCCTCAGATCTTCTCATTTCTGCAAGATGCTGACCAGCGCTTGATACAGTACACGAAGCCACGCGGGAGCTGGAAAATTCCGTGCTCTGAGAAAGCGCGGCGGCGTCTCTTTCCTCTCCTGTGCAGGTGATGAACTGAACACTTGGCGTGACTGTTTGAAACCCAGCACCGTGTCATGGAACACACAGCCGCCAAGTGTCCCTCTCAGGTGTCACCCATTCTAACACAGCGGAAAGGAGGAGTCTTGCTCTGGGAGCACATCCAGGGCTGCCGGGCTGTGTCGGAGACAGTGGTCATTGGAGTGGCCGCTGTGCTTGTGACCTCGCTTCTGCAGTGGACACAGCTGGCCCAGAGAGGGAGGATTCTTTCCCCGGATGGCCAGGCCTGGCAGTGGTCTGCATGAGAGTGCTACAGAGATTAACCGGACTTGGACAGTACCCACGAGGTGAACTAACTCTGGAAACCAAGCGCACCTGGGAGCTGTGACAGAGAAAGGGGGAGAAGGGGGGCACAGTTAGCAATTGCTTAGCAGCAAGGTCCCAAAGCAGACGGGGAGCAGAGTTGAGGCGCCAGTACGGGAGGATCTGGTGAGTGTCCCTGTCCTTGCCTGGGAGACGCATCTTCCCGTGTTCCTGGGGTCCATCCAGGTAAACTGAAGCTTCTACCCTATAGGACCCTTTCGATAATCAGGTGGATTAATTTTTTTAAAGTTTTTTATATTACTGAGAAAAAAACAAATAAGGACAAAGACCAAAAAAAGCAACAATAAAATAAAAATGGTACTATACTTCAAAACAGGAATAGAAAACTAATAATTGTTGTTTTGCTACACATTTATAGCATCAAATTTGTTGCTCAGATCACCAGATATATGAATGGAAGACTGATCAAACAAACATTAACTCTTCCTTTCAGTAAGACGCTAGAAACAATATACATTAAAAAAAAAAAAAGCAAAACAAGGTGAGAGGCATCCGAAGGTGTTCACTGCACACGCCGTCTTCATTGCAGTTCTTCAGGATCAGGTGCTTCTGGCATTCATGAGCAGCAAGGGGTTGCTGATGGCCGCATGCATCCTGGTATTTTCCTCCCCAGCTGGCTAAGCCGCAAGAAGAAGTCCCTGGCCCATCTCACCAGGACCCAGGAGAAGTGCAGCGAGACCCCGGAGCTATGGGCCGGGCCAGGGAGCCTGCTCCTCCTAGGGTCTCCACTTTCCTGGTCCCTCTGCAGCCAGAGTGGTCACCCCCAAACCCACACAGTTCTCAGCCAAGATATCCTGCCCTGGCTACAAGTGGAGAAGAGGGTTCCATGAGGGCAGCTGCTGGCCTGGAAAATAGAATCGACATTGGGTGGTCACAGGGGTCTCCTCCCAAAAAGTGTAACTTGGTCAAGCCCACCGACACTAACTTCTCACAGCACACTGGGCGCCAGGCCACACCCTTGGCAGGTGCTGCCTCATTTACGGCAAATGTGTAAGCGGGGCTGCAATCATCCAGACTTTCAGGATTAGAGGAGCCCCCAGTTTCAGAACAGTGATGAGAGAAAGTCAAACTGATTCCCTGGGTCTGTCTCTTGCGTTTTGAAGATGGCATAGTTTTCCCATAATCAGCGCATACAGTCTCCCTGCAGACTGTCCCGTTGCACAGGCTGCATTATGGAGACTCACTGCACTTATTTAAGGAAAGTCTTACTGGCATGAATTTAAATTATTCTAATCAAAAGCCCTACCATGAAGGACGCTTCTGAACCTGTATCTTACACATGTTTGCCAAAGGGGTAGAATTTTTAATTCTTTGAGTTGAAATGCTAAGTCAAAAGTGATCTGTGGTTATCTTTTAATTGAACTGAAGTTCATGTTACTTACAATGAAGTATCTTATACCTTCAGTTTAGGGGCAGTCAGCACATTTCCAAAAGATGCACAACCACCCCCTCTATCTGGTTTTAAACCTTTTCCATCACTCCAGAAGAAAGCCTCACCATTGTCCTTCATCTTCAGTCCGTGGCTGCTCACAGCCTGTTCTCTGCCTCTGTAAGTTTGTCATTCTGGATATTTCATACAAAAGAAGTCATGCAACATATGACTTTAAGTATCTGCCTTCTTTCACTTAGTGTAATGTTTTCTGAGGTTCATCCCTATTTTAGAATATTTCAGAACCTTATTCCTCTTAATGGCTCTTGGGTCACTGGGGACATCCCGGAAGGGGGCTGCAGGCCGTTGGTGTCTTCTCTCATTTGCTCTCCAGCTACCCCAAGGTGAACATGTTCTTCTGCTACATGTTCCTGCTGTGAGGGACTGCTGTGGCACCAGCCCAAAGGCAATGGACCAAGACACCATTGGTAGCAACTACAAATCTATGAGCCCAAATAAACCTCGTTCTTTGTTTCTTTGTTGCTTTGTTTCTTTTTTTT
>NW_004524599.1:15130048-15182018 GCF_000260255.1 Octodon degus
CTCTCCCCCTCTCCCTCTCTCTTGATGCAGCAGTGGAAGAGTGGCAACACTTTCGCATTCAGTTTGCAAGGGTGTGAGAGAACGCATGCGCTGTGATTCATAGAGCAGTCATCTCCGTGAGAAGTTCCCACCCCCTAAAGCAGACTACACTTTGTTGAGAAGCGCTGCAGCCCGATCACCCATGAGTTATCCAAGTTAAGTGTTATCCAAAGGCAAGGGACAAGCCTGCCACAGACTTACCTCCCTCAGACACCAGCCCCAAGTCTGGGGACCCATACCTACCCCCAGGTCCAGAACTCAGTGGAAACAATGAGTTTGTAGTGATAGTTTTATTATTTCAAAGGACACAGATCAAAACTGACCAAAAGAAGAGTCACACAGGGAAGGCTGAGAGGATTCCAAATAGGAAGCTTTTGTCTTTCCAGGGATGTGTCAACCTCCTGGCATTAACCTCATGGCGCTCTGAGTTCTTATAGGCTTCCCTACAGACATGAAATATTGAATCATTGGCCACAGAGCTGAACTCAGTTTCCAGTCTCCTTTCCTCCCTAGAGGACAGGCTAATGTCACCTAATTCCAAGCCCCAAGCTTTCATCACACAGTGCCCTTTCTAACATGACCAGCTTCATTCTGAGATGCTTCATTAGTGTGAACTGCTAGGTATGGTCCCAGATGCCTACCATGAATAACAAAGACCTATCACTTGAGAAATTCCAAGGGTTTAGGTCACCCTCCAGCCCCTGGAAACAAAGACCAGCCTAACTCTTCATTACATAACAATCCCTAATTGCTCAGCATCCTTTGCAGCTAAAGATGGCCACAAAACACAGTTCTGACCAGTGAGACATATGCAGAAGTTCACTGGAAGACTCCCTACAGTCTTTACTTTCCACTGCATCCTCAACCTACCTGCTCCTTCTCCAAGATAAATTGAATAATGCACAGAACAAGTGCAGACTTTTTTCTACTCAGTTTTTCCTAACAATGAGAATGTGGAATTGGTATTGCATTAGGTTTCATAAATCAACTTGAGAAGATAGGAATTCTACAGTAGAATTGTACAGGTTCTGTATAAATTCTCTACCATATTATGTAAGGCGTTTAGCATCTGCAGATTTGGTATCCAAGGAGAATCTTGGAACTGTTCTTCCACGATACTGAAAGGGATACCTTGGCCCTGGGTGGTTAGGGCAAAGGGATGGTTACTGTGTGAAACCAATGGAGAAGGTGGCTGGAGTGTGGGCTGTGGGTAGGTGGGCTTGTGTAGGAAAAGAGTTTGGCATCTCCAGGGATCAGCTTGGCCAAAGGGTGAGGGGCTCTCCACCATGCGTGAAGAACCTTCACATCTGCTGATGACTAACGTAGAGGAGGAGGTCTGTGGAAAAGCTCTTTCCCTTCATGCTTGTTATTATTACTGTTATTATTATTATTATTATTATTATTATTATTATTATTCTAATACTGAATTTGTACCAGTTAAAGCTCTCCTGCCTGCTTCAGATTCTTTGCTATGTGAAAATGGAAACCCAAGTTGGCTTGCGCTATTGTGAGCTAAGTGTAGTTATTTTTTATTTTTGTGTCACTGAGGATTGAGCTCAGGGCCTTGTGCTAGGCAAGTGCTCACCCACTGAGCTACATCCTCAGCCTCCCAGTTAGGTGTGCCTTGCTTGGAGCCCAAAGCTGTCCTGGTACAGCTTCCTGTCATGTGTTTCCTGTCTGCTTGGGGGTCTTTTTTTGCATGTGTGGGAGAACCATTTGTTTCTATTTTTCACCTATTATTCTTTTTGGCCATTTGTTTTCCTTCTTAGAGAACTTCGTATATTAGAGAATTTGTCACTTTGTCTGAAATATGTGTACATAATGGTTTTTAGTTTGCTTGCTTTTATTTTTTTAGTATGTTCTCATTTATCTTTTAACTTGCTTTTGGCTTGATTTATTCTGCAAGTATTTTCGTGTACTTCACTGTTGTCACATTTGTCTTCCTTTGTGGCTTCTGAGTTAATGTGTCATTCTCAGGAATGCCTTGCCCATTTCAGGGATACAGGACATTAATCTTTGAGGATTGAAAGATTATTTTGTGCTATTTACTTTTTATTTTTTATTGTATTATTTACTTGTCCAATTTTCTTACTATAAATTTTCTTCGTTTAAACTTCATAAATTTTGTTATGCTCATATTTGTTTTGGCATAAGAACAAGTTGTATTTGTTCTATATGGGCATAAAAGCAAAGTTACAAATACTAACAGGTAACCTAAACATTTCAACATGCACAAAATATAGCTCCTTTAATCTTCATAGTAGAAAGCTAATTATCTGCCTGTCTATCATCAATGTGCTTATGCTTATTTATCTAGACGAAGTCAGGATTGTTTTGTCCACTCTGCTCCGGAGCTACTGCTGCCTCAGCCTCTCCAGTAGCTGTGACTGCAGGCACACACCTCTGCTCCCAGCTAGAAGGCAGATAGCATTACTATCTCTATGTCAAAGATAAGGCACTAAAATTTGCAGCAAGTCCCTTCCCTGGGGTCACACACCTAGTTGGGGACAGCAAGGTTAGGGCCCATGCAGTCTGGGGATAGAATTTACCCCTCACCCCCGTGCACCAGTAGGACGAAGGCAGAGCTCTCGTTGCATGAACTCTGTTCCGTTTCTCAATTTTAAGTGCCATGTGGTATTTCTGGCTTCAGAAAATGGCTCGTCAGATCTGCTCCAATTCCACCAACCTCTGCATTTGATCCCTACTTACTTGGTTTGATCCCCAAGGTGACTTTAGGACTTGGGACCTAGACTGCTGGGCTAGTTCCTTCAACTGCTTTGGGTTTGGGCTATTTCTATAGCGGGTCTGCTTTGAGGACACCCGACATTTGCTTCCACCAGGTTTAGTAAGACACAGACCTGGCAACACTGTGGAAGGGGAAGAGGTCCTCTCTACTCACAGATGTCACGCTGGGTCACAGGAGAATGACTCAGGGCCACAAGGGAGCAGAGGGAGGGGAAGAAAGTGTTGTGCGAGCTTTTGTGATTTCTATTGACAGGTGAGCAGGTAAGACAGGTGAGCAGGTTTAGGACAGAAAGTTCACCAAGCTCTCAAAACAGGGCTGTCTCAGTGGTCCAGACCTGGCCCTGGGGTGGTTAAGGCAAAGGGACGGTGACTGTGTGAGAAAGCAACAGAGAAGGCGGCTGGTGTGTGGGCTGTGGGTAGGGGGTTTATGTAGGAAAAGGGTTTGGCATCTCCAGGAATCCGCTTGGCCAGAGGACAAGGGGCTGGAGAGTCAGCACGGCCCCAAAATGCCGAAGCATCAGAACCACCACTAACAAGACATGATTCAAACAAGACGAGTATTGTCCTGTCGGCCCTGCCCTGACTAGGAGCATCTTTCCCTTTTCTGTGTCATGGGAGGGTTGCCGATACCATCTTCACACATAACTGTGCAACTTTTGCAATAATCTGATGAGTAGTCTCTGATGCTAGGCAGCCAAGCTCCATTTCTGGTCATTGCAAAGTACAAACAGAGACAGAGAGAGCTGGGCTGCTGTGCAAGGAGAGGACAGAAGAGTGGGCAGCCTGGGGCTCCTGAATCCTGGATCCTACTGTCCCTGAGGCTTTCTCTGTCTCTTCCTTGATGTCTATTTTGCTCAGTTACTTGGAATTCTGCATTTTATCTGTCTTGCTTGTTTGCTTGCCTTTTTGTGGCCCATTCAGTCTGCCCTGGGGGCAGGGCTGGTGGCCAGGGGGATGGAACCACAGTCCCTGAGGTTGCCTAAACTTGCCTAAGCAGGTGCTTCAGACCGCTGAGCTATCTGGTCCCTGCGCTTCATCTTGTGGAAGATAAAATACATGTGTGCTTCAGTTTATTCTTGGAAAGTTCTGCGCTGGGTTTTCAGCACATGCTCGGAGCACCTAAGCACGTCCTCCCACGCGAGGGGGCATTCCAGTGCTAAAAAAGGGCTAATAGATTCAGTTTCCTCTGAGGCACCCAGATGGAAATGAAGAGCAACTGAACTTTGAAGTCTACATGGAAGTCAGGAATTTCGGCGGGGTTTAATCAACACTGCATGGAGTGCGCTGGTATCCTCCGCAGGTGGCTCAGGTGCTTGGACTCCAAAACAGGTTTTAAGAAAGCGACTTGAAAGCAATTAGGCAAGTCATTCTCCGGGAAGTACTGCGCCCTGCTCCTCTCTGAGGAAGGAATATTAATGGAAGATAATCTCTGCTGTCTGCTGGTGGTGCCTGGAAACGAGCCGCACCGGGGAGCCGCTGGAGGGACCCAGGAGCCTCAGTGGGAAGACAGCGTGGCTCCACCAGCAGACTCGTGGCAATGGCCCTGGCGCAGTCAGCTCCTCTAGGGCTGGCGAGCCCATCAGTGACGTGGTGACCCAGTGGGACTCCCTGCTCAGTCATCGTGACTGTAATCTTTCTGCTCTTTCACACTCAATCTGGAAAGTTCAAAATGAAAGAAGAAAACTGCTATGGGCTGGATGTGCTTGTTCATCAGGGGTTAAGAGCTCACGTGTTGGAAGCCTGGTGACCTAGCGGAGGAGCCGAGGAACTAGGAACGGGGAGGTGGTGTGGGAGTTTGAAGAGGTGGAGTGGAGAGGGCGTTAGATCCCTGAGGGCCATGTCCCCAGGAAGCAGTAGCATCTCCGGCTCATGGACCCCTGTTGTTGCAGAAGAACAAGTCGACGCCCCCACCCCTCGGCTTCCTTCCTGAGGGTGGGATCCTCCGCAGCGCCCCTGCGCTCTGACGCCAGCCTCCAGGAGGCCCCGGCTCAAGCCAAGCAGACGCGGGCTCCGTGCCCTGCAGCCTGCAGAACCGTGACCTAAACAACGCTTTTCTTATAAGTGACCCAGCCTCAGGCATTCTGTAGTGTAACAGAAAACCAACTACTCCATAGACCTCGTGGCACCGTGGCTGACGATGCCCCTCTTCACCAAGGAAATCAAATTCCTGACAAAAGGCAGGAGGCTGCTCAGTCCCCTTTGGAGCAAAGCAAAGACCAAAAGAACTGCCCCCGCCCTCGGCCCAAAACACTGCACGGCTTCCCTGTGTTTTTCCAACGGTGGCAGTTTGGTGGGCTAGGGGGTCCGTCACGGCAACACCAACAGCCGCACCCACTCCCACTTATGTTTCCTCTTGGTTCTGCCTTCCGGGAGAGGGGCAGATACCCCAGTGGACATTTTTTACTGCTGTATTTACTGATAAACAAGACTTTAAAAGTACAAGGTGAAAATTCCCTAGAGATCTTTCTGGAACATAGTATTATTCACATCGCTAACACAGGCCTTTTCCATTTCCTTGAATGGCTGACTCCTTCCGGGGCTTTCCCCGCCAAAGCTTGCCTATTCCTGCTCGGTGGATACAGGTGTGGTATGGTTCCTATTGCCCTTTCAACCTTCTTCCTGGGACTCTACCTAGGATTATGAACATTTAAATAAACACCGTTTTGAGGCTCTCCTCTCATTTGCAGGCCCACCCAGTATGGGAACAAAACACAATGCTCGCAGTAGCTGTATTTGTTATTAATTATTCATTCATTTATTCATCTATTTAGATACACATTCAATACACATGTATTAAGCGATGATTATGTGTGATAAGCATTGTCTCTGTCGTCTTGTCTGGGTGCTCCTGAATCTTGTGCTGTAGTTGCAGAGATAAGCTTGTGAATACATGGCTGCACCACAGCAGCGTCGCTGGCAGCAGCAGCCGCTGCCTACTCCAGGTTGTTGACAGCACCCTTTGACAAGGGCCAAACTCGGGGGCTCTTCCGGGTGTCAGCCATGGAACAGTAGACACCCCTTTCTGGGAGGATGGGTAGTGTTAACGTCCTCGCACTCTCAGGAGGGCACTGGGGCAGTGACTCATGCAAAATTTTTACAGAATGAGAATTAGACCCAAGGTAGTTTGACTCCAAGGCTATGACCATCTGAAGATAGTCTCACCCTTTAGAGCAAAGCCAGAGGCAACAAGCCCACTTCTGGCTTGGCCATGGTGGCATCCCCCCGCCAGAGTTTTCTTCGCTTCCTTCTCTTACTTCACCCAGCCATTAAGAGCTTGTTGGTGCTTCTCGGAGACCAGCTGTTGGCCTCACATCTTCAACACATACACGAGAATAAATAGACACACACACACACACACACACACACACATACACACACGCATGGGGGCACAGGCACTGGGACAGAAATGGGGCTTCTTTATTTTATCTAATTTCAGAGCATATGGTTGACCCTCTACACCCACAGCTTCTGGATCCATAGATTCAATCAGCTATAGAAGAAAAATACACAGGAAGAAATTGCTTCTGCACTGGCTGTGTATACTTTTTTGCTTACCATTATTCTCTAAACAAGATAGTATGTTAACTTCTGATACATCATTTATGTTGTAATACGAATTATAAGTCATCCAGACATGACTTAATGTACAGTCCACGGGAGGGTGTGCACGGGCTCTGCGTGAACACTGTGCCCCTTCGTATAAGGGACTGCAATGTCCAGAGACGTTGGTATCCGGGATGGATGCTGGCTCCAGCCCCTCTGGACCCTGAGAAACAACCTTTTCTCTCTTGCTGTGCTTTCTGCTTGCTTATTTTTGGTTTTTAAACTTTTTATTAGTACGAGTTCCCAGTACACTTGTCGGGAATTGATATGTTGTCTCTGTTTTTGTCAACACTAGCAAGGTCTCTTACCTATTTGATGACCTCCAGGTATTCTGGAACTGGTCCCCCACAGATATCAGAGATAAATGTATAAAGAAAGTCATACTCTCGTGTTACAGAATTTTGGGGGCTGGGAAGATAGCTCAGTAGAATAAGTGCTTCCCTGGCAAGCGCAAGGGCCTGAGTTCAATCCCTGGTACCACCAAAAACAAATAAACAAACAAACATGTTACAGAATTTTCAGATAGAGTAAAACAGTACGCTTGCTAGGCCTGGTGTAAGCAGGGCGACCAATACACAGCGTGTGCTTGTACTCAAAGGAAAGGAAATCTGGCTTGGGGGCTTCCAGGCTAAGCATACGCCCTGCCAAGAGACCATGTTCTTTGCTTGGAGTCACAGCAGAGGACCTGAGCTAGCAGGGGCGGTGTCCATCACAGGCCCCTGTGCCTTGTCCCCAATGCCTGGTGTGAGGAGGGATCGCCAGACATCTGGTGAGAACTCAGCAAGATGGGTGTCCTACTGTTCTTAGGGAGAAGCACTATTTTTTTTTTCATGTATTTGCTACAGGGTCTCACTACGCACCTTGGACTCCTAGTGATCCTCCTGTTTTCAGTCTCCTCAGCACTGGGATTACAAGTGTACACCACCACACCCAGGCTCTGTCACCAGCTCAGCATGCCCGGGAGCAGAGCCAGCATGGCATGTGGTCCAGGGATTGAACCCCAGACCCTGTGCCTGCCTAAGCAGGCACTTAGTCCACTGGCCCAAGAGAGGAATCATTTTTTAAAAAATCTTTCTATAAACTCCATAACACTGAGAATAACATTGGATATAAGTTATTAAAATGACTTGTGTGATAATCTACTTGCCAAATTATTCCTTAGCCTTGCCTTGCTCACCCCTCATAGCATGCTAGGGGTCCCTGACTCCTCAAGGACCCTGCAGGGCAGCTCTGGGTTGGTGTTGTTTGCACCATGGGCAGGCAGCCAGCTCCTCCCCACTTCCTGATGGTGAGGGAATCTACAGCAGACCAGCAAAATAGAATAGGCGGCCTGGAACCCCAGGACACCCTCGCCATCCTCATCCTTGTAGGGAGGATCACAGAGTAGAGGCAGAGTCAGGAGGGCGAGAAGGTACTGAGCGAAATGACAAAGAAGAGTTCGCTTGACACATGCACAATGGGGCTCCTATCGCAGGGTTGCCAGGTGCCATGCAGGATGTAGAGGTGAATACAAGTTTCAGATCAACAATAAACACATTTGTCACCTAGGCCTTCTATACTAAGTCTAGCACTCCTCTCCTGTCACTGAGCTTCTTTCGCCTTTCTCATGCCCACAAAGTCCCCTCCCAGCTCCTTCATTATGACCACACCTTTTGTCCCCTCTGGGCCTCTGTGTTCCCAGGATCTGCAGAGAAATCCAGGCCCTTCTGCTGCCCTCTGAGCACTCTGCCCTGGCAGCTCAGTCCTGGTTGGCTTTCAGGATTGCTTTGCAAGCACGGAGTTGTGAAATTCCTTCAGGCTTGTGAGGTGGGGAGTTGTTAAAATCCAAGGTGTTCCGCCAATCTGAATGCGACTGAGTCATATGGAGACTGGGTTAAGGTGTAAACAGGCAAATTGTGATTCAGTGGATCTGGGGTGGGGCCTGAGTTCCTTCATTTCTGACAGTTGGAAATTCCCAATCAGCTGGTTCACATGCACTGGTGCTGTTGTCTGAATTGTGTCCCCTCTGCTGTGCCCCTGTGCTATCAAACTGATATGCTGAAGGCTTCAGATACTTCAAGACACTGGCAGGTGGCAGAGCCTGCAGACGCAGGGGAGAGAGAACAGCGCTGCCGACACTGCTGTGACCTGGACTTCCAGCAACCGGAAGCATGAGACAGTGGGTGTGTGAAGCCCCCAGCCGGCCGACCCCAGGCCCCCAGCCAGGTCAGGGCAGGACATCCCGAGGCCCCCTAAAAGTAGAAGGACCAGCCCTGCCGCGGCTGTGTGGCATGGGCATCAAGAGCTAAGCAGAACTAAAAAGGGTGAACTTGGAGCCCAGGTTCCACCGGCAGCCAATCATGGTGAAAGGGAAAGAGCAGGAGGAGGAAGAGGAGGGGGAGCTGAATTTTTCCCTAACAACTTAATTCTTACCTTTCAAAAAGTCAGCCTTTGTCAAGTCTGGATAAATTGAAACAAACCTGTCTTCTCAGGCATTCAGAGCTGCCTCTCTGCTTCCCTCAGGGCTGGCCACCCTTTGGAGGCTTTGCAGGACCCTGGGGATGATGGGGAGGGAACCCCAACCCCGGCAATGTGAGATGCACTGAGCCTGCTTGTCTTGTCATCGGTGGCCCTACAGTGGTGTCCTCCCCTGCTGTTGACCCCCTGTGGTGCAGCCTTTGGTCCACGGGGTCACCTTGCTTCCCCTCACCTTGTTGGCCTCAGCTTCCCCAGGTCCCTGGCCATGTCCTGAGCTCTTTCTTAGGGGACATCTTGGATGCTGTTCTCTGGGAGCACAGGACACTTGGGACTGTCATGAGCCTTTCCACTTAGGCTACCGGGCCACCATTTTAATTCTGATCCCTTCCCAACCTGGTTGGGGGTCCTCTGCTGGGCCCTGGGATCTTCCCCTCAGAGTCTCACACTGTGCCTCCCAGCGGCGCCCCCAGTGCCCGCTCTGTAGTGGGCAGGGCTCAGCACTCTCCACCTTATATCTTTTCCCCAAGTTGCTGTGGCTTGGCTATGTGGCCCTGAAGGCCAAGGTAGTCCCCAGCCTGCCACACGGTGCTGCGGCAGTGACAGACCCTCCAAGCTACGGGGCCTACTAAGCCAGGTGTGGTCCTGAAGGAGTTCCTGGGAGCCCGACCCCTTTCCCCTCTCTCAGCTTCCTGGCTGCCCTGAGTTGAGCACTGTCCTTGGCCACCCACTGCCACCGAGAAACGCAGCCTCTCCACAGGCCAGAGCAAGAGGGCTCACTGCCCCTGACCAAGCCTCCAAAGCCGGGCCAGAGCAGACCTTCTCCATGTGTTGGTTACTGAGGTGTTTTGGCACAGTGGCAGGAAGATGGCTGTACTCATCACCTATATTATAACGCCCCCTGTGCCAAAACACCTGGACTTTTGAAAAAACCAAATCCTGGCTCTTGCAACTCACAAAGCCTTTTCCCTAGAAACAATCGCCTCTGCGGAGTGCTTAAGGCATCTCTAGAGAGTCACTCCTGAAGTCCAAACAGTGAAGAAGAGCTCCGTTTCTTCTCTTACAGTGATTCTTGTAAGGACCCCAGAGTATGGCAGGGGACAGAGAAGCTTCCTGCTGCCTGAATGACAGTGAGACAAGCGTGAAGCAAATTTCAAGGGCAAAGTCACACTTCTTAAAAACTACTAAGAATTATTCCACTACACTGTACATGGCTTTCCCAACATTTAAGTCTTTCTTTAGTTTTCCTGGGACAAAGTGGTTTCCCCTGGACAGCATGCACGTGAGTCCCTGGCTACCTTACTAAAAACAGATGCCTGGTTTCAGGAGCCAGGAGGTGCAGCCAGTGCAAGTGACCACTGAAGCATTTAAGGAAAATAGCTGAAGGCAATGTAGACACCGCACAGTGGAATGCTATTCAACCTCAAAGATGCAGGCAATTCTGACACATACTATAGAGCACCAGGACTACAGGCCGGTGCCTCTGTGCCCACCTAGGAACCAATTTGTGAGAAAAATCTTCAGGAAATATGGTAATAGGAAGGGAAGGACTGGGACGTAGGTGCAGGGAAAGGAGGTAATCGGTTCACACAGGAAGGGAATTATCGCATGTGGAAGCTAGAACAAGTACGTGTGTGCCTCACTACCCAGGGAAGACTGCTTTCCCTGATAGAGGACTTCCAAATGTTACAGGGAGATATAACGCCTAATCTGCTAGATGTCCGATATTCTGAGTGCATGTTCCCTAAAACTGAAGAATGGATTCTGAAGGACAGTGAAAGTTAAGGATAGGACCTTTTATCGAGAGAGAGGTAGCTCCTAAGAGAGACAGGAGGGGACCCCAAAAGTGGGTTGCCACAGACTCATTTTACAGCGGAGGTTTTATAGAAACAAATCACAAGGTGGGTACAAATCACAAGGTAGGTGCCACATGGGACAAAGCTATGATCAACTGGTGAGATTCTCAGTACAGCCACTTAGGTAATACTGATCTGGTGGGAAAGCAACTAGACATGAGAGAACAAGGAGCTTTCTTAGATGAGAAGGGTCACGGGGTCCTGGTCACCCACGCGGGTGGCTGATGTCCAGCCAGAACCACAACCCTAACTGTGTAGCTCTGGGGGAGGTATGTAGGCCTCATCATTCCATCTGCATCTTGGGGCCTGGCCCTCAGCACATGCGCCTCCAGTCACAGTGGTGATGTGTTCTGGTCTTTTACACTCACTCCTTAGAGAGCCCAGCCCTGCCAGGCTGCCTGGAGTTCTTCCGCTAACCTTAGCTTTCTGTGTGTCCAGGACCACTGAACACTGGCTCTGGAAGATGCTAAAGTCTTTTCTGTAAAGCGGAGGATCCTGTGGGCTCTTCTGCTATACTTTAGATCATCTGTAGATCCCTCGTAATAACTAATATAAATAAACTCTTTATAAGTAGTTGTTATGCTGTATTGTTCTGAGAATATGACAAGAAACAAAAATTTGTAAATGTTCATTACAGATATGATGCTTTATTACTTTTTCAAGCCACAGTTGAATCCAAGGGTGTGGAGCCTGCAGATACAGGTCGTACGTGTTCCCCTCCACCGTTTAAACTCACCTGCAGGTGCCATGCTGAAAAATCAACTCCAGCCATAAAAATCTTGACTTCATAGAATTCTCAGAGGACCTGAAGATACTGGCTCAGCTGTGGAGGAAATTTCAAATCAAAACTGTCTTCATGGTAATTCGGTGTGTTTATTTTCTATTTTGAAAATCAGAGCCAGGAGAGACAGAGTTGGAAGTGGAGTCCTGCCAGCAGAATCCAGCGCCCAGTGGAGTACAGCACCAGCACTATTTCCACAGTGCTGTTGCCAGCAGCGCTCTGCCCTTCAGTACTGGATGCAAAGTGCCTTGTGAGATGTGTGTTTATTCTGACACGTGCTCTGCTGAGAAAAACCTCTCCTTCCTGCCTGTATCATTCTTGGAAATTGATTGGAAACGAGTCCCTCCCTTCTTACTCCCACTTGGAGCGGAGCCGCCCTGTGGCTTGGCCATCGTCATTGTGAGAACCTTAAAGAGTTAAACAGTTGATGGAGAACTATTTTGTCAAACTCTCTGGGAGCAAGCTGCTGAGTCTGCATCTTAAACAAGCATCCCAGATGAACGTCAGATTGACGAGCTGCCACATAGACAAGCACATCTGATTTGGTTCCTGCGAGAAGAATCCTAACCAACGCCCAGTGCCACGTATTTACACATCCATGTCTCTGCCCTTGTCAAAGCACAGCCAGTAAGGCACAACTTGGAAGTAGCACCACCTTCCTCTCGCAGATGAGGGGACTGAGGGAGAGGATTAAGTTGGATCTCAGTGCAGGCAGCAATCTGAGGCTTTGCTGCGCACACCTTTTGTTCTCTATTGAAAATCAAGACGAGCGTTCTGCTCTGTAGTGAAACTCCACCTGGTTCAGACACCCAGGCCTCTTGCAAAGAAGGGAGGTTCTGATTAGGTGAAATAGTCATGCTTTTGTGTTTAAAACAAACCCAAATACAATAGTGAGAGGATTCTGTTCAAGTAAGCCAATTCCAGTAGGGATGGCTGTGTCGCTAACAAGCCAAAGAGATAAGCGAAGGGCCGGGTTCTGTGAGAGTAAACCAACAACACTAGAAGGCCGGATCCTATTTAATAAGGCTGCCATCAGTGGTGGAGAGGCAGGAGTTGGCCCAGAAGTCGTTTCTTCTCCATTCTGGATAATGATCTAGAGAGGTACAGCTGTCTTTGGGAAGGGCTCTCCGCTCTTAAAAACAAATGCAAAGAGTAAAGTCATGTGTCACGGGTGAGTGTCTGGAGATTGTAGTCACCGTCTCACAGCCTTGAGCTTACAACAGCCATCTTATGAATTTGTTGTCTTAAAAATCTGTCTGTCTATCTGTCTGTCTATTTGGCTCAGGCTCTCGCCATGCAGCTCACACTCGTAGTGCTCCTCCTGTCTCAGCCTCCACAGCGCTGGGTGTTCAGGCATGCATCCTTCTGCTTGGCAGCAGGCGCTTAGACCACCGAGCTAGCTCACAGGCCCAGCAGCCGCCTTGCAGCCCAGAGGTTCCAGCCTCCACCTGCCCACCCCGAAGGTGCCTCTGGAGAAGGAACCAGGACCAGGTGTGGGGCTGACTGGGAGGTCAGAGAGGTCCCTGCCCTGATGCTGGTAGAAGCTTTGACACCCTGAAATAGCCCAACCTGGAAGGACCCTGGTTCATGATTTCTTCTGCGTGTGAAGCAAAACCCCTCTATTGCTCAAACTTCAGTTTCTCACTCAGGGGAGGGCTCAGCGAGCTCTTATAGGAGAATATGACCTTCAAAGCTCGTGAACATTTGCGTTATTTGTTGTTTGTTTTTGAGAAACTGTCATTACAGCCTTTGTAGCTGTTCAAGAGCAATTCAGTGTTCTTCCCCCACACACACACTCTACCCCCCTACACACACACTATTGCATTGGAGCTTGAACCATAGTCTTCTAGCTGAGATACTTCCCCAGCCTTATTTGCTTATTTATTCATTTGGAGACATCATCTCTCTAATTTGCTACCCTGCCCAAACTGGGCTGAACTTGTAACCCTATCACCTCAGCTTCTCAGAAGCTGGGACTGTGCTTTGCATCTCATGATTACAGTTTGTCTCTGCAGTATTACCTGGATAAATACTAAAGTGGTGTGAGGAAAAGACACGGGGTGGTGCAGAGGCATTCCCGTAAGGTTCCTTCCAGACTCGTGCCAGGCTGCGGTCCCTCACAGAAAGCAGTGTGGTCTTTGCAGAGAGCCCAGCTACATCCTCCTCTCGTATATTTAAATCGCTTCTGGACCATACAATACCTACTGCAATGTGAATTCTACACAAAGTTTTATACAGTATTTTCTAGGAGAAAAATGACAAACAAACATCTGTCCACATTCAGTACAGCCACAGAGTCCCTGAATGCTTTCCATCCGTGGCTGGGGGTTATGGGTGCAGAACAAAGCATGGGGTGGGTGGCAAATGCCTCACAACTTAATTCTGCAAAGGCAGAACTCTCCATCCTGCTGTGCATCTGAGAAATCCAAGCGTTCTGCAGGTCTGAGTGGCCACAGCTGCCTTCCCGGGCGTCAGAGCAGTGTGGTGAGAGAGCTTCAGGGAGAGGAGGTGTGTGAAGAGACAGGAAGCCACGAGAAAGTGTAGACTGTGGCTGGTAACATGTGAGGGATCAGGGGACCCCAGGGAGCCCCAAGAGGGCAAATTCACACCACTGAGAAACGAAGCCCCTGGCAAGCGGGAAGCGTGGCCCGGGCTCATGCTTTCAGGGAGCACGTTGGGCTCCATTTTATCTTTTGATCCTAGTTGATCTTAGATTAATGTCTTACAGACTGTGGGATGGAAGTCTTAAGGCCTTCGTGAAGTCAGCCAAGAGGACTGTGACTGGTACCGCGGTGAGCGCTGGGAGGCAGGCAACGTAGACCAGGAAATAAATAAAAAGACACACTCCGTTTCAAGTGTGTGATATATCTGCCTGTGGGTGCACAAGTGCATGAGTGTGCGCATGTGTGTATTTGGTCAGTGTGCGTGCATGTATTTATGGTGGTGTGCATGTGGACTCTGTGTGTACACATGTACATCCATGTATGTGTTTATATGCAGTGGATGTTTAAGTGACAAATGTTGCAGAATTTTAGACATGTTTCAGAGACAAAGAGTCTCACTTCTTTTGAGTCTAAATCCATCACAAGTGTGTGAAATGCATGCATGGTGGAGTGCATGTATGTACGGTATATGTGTGTATCTGTATGTGCATTTCACCTACGCATGTGCTACGTGCACATCTGTGGGCATGTGTGCACATGCATGGTATGTGCATAGAGTACGTGTGTGATGCGTATGTGCTGTGTATTTGTGTGTGTGCCTGTTCAATGTGCCCGTGATATCTGCGCACATGTGTGTGTGGCAGGCGTGTATCCCATGTTGCATGCACAGCATCTTCTCACAACAGTTGCAGTTCAGGTTGCTGATGCCGTGACCTCCGGGCTTGCAAAGCTGAGCAGAGGCTTGTTGGGCTTGGGGCAGGTGCACAGGGCAGCCCGCGATCGGTGGTACTGTTTGCTTCTCCTGGGTCAGGTGTCTGGCCAGGCAAGGTCTGGACTTAGCAATTCCTTTCAGAATAGCTGCATTGTTTGGATTTATTTACGCAGTTAAACATGTTTGGATACAGACAATAAAACCGCAAGACCAACAAACATGAACGGTGCCCCAGCTGGACGTGCTTCATTCTTCCTGTTCACCTGGCTGAGCGAGTGCGAGCCCCGGTTAGGGACCCAGCCACTGCTGCCGATAGCTAGGGCAGGAAAGAGGCCTGAGCTCTCTCTCGGGGCTGTGCAGGGCAAGGGCTCGCAGAGATCCCCATGCGCCTCGTTGGCCCCACCGATCCCTTGTTAGTCACCACACCTAAGTTCCCACTTTAGCGGTGCATTCCTGATGCTTAGAACGCACAACTCCTGTCAAGGAAAGCTTGCCTCTGCCCTGGGAGGTGGGGCAATAGCTGCAAGTGTTCAGTGATGACAAGCGGTGGGCATTTCTCAGAGAGGAAAAATCTCACTCCTTTTCAGCCCAGACCCCTTCAAATGTACAACCTCCAAGCTTTCTGAACCTTCCTCTTTAAGGACCTTGCTTGTCTGCTGGAGACAACTGGTGGCATTGTCAGCATCAAAGACGAAGAAAGGCCTCCTGGAGTCAGGCTCATGAGCGAAGCCTTCGCCACCTTCCCAATCTACCATCTGTCTTGTTGCCATCACAAGCAGCCCAACTGGTTTTTATTGGGGCTGAAGAAACCTTGACTCCAAAGTGAAGTTGACAGCCAAGGTGTCCCAGAACATCCAAGAGAATGCCAGTGTCTAATGGTTACAAAGTGTGTGTGAGTTCACTCCCTGTCCATGTCAACTGCTCCTCCAGAGGCTCAGGCAGCGCTGGGGCCAGGAGGGGACGTTGGGCGGCTTCTGCCTTAAAGCGCTTGGCGCCGAGGGGTCTCCACCAAGCTGAGTTCTGAATCTTGGCAACAGGTTACCAAAGGGGATCTGAGGGCTCAGAAACAACCTGGATCTTTAGCAATCATCACGATCTCTCCATCCCTCTGTTCTCTTGGGCCCTCTCTGAGGGTCAGGTTCTTTCTCTGAGGCCTATCAGGTCCCCCCAGAGTGAAGAGCTGAACCCTCCCCACAGTGGGGCCCTGCTTCACAGCCTTCCTATGCAGCACTGGCCCTGACTGCTCTGGGAAGCCAGCCTGGGCCAGAGGCCACCCTGGGGCAAATGAACCATGATGAGGAGAGAAGTCACTGAAGACAGGGACCGCTCTCGTGAGAAGCACACGGTGGGACATTATGAGCAGCACCTCTCAGACAAGGAAGAAGGGAGAGAGACACACAAATATCATGTGCTCAGTAAAATGTGAACACGCTGCTCAGAGAGATGGCAGCAGCTCCCCTGCAGTCTAGTGCAGAGCCAGATGCAGGACAGGTGGCACTTGAGGCTGGGACCAGGCAGAGGGGGAGCGGGAGGGTCATCTTGGGAAGCATGGAGGTGACAGCTTGGAAGGCAGCTCAGTGACGACTTCATCTGTCTTACTCTGCAGCGCACCAGAGGGAAAGCCTTCATCGCTCTGCCCCAGTGCCCCAGCACCCCTCTTCCCTCTGCACCAGGAAAATCAGCACCAACCAGCACGTCTGTCTCTCTGGAGCACTGACTTCAGGTTCCCCCTGAAGCTGACAGAGCCCGGGGTGGGACTGTGCAGGTGTGACCTCCAGTTTTCATACTAAAACCCTGGAGAATTGGAGTGGTGACATGTAATGGTGTGAACAGCACACAATTCCCCTTCTCGTGGATCCCTATTTGTGACAGACCACTGCTGCCTGTGGAAATATTCTGCTGCTTCCTCACATCTGTGTGACATTCCTAAGCACAGCCACCCAGAATTAGGCTGTATCTGGAGACAAGGGCTTATCAAGAGGCAACCAACGCAAAATGAAGCCTTTAGGATGAGCTTCAAGCCACTGTGACAAGCAGACTGGTGACCTTATGAGAGATCAGGACCCAGACACACTCAGAGGGAAGACCAGGGAGGACAGTTTGAAAAGGTAACAGTCTGCGAGCCCAGGAAAGGCACGGGAACCAAGCCTGCTGCCCAGCGTCCCCTACCCTTGGTTGCTACCGTGACACCAGCATCCCGGAAGCAGCCCAGGACTGGGGATGAGACAGGCCTGGTGGGATCAGGAGCACAGAGCACAGCCTGGCAGGCCTTGCGTGGTGTTCTCCAGCTGTACGCAGCTGAGCTTATTTTCCCTTTACTATTCCTAAAATGAAGTGGAAATGTCATAATAAGCAGTGGGCTCGAAGGAGCTGGAAGAAGGAGCTGAAGAAGAAAGGAAAAGAGCCCGCTTTCCTGCTGAGCCCAGTGATGAAGTCAGAGGTGCTGATCTGCCCTGGCCTCTCTGCTGTTGGACCGCGGCCCTCCTCAGAACAGTGCGGTAGAATCGCCAGTGGTCATGGGGACCAGCACGCTGCACCGAGACCATGTGCTTTCTGTGACAGGGCTCAGAGGGTAGGCTTGTATGGCAGCCACCATGGCTGAGGTGTGGCCTTCAGGATCACAAGCGGGGTCCCTAACAGAATTCTCTCTTTGTTACTCTGTGTTACTGAGGCCATTCTGTGTTGTAAGTGTCCCCATCAAACCATAGAGACAGTGTGGTCCTTCCCAAACTGGGTGCCCTAGGTACCCATGCTTTCCCCAGAGGATAGTGGGCACAGGCCTGCACATTTTCATCTGCCTGCTGGAGGAAGTGGATCCGGAGACTCAAGGTGCTGCCGCTGGACTTGGAGACACTCCTGGAAATGAACATGGATGTTCCCAGGAGGAAAGCCTGTTCCCCGCCCCACCTGTCAGCTTGTACAGTCAGGCACCCCAGGCGACTGCAAGGAGCTGACAAGGCTGAAATCGCCCCAGCCTCACCCAGGAGGCAGGGCACTGGCCAGGTGTGGCACACTCTGTGTCCCAGTTTCTCAGTCTCCAGGAGTGGGGACCACCAGATCCACTCTGTCCTCTGCTTCCTTGTGGCGATGGGTTCCCTGGGGCAGGAAGACAGTTCCAGTTTTACACCACGCGGCTCTGTAGGTAGCAACCAGGGAAGCAAATACCATCTCCAAATGAGCACTGAGGCTTGCGTGTCCTGTCCCCAAATGGAGGAATCCACTTCTCCCTGTCCTCCCAGGACCAAGACATGTGAGCAGCCTGAGAATAATTTGGGCTCCTTTCAAACCAATATTTCTTTAACAGTAATCTAACATTTATTTAGCAGAGTTGGCATTTAAAAAATAAATAACATACATCATTTTTATTTATGTCCCAAATTTGAGATTTATGACATGCATTTATTAAGCGTTATGTTCCAAACCACATGGTTTATTGGCAGCCATAAATGAGTTCAATTGCTTAAAATGTACATAATAAAATAAAGTACACAGCCCCAATAAACAGTGCCAGGCTGCCCCTTCACTGTTCCTAAGACATTAGCTGACTCTGGGGCTGGTTTGAGGCATCTGCAGCTGCCTGCTCTGAGGGATGGAGGCTGGGCCCGCAGCTCCACCCCGGGTACTCCACGCTGGCAGAGGGTTCCTTAAGGGAGGAGAGGGAGACAGAAACAAGTGTGCGGAAGTGCTGGGGCACACCTGGCACACTGCTGAGCACACACCTGGGTGGCACCCACGTGTCTGAACCGCGTGGGAAATTGGCCAAGAAGAGCCCTGTGGACAACCCGATAGACTCTTCCTTGACATGCAAGAGCTGAGGGCAGCTTGGTGCCTCTGCAGAAGCAAAGGCCCCCTGAGTATTTTTCTCTGGCGGAGGGGCTCTTGAACTCCCCTTTTGCAAGGTCGTCGGAGGATGGGGCACACATGGACTTGATGAAGACACCTGTGTCCTCTGTGTGGCCTGCAGGTATAGCCATGTCAGGCACAGCACGACCTTCTTCAGCAGAGCAGACTCACTGTACACATCGCAGGCATGGGTGAGGTTGGCGGGGAGGCTGGGTTACCTGGCAATAGATTCCAGTTCATCTCTCGCAGAGCGGCACCCTGGGGACCTGTCCTCTAGATTGCCCCTTGATGTGATGGAACCAACTGCAGGAGGATCTGGCATCTCCAAAGCAGTCACTTGAAGGTGTCCTCCTCAGCCCCCACCCCCAGGCTAGCTTCTGCTTCAGTACTACTCTTGGAAGTTCTCAAAATGTCAACTTGTTGAAGGTTTGGCCACCAACCTGTGGGGTATTGGAAGGAGGTGGAACCTTTAAGAATTCAAATACAGCTTCTCTAACTGCAGTGGAACACGCATCTCTGACAAAACAAAACAAAAAAGCTGGATGTGTTGGGAGCCATGGAAGCTGGGAAATTGATCAAATGTGTGTAGGCCGGACTAAACCTCAATGCCTAAAGCAAACAAGCTGCCTCAGGCCTGAGATAAGCATCCTGTCTGGTTAAAGTCAGCTATTAGTCACTAGGAAACCTTGTGTCACATTTTACTAACTTTGCAAAGTTTAAATAAAATACCGTATTGTTGTGAAAAAAAATATGTACACACAAGATAGTTAAGAAAGATGTACAGTTACTTTTTCTTAGTTCATTGAAAAGAAAGGTTTGTACTAATTGTTTAGACAAGATATCATGCCTATATCTTGTCCTCTGAATAACTACTATGAAGACAACAATATGCAATGTATTAATTATTGTAACTGTCCTACTTACCTGTTTTGAAATTGTTTTATTGTTTATCTTTTTTTTCTCATTAAAATGAAAAGAAGAATCTGAGACTAGTGGAGGAAGTTATGTCCCTGGGAACATGCCCTGGAGGGCAGATGTTGGGTCCCTGGACACCTCCTCTTTCTCTCTTTGCCTTTCTGGCCTCCATGTAGCACACAGACCTTCTCTGCCACGGAGGAGGGAGCCTGCTCAGGCTTCAAGCCACAGAGCCAAGCACCTATGCACGGACACCTCACAAACCGTGAGCCAAAATACAACTCCCCCCCCTAAGTTGTTGATGTCAGTTGTTTTGTCACAGCTAAAGAAAGCTGACTGACACAGCACTATTCCAGAACACGAGGGTGAGGAAACTCCCAGGGTATTCTCCCGAGCAAGCCTCCTCCTCCTCGTCCTTCCCTCTCGGAGGGCTTCGCAATCATGACACAGGCAGAGATGTGGACTCCGAGTTTACAAGGCGCCTGCCAGTCAGAGACAGTTGACAGGTGTGGTTGGAGAAGTTCCGTGCACGCTGATGAGCAAGCTGTCAGGCTAAATGCCACTCTGACATTTGAAGGAAAGGGCTCGTGTCATTTCTGGCTGTTTAAGGGCAAGAAGCCTGGAACTCTATCTTCTTGTTAAAGTGACAAGGAAGAACAAGCAATTTTTTTTTCTTTTCTTCTCCTTTAACAAGTAGAGACTAGGAGGGCACTTGGTACTATAATGAGCTCACCAGATAAAATTCCATCCACTTTAGGAAGGTGTGTTGCTCTTATTTATCACAACCGCCATTGTCACATTTCTGTGCATGGGGGCGGAGTCCTGCAAAGTCTCTAGGAAGTGAACTCACTGTCATGGTGCCTGATTTGGGGATGACAAAACCTAAGGACAGCAACGCTGAGAGGCAAGGGAGAAATTAGATGGGATGACCGAAGGTGTTCAATAACACGCACACCCACAGTGTCCAAGCAGCTTCTACATCACCACAGCACGAGTTACACCCTGGCAGCCTCAGAAGCCCACATCCCTCGGATCTGGAAGGGCAGTAGGGGAGAAGCATGGCCAAAGCACCTGCTGGATCAAAGCCTTCACATGGGAAATGTCCATGGTAACTTGAGAAGGAGTATGAATTTATTAGGAGACTGAAGTACGTTAGGAGGATTTTCAGCAGCCATGACCACGATCAGGTCTGCCATGTAGTGAGGCAGCCAGGGATCATAGGACGGAAGGGCGGAAGAGCCACTGGAGAGGGCCCAGTGGGGAAGAAGGAAGCTGGGGGACTAGAAGGACATCCGGCCCCTGGGCTGGGCTCCAGGTGAACAGAGGCGGATGCCAGGAAGGGACACCCAGTACAAAGGAGAAGGATCAGGGCCCCTTGAGTGACTGCTGCCAGGAGTCTGCTGAGGGAGGGGTGCCTCTGCATGGGCCAGGTGCACGGGCTAGCTACCCGTCTGTACTCAAAAGTCTCATGAAAATGTGATTAAATTAAAGAAGCACTTTGAAACCCTCAGATGAAAGGAAGCTCAAAGGATCATTATTTTGGTGGGTTTCATAAGCCCTCCTCGGCGTCTCACCAGGCAGCCTTTCATGATGAAGAGAACGCTGTCCTCATCTTGATTTTAATTGCCTCTGATGCCGCAATAGCGTGTGCCAGGCGCGAACAGAGCGAGTGTTGCAATGCAAGCTGTGGGGTGGGCTCGCTCGGGTCTCAGAAGTTCTGGTTCCGACAGGCAGAGCTCAGGCGTTGAATGCGGCCCTGCTCCCAGTCCCGCGGTCCCTGGGCTGATTGGCTAGTGCACCCTTCTTAGGTTAGTTTAGTCAGAGTGGAAACTCTTTTAAACATGCAAGAGCTCTTCATTCTTGAGCAGCTTGTACTTGTCTGATGGTTAGGATTTAATGCTGAGCTAGACTGAAGTGATTCCTGCCTGGCAGAATGAATTATCTAATAGTAATGAGGATGTTTAAGGCATCTCATGATCAAGTGAAAGCATCAGAATGGAATCAAATAATCTTCAAGAAAGCTGCTTAACATTCAGGAAATAAAGGGACACTTTTGCTAAAGACAACATTCGGAAAATCCCCTGTTCCGCGTCCCAAGGCTGGGAGGCAGTCTCTCCTGTCGGGACAGGGCAGGAGGCATCACCACGTGGACGTGGTTATCTGCCTCGAGGAGACGCGACGCCGTGCGGTGGTCTTGCAGGCCGCGCAGCCCGGGTCCGAGGCAGGTCAGCACCTGCCCTGCTGCCTCAAGGTGCAAGGGAGAGGGGAGCAGGAGCTTGTTTCCCTTGAAGGGAAGCAGAGGGGGCAGTGGTAGAGCCTGGACTCATGTCTGCAGGGGCCGCCCCAGCTGGGTCTCCCAGCACGACCTGGGAGGAGGAGGACGTCTGCCGGGGTTGTGGCACCGCTGAAGGAACGAGCAGGAGACCAGCTATGGAAGCCGGGGTGGGGGTGGGGTGCAGGCTCTCCGTCCCGCGCAGTCTGTGCTCCCAAGGAAAGGCTGCTCATTAGGAAGGACAACGTTGTCGCCCAGGGCGTGCTGCCCAGAACACTGCTGGCCCCTCCCGCCTTGTAGCGAGGTCCTGAATTCCCCTCCGCCCTTTGCTTCCTGCCCTCTGCCGTCCTCACTCTTGAGCACCCGAGGGCACCACATTGGGCACTGTGGACACTGTGGACGAAACACACAGTGGCTGTACCCAGGACTCACTGTTCGAAACAGGCACTCGCCCGCCCTTCTTACCAGATCAGAAGCTCTTTAAGCAGTTCTAATCCTGGTGGCCTCAGGACCCATCTATCTCTTGATGGCTTTAGGGATGTTACAGAGCGTGGCAAGGGGTTCCTGTTCCGTGAGTAAGCAGCAGGCCCAAGCCATATTTTAAGGCGTGACGGGATCCTGTTGCTTGGTAGCTTGCTGTTGGTGGCTTAACTGCCCTCCCACTTTCTCACAGAGAGGCACTGACCAGCTCGGAGCCCAGATGCCACCTACTCCAGATGCCCAGGCAAAAAAAGGTCTTGCAGCGAACTGCAGGGGATTCACCACCCGTCCTGGGCCACCCATGGGTGCTGGCTGCCTTGGTGCCAGCCTGGGAGCAAGCGCAGAGAGGGAAGAACCTGTCACCCTTCGCAGGAACAGACAGAGGAGAGCCCGGGACCAGGGCTGGGCTGGGCATGGGCCAGGCCTCGCAGCTGCCTGCGGACTTGACACCTTTTCATCGGCCTTGTGCCCAATTTTCTAGTTTCCTGCTTCCTGTGCCTTCTGACATCTTTTCATCATTATCTTCATCTTGTACAAACTAATTGCTTATCTTATTCTTTAAATTTATTTTAAAGAGAGCATAAAATAATAGAGGAGACATTAGAGATGATGCACATTTAAAAAGAGCAAGATGGGAGACCTTCAGTCATGGTTGTTGCATTGCACGTTGCCGGCCTCAGTGAAGCCGCTCAGACTGCAGGTATTAGCACGCCGCGTTGGCCGACGTAAAAATTTTAAACACTAACTGCCACTTGTGAAAAACTGAGAGAGGTCAGCAGTGAAAAGGAAAGCTAAGGTTTAGTGAAAGGAAGAGTAAACATTTGCCTGCTTCATCAATCTGACAGGCCTGTATCTGATAATCTGAGCAACAAATTTGATGATAACAATATGTAATGTAACAACCATCTTTAATTTTCTATTCTCGTTTTGAAATTCTGTACCATTTTTGTTGTCCTATGTTGCTTTGTTTTTGTCTTTGTTCTTGTTGTTTTTTTCTCTTTAAAATTAAAACAAATGCCTCATTGCTTAAAAACCTAGTTGCAGACTATATTTTATTCTTATACTTTTCTAATTTATTTTCTTTGTCATACAAATCTTTATTTTACTTTAAGCAATTTTTAACCAAAACTTCCTGTGCCAGGCTTTTTCCCCTCCTACAGGAGCAAGAATGTGGGGACTAGAGCACAGTGCCCCTTCCTGAAAGACTGGCCTTCCTCAGCAGATGAGGAGTGAGGAAAGGTGCTCTTAAGCGTATCAGCTTCTCCTCCGAGCTACAGATTACCACTCCGCCAGGAGGATTCTAGATGTCAGCAACCGTGAAAGCTGCAAGGTGCAGGGTCACAGTGTAGAGTGGTCTGGCTGGGCCCCCAGTTAGGAGGGATGTGGTCCTGAGAAAGATTTTGCAGGGCATCTGTGTCTTTCTCATCTCTCCTCTCCTGCTTTCCAAGGCTAATAACTATCATGAAAGGTGCTGCAAGCGAAACAAGCAAGCTAGGAGATGGGAGTGGACCGCTGGGACTGCGCGGGCTCCCTGCTCTGGGGCTGGCAGAGCTCACTGGGGGAGGGGTGGGGTCCGTGCGCGAAACTCTGGGCTCCCTGAGCAGCTGCTCAGCAAGTGACCTCCTTCCTGCTCGGACCCATGTCTCCGCGCCTCCTCCCAACAGAGTCCCGTGTGAGTAAGGAATCTTGACGTAGGGCTGAGGACGATGTTCCCCAGCGTGCTACGCTCCTAGGCGACTCTCAGCGAGCATCCAAAAGCCACCAGGGTACAGCTCTTTAGACACCGCGGCATGGTTATGAGTGGAAAGTCCAGGGACGGAGCAGAGGACCTTTAAGAGATGGGCCTGACGGGAAGCCTTTTAGTCTGTGAGAGTGCTGTGGCAGGGGCTTTGGGCCACAGCCTCCTCCTTTTTCTGTCTTGTTTTCACTTCTGGGTCATGAAGCAAGTGGCTTCGCTCCACCTCGTGCTCCCTGCCATGATATTTTGCCTCACCACAGGCCCAAAAGCTGGGGGCCCAGCCAGCCATGGGCTGAGACCTGCAAAACCGAGAGCCAAACTGCACTCTTCCATAAAGTGGTGGCCTCAGGCATTCGCCATAGTAATGGGAATCTGGCCAGTGAAGAGGGTTGTTGTGGCACCTTCTTCATGGGGCTGTGAAGAGCATAAAAGACAAAACTAAGTAAAACAGCCCAGGCTCTGGTACACACCCAGGGCTAGCTCTTATTAGTAGTATCATTCTTGGTTATTGTTTTCTGAACAAAATAAATTAGAAGTTACTTAATGGTAAAACTCTCAATGGAAACTACTTGGAAATTGGCCATAATTAAATTATTTCTCAGTTTACATACAGAACAAATGAGGAAGAAGAAAAATAGAAGTTTCTCACTGACGCAACTTCTTTAATCTCTTCAGGAGCTGCCCACCTACATCCGCTGGCCTGGATGTCAGTGTCAGGGTCTCCTCATGTTTCCCAGAGTGAAAGGATAGCAGATTCCCCAGTGACTACACAGTGCGATTCATCTGAGGGGCGCTGGGCCTGAACTGTGTCACAAATGTGTGTAGGTGCAGCTTTGGTTTCCAAAGAAAGCAATTGATGCAAAATACTTAACTCAGTGCTCCGGACGGCAGATGGCAAGGCTGCAGCCGCACCAGGCCGCAGCAGCCAATTAATTTAGCATGCGGGGAGATGTTCTGCAGTGTCGGCCCAAAGCCAAGCCCTCCGGCTGCTGGGACATCTCACTTTGGGATTCGGAGACATTTGAGCAAGAATATTTTCTGTGATAGAGATTCTTATTGCCCAAAATGGACAGCAAAGGGCATACATGGTTCTTAAAATGATTATTCCCAGACCCTCCCAGAGACTGAGCAATTCTAGGGGTCAAGAATCTGAATTCTTAAACTATCTAGGAGGTTCTGATTTATCACATTTTAAATTTCGTAGTAGTAATTGTACTTGGGGGTTTTCAAGGGAAGGATTTTAATACAGGACACATGATTTATAGCATTATTTTATAGTAGTTACCCAAATAGTGAAGTATGAAAGAGTGTAGGCAGTCTGTCCATGCACTAAAGACCAAAGAATCCAGATGAGGGCCTGGATCCCACCGCAGTGTCCTGTATGAGTCCAGCTGAAGACCGAGAGCTCATGACAATGCCTCCCATGGGTCCAACCAGAGGCTCATGCCCATGACAATGTCCCTTGAAGCCCTGTTTCACTGATCTGCACTGGGAGGAGTCAAAGGTCAGTAGTGGAAGCTAGAAAGTCTGTGCCAGTAGGATGAAGGGCCTGGGCCAGCAGGCTGGGGGATCTGACCTAGGGTGGGTGTAACACTCTGGGTAAGGACCAGAGCTCCCCTGAAAAGTACCACAGCCATCCTCAGTGACAAGGAAGTCCCAAGCGCCTCCAGTGATGAGAACAGCCAAGCTCATATCAGGAGATCCAGCTCACCCAGGAGAACCAACAACCCCCTTCTCCCCTTCCGGTTCTCTTTTTACGCTTCTGGCAGCAGCCCTTGGGTGGGCCTCCCACACCCAGCCCCATGCTAACTCAGTTCAACTGGGTGCTCCAGGTTGACTACCAGCTGTCAATCTGCCACATATGCACAGTTTGTAAAAAAAAAAAAAAAAAAAAAAATGTATTCCTCCCCCAAAAAAAAAAAAAGAATAGTGTGATTTTTTTTTTTTTTTTTTTTTTTTTACTACAGGACGGTATTACCTTGTATGGGAGACTTCAGAGGATGTCATATATCACGGAAGCCCACTACACGGCTGGTTCTTAGAGAAGAAACTGGCAGTGCAATCTCAACGACCAAGGTTACCCAAGCAGCAGTTTGCTATACTAATAAGTGTCTGGATGCTAGTGGCCACCACTTTGAGCATCTCTTGTCACTGCAGAGGCCAATGACAACTTGTGTTAATCTTATGATGTCTCAGTAAATTTGGTACTAGGGTAGTTATACAAGTTTTCCTTTTCCTGAAACGTGCATACGTTTTTGGGGGCAGACTCTATAAGCCGTGCGGCACTGGGGATTGAAGCCAGGGACTCCAGCAGTCTAGGGAAGCACTCTATAGCTGGACTACGCCGTGGGCCTGGAGGATGGGACTCAGCAGTCCACGAGCCACGCATTGAGAAGGTAGATGCTGAGGGTTCTACCCGTGAGAAAGAAGCACCACGTTTTTATTGTATTCTCTCACCCAAAGCTGCACTCTCTAATTCTGATAACACCGTGGGAGGATTTATCTGAGTTTGAGGAGCCCTGTTCCACTAAGACCATCCTTCACAGATCTGGAAACTTAACTGCTTGCTTCAATTGTCCCCTAGACGAACAGAAGTCTCAGCTCTCTGGGAGACATACAATTATTTTATTTCAGGTTCCAGGTAATTTCTGTTGCCAAAATGTTTTCAAAATTGGAAATTGCTACCTGAGCTCTCAGTAGTATTATTGTGCTGCTAGATTTTCCCAACATAAAAATAAGGCTATTTTATCATCTTCCCCTGTAAGTACAGCTATTAATGAGTATAATAAAAGTCTTCTATTTTCTCAGAATGAAGAAAAATAAACAAGAATTGCTTGGTGTGGTATTGACAACTAAAAATAAAAGAACTCTATTCCTCAACAGTTGTATGTAACAGTGATTGTTTTTCTGTGAATTCTGCTGCTAGTTAAAATTTTATTTTATTTGTCTTCAGCAGTCTTTATAAATTATTGCTCATCAGCATAATGAAACTGAATCACCTCTTATACAGTTTTATTTTGGGCCAAATGGCATTGAAATTATTGTGGTTGCCATGTATCATGATGCACTACAACATACCAAATGCTGTAGGTGATGCATCTTACCTTTTACCCAAGTATAAATAAGTACACGGATATATTTACTTGTATGCAAACATATTAGAACCAATACTAGTTGGTGGGGTGAATTTCATGCTGGTTTTATAGTTGTGTGGGGCATAACAACAATTCAGTCAGAGATGGCCACACATATGGTGATGGTCCCATAGGGTTAAAAGGAACTGGGCATTCCTGTTGCCCAGCAGTGTTGCTCAAAAACCCTTTGACACCCAGCGCGACTCACTGCTCCCATCTGTGGAGGTGCTGGCACTAACAGATCTACTGTTAGTGTCAAACATACAAAAAAATAACAGTACAACTACACAAAGTATGAAAGAGTCCATAACAGTAACAAACAACTATGTCACTGGTTTGTATTTACTAGATTATACTACGCATAATTATTTGGGACTGTCTTCCTTCTGTCTATGTTTTTAAGATGGCCATGGTAACCCAGTCCATCCAGGGACACGTGGCACCTCATTGACGCCTCTTGATCCCGTGAGCAGCCACATCGGGTGTTGCACCTACACCACTCAGGTCACGTTGGTGCACTTTACTCTGTGCTGTGACGAAATCGTTGCTAGGACCGAGCATGTGCCCATCCTGAGGAACACATGACCACACTTCTCATCTCTTCCACTATCTTAAGGCAACTGGAGAAAATATTGTAAACAATCTGAAAGTTAATTTTAATCATAAGTAAAATAAGGAGAATGTCTATTCAAGGGATAAAGGTGGTGGGCTGGAATAGAGATTGTTGCAAGCCCTGCTTGGAGAGCCCCTTCTGCAAAGCATGACCAGGCACGAATCTCAGTGCTTCCCACCCAGATTTCTCTGCAGTTTGGGGTTGCAGCACTCGGAGGGATTCTGCAACAGCAGCAGCAGCCACCTGCTGCAGGTTGGTTAGTGGGTGTAGCTGGCAGCAGGATAGGAAGTCGTCCTGGGAGGCTGTTACACCAAAGTCAGTTAACAGTACTGCATCGTCTAAGTCAAGGTAGCAGAAGATGGACAGCACTGTGAATGTTCTCAGCCCAAAACTATAATGCGCTTGAGACAGCAGCTAACTGAAGTGTCCTCTATCAATATATACACTGAGCATTAAACAATATACGTACTTGTAGAAAATGTCACTCAATCCCTCATAGTTACTGGTGTCTACCACTGTCAATTAATAATTAATTAATTAAAAATAAGTCTGCTGGGGGGGTGGAGGTCCTGGCACCAGATGTATCAAATTACACTTAACTCTGACCTCCAATGTTATCAAAATGACTCAGGGATTTTTGGTCTTATAAAATACTTGCAATTTTTCAGAGATTCCTAGGGCCATTTAAATTCCCTTTCCTCTCATACTTGTAGTTATATTAATGCCGGTGGCTTTTTACCTGATTTGCAACATTAAAACATCAATCATGGGGTTCGAGTTTCATGTGTAAAATATCCACACAGATTCCCCAAATGCTCAAAGGAGCATAGCCAACTCTTTGATGGTACCAGAGCACATTTACAAATTCATGGCCCAAAAGTAGTGCATAAAAAGTTAGGGGCTATAAAATTTAAAGTCCCTGTACAGCAAGCTCTTCAGACAAGCTGGGATATTGAATGCTAATTTACAGCAGCCTCATTGTGGGTTGGCCTTAAGAGCTTCTGAGGGAAAAAAGCAAGAGGACCCAACGATCACAAGTCCACTTTTCCCTGGATTCTGCGAGCCAACTTGCACATTCACACCATGCAACGAGGTAGAGTGAGCTAAGGCAGAAAGGCCAGTGAAGCCAGGTGCACCCTTGCATGTCCTGGTCCCACCAAAGTCAGGGGACGCATGCACAGCACCATGTCACCTGGACTCCACAGGATAGAACAAGTGCCAATAGCCCCAGGTCACACCATGCTACACCTGTGACTTCACACTGTCACTTTAGTGTAGAGTTATAAGCAGATCCCTCCATCATTGGTGTTGACTCTATGCAGGCTCTTTCTTTGGCCACCTCTTGCCTTGATTGTTCACAAGAAAGCCCTGAGACAGATTTCCATCCCCAGATTCAAAACAAAGAAATCCACACAGAGGAAGCGGAGCCAACACTGCATGTGTGACCAAGTGCGGCTGAGCGTGTGCACGTGTGTACTTGCAGGGGTGGAGGCGGTGGAGAGAAGCAACGATCTGCCTGGTACTACTGCCTCTGTGCAGTAAAGGTTTTCTTTCCTGGGTGGAAACAATTTAGGGTTCATGTGCAAAGCAGTGATGATGTGGCCAGGTGGAGGAGCATCTTTGGAGATGTGTGCTAAGGTGTGTAGGTGTGGAACGTCCTGGAGGTTGCGTCCACAGGCAAGGAGCTCACCAAAACCAGCAATGACGGCAAGAAAAGCCTTGTTTATATAGAGAGAAGACAAATGTCATAAAACACTAAATGGTGTGTGGGGATTCAGTCTACATTCTTTTCAACTTTCCTTTACTTTCCTTTACATTTTCCTTTACTTATTCAAAAGAAAACTAGGGAAACAGAGATATTTGCAGCATGGTCGATTTTGCTTCAAATTCAGTGTTCAACACACCACATTTGAGAATGAATGTATTTTATTTGCTAGAGGAAAGAATGTCACAGGCAAGCAGAGCCAACAGAGGCAGCAACATGTTGCTCATAGCAAGCAGGTATTCAGGGCATCACTAAGGAGCGCATAAGCAATCCGAGGTAACAAATGCCCAGGTCAAATCATTTGCTTAACGCGTCATAATCACCAGGCAGGCATCAAGTGGGGTGACTGGAGCCATGCAAATTTTTATGTCAACATTAAAGGTAAAAGAGCAACACAGGCAGGACAAGATCTGATCTTGCAAGACCTGAATCACAGAGCTAATAAACTGTACTGGCTGCGTCACCAAGATAAACAACATTGGGTGAGTCAGATATTTTTCCATGCCTTAATTTTCTCATTTTCTAAAATAGGATAATGAACAAACACTGTGTGTCATAGAGAATTCTGTATTAGAGGGATAAACTATATGTATGGGTTGAACAATCTGAATATGAATATTAAAAATGCTCCAAAAGCTGAAATTTGGGGGTGGAGGCAATGTACCCCGCCACTGGGGAATCTCACCCTGAATACATCTAGTGAGCCAGTCTACACTCAAATGCACTAAACATGTATTAGGAGATTATCTTTGAGTCACATGTGTAGGGTGAATGAAACATAAACCGACTTCATGCTTAGACTAGGATCCCATCCGCAAGACCTCGCATCATGTGTGCAAATATTCCAAATTAAAAAAAAAAATCAAAAGGGAAAGAAAATCTAGATCCAAGCACTTCAGATAAAGGATACTCAATCTTTAATTAAAACTCATCTAAGATTTTTTAAATGCCACCCAAACATAAGACATAAATATTAACTTTCATGTTCAATATTAACACCCTTAGAGCAATCTGCTTAGTCAAATTAACATCTAATTATTAATTGAAAAGATGAATTGATATTATTCATTTTCTTCTGACACAGCCCAAACTATTTCATCCAATTGAAAGAATAATTAAATATCTTAATATATTGTGCCCTAATTTCAAAGTATTCAACTATTACTTTGTGAGTTATTTTCTCACTAAAAGTCTGATGTTCTTTTGAAGGAAAACATTCCTTTCTGTGTGTAAGAGCAAGAAAGCAAAGCTGTGTACAGAGGACCGAACCTTATAGCAAAGTCTGCCATGGTTCCTAACGTGAGCATGCAACGCTGTGGCCCCCTACGGCACATGGCTTCAATCTGCAGTGCTGGTGGCCCGTCCAGCATGTCTCCCCACTGCCGGCAGTGCCCCATTCTGGCTATGGAGTGCTGCGCTATGCAACAGATTTCAGTTCTGCTGTGACCTCCCTTCTCTGCTGCCCACTGATGAGGTGAGGAGTTTGAAACAAGTGGTCATTGTGATGCTTCCAGTGCCCACTTGGAGTGATTCTATGATTTGACTGTCAAAAATTTTGTTAAAATTTCATGGTAGCATCTTTTTGTTGAATTCCAAAATGTTTACCTGGCTCTACACAGGTAGAACCAGTGGGTGGAAACGGCAGAATCACAGGTTTCACTTGAATATGAATCACAGTGGCCAGATAACTAAATGTGTGTAAGTCAGTGGGGTAAGAGGATGTCACAGAAGACATTGCAAGGTCCTTCTCTGAAGCAATTGATGGTTCTATAGACTCCAAACACACCCCAACTGTAGATCAAGCAAAATCAAGCAATTCAAAATGATTCAGTAGTTCTCAAAACCATGAAGGTATTTTCCTGTGCCAGAAATGGAAAAAACACAGAACCACTAAGGGGGGCTTCAGCCCTCCCTGCTAGGTTCTGGATCTTCAGTTAGATAAAGGCAATTGGGAGTTCTAGTCAGGAAGAAAAACATAGACCAAAATATTCCACTTAAAGAATGGGAATGGAATCAGGCCTGGGCTAGTAACTGGAAACCTGAGCTGTCCTAACCCATAAGCTGCTCCCAGGCCTGTGGGGTATGAAGCTGCCTCCCAGGAAGGTGGAAGGCACCTGGAAGCCACAGCATCGTGGAAGCTACTGATGGCCCTGTGACTGCGTCTACCCCTCCATCTCCAATATCATATGTGTTGGGAACTTGGAGAAGGAACAAGTGGGGCTTTCAGGATAAAGCTTCTCAGCTTTACGAGATGGATTAACCCAAGGAGAAAAAAACATCCAATACAAAGTAGAAAACAAATCTGCCTACATGCAATGAAGCAACACTGAGAAGGCAACTAATATAATTAGCAATCCAAAGATTAATTAAGTCCAAATTTTAAAAAAGAATAATCTCAAAATAAATCTTACACAAGTGTCTGAGTCACTTTCTTGTAACTGGGAGACAATGTCCAACACTAAACATAAAGGAAGAGAAGTTTATTTTTAGCTCCAAATTTTAGAAGCATCAGTCCATATTCAGCAGGCTTAAACACAGAACCGCCATGGTGGAAGGGTCTGGCAAAGAAAACTGCTCATGTCGTGATAGTTAGGAAGTAGAGAGCAAAGCAAGAAGTCAGGAAAGGAGATGTATCCTTCCACTTACGACCCCAGTACACTGATTTTCCCAACCAGATCCCACCTCCTGCGGGCAAGTCAACTATGAGCCCCCCTAATCCAATCACCTTCAAAAGGCCCCACCTATTAATGCATGAGGCATTCATAGCATTACATCCTTATTTCCCAAAGGTTGTTACTCATCTCTCTCGTGTTGAAAAGTCTAAGCCCAAAGTCTCCCTTGAGACTCCAGGGCAAATTATGAGTTGTGAGCACCTGTAAAAATTGAAAAGAAAGTTAAACACTGCTGACATGTAGTGGCACAGTTCAACTATCTTCACTCTAAAAGGGACAAATGAGGGAATAGAAAGAACTTAGACCAAAGCAAGACCAAAAATCAGCAGGACAAAGCTTAGCCTCATGTTCTGTCACCAGGGAAAGGTGTGAACTTCAAGTGGCTTGGGTGGTCCACCCCGGGGCATTGCCAGGCACAGGCCCATGTCTTCTCTCTTGGGATGGCTTTGCTTATTGTCTGCTACTTTCCTCAGCAGACATGTGAAGTTTCTGGCTTCTTCAACTTCCTGGCTGTAGTCTTTAACACATACAGCTTCACACACCAATCAGTCAGGAACACATTCAGATCCTTTCAGGACTTTTCCTGAAATCTCGGTGGAAGCCTCTCTGACCCCACAACTCTTTCATTGTGCATCTCTGTAAGGCCAGCACCATGTGGACACTCAAGCCACAGCCGCACCCTCCTTAGATCATGGCCACTAATGCTGCTGACTGGCCAGATGCCTGAGCTCTGGAAAGTTCTCTGCTACACGGCCCTGAATGAATTCAGTTCTCCTGGGTTTTCTTCTTATAGAAATATCTTTTACTTTTGGAACCTTGAACCTGCAAAGAACAATGCTTTATTTTCCCTGTTATACCCTCAAGGCATCTTTCCTTTTTCCTGATGAAAAAAATTTGGCTTCTTTTTAATGCTAATCTTTTTAATAGTCAAGTTCTTTTTGGTCAAAACTATACAGGCCTACTCTACGGGCCTCAATTTTATAGGTCCCAGTTTTACAGGTATGTCCTTTATGCCCATCAGCAAAATTTTTCAAACTATCTTCCTTGTTTTAGCACTGAATCTCATGACAGATATAGCTAAAAGCTGCCAGCAGTATCCACACCACAGCCTCACCTCTGGGCTGTCTTGAGATTTCCTCTGTCAGCTTAATTACTCTGTTATCTTTACTCTTAGTCTCCAACAATGTCTCAAATCATGAATAAAACAGACAAATTTTTATTCAGAGCACAACACATGACTTCAAATCTATTTGCCAATGGAGTTCATGCTTTTCAAATGAAATATCCTAAGCCTGGTCTTTACTGTGTGTAATTTTATTAGTATTTTGGTGTTCTGACCGTGACCAGACCCTCCCCTAAGCTCCACGTACAGCGTTCTAGGCCTTGCTAGCTGACATCTCCAGTCTTTTCCAATCCTCTTCCACCAACCACTTCCAAAGGCTTCTAAAACACGTAGCCAGGCAGTCACGGTGAAAGCCTCACTTCCAGTACCACTGTTGTTTTAGTGTCTCTCTCATTAGTGTCTCTCTCATTTAGTGCTTTTCTATTGAAAAGCACTAAACACCTGGCACCTAGAAGGAGTTTAGTTTTGGCTTACAGTTTTAGAAACTCTAATACATGTTCAGCAGGCTTAACCACAGAAGCAACATGCTAGAAGCATCCAGGGGAGGGAAGCGACTCGTGTCCCAGCAAAAACTGCCTAGCAGAAAATCCTAAATTAGTCAGGGTGTTATGGATAGGCTGGTGTTATGGATAAGCCTAGAATGCTGTATGTGGAGCTTAAGGGAAGCTGACATCTGAATAGGAATAATGGAAAAGGACATCAAAGGAATAATATATTCTGTGTTCTAAGAGAAAATACCTTGTCATCCTCAAAGATTTTTTCCTGGCAGTGCTGTAGTCCAAGAACAAGATCCAAATAAAGAATTTTTTTTAAGCAAAAAGAGAATATATTGCTTAAGATTGTGTTTTGTAATGAGAAACGTTAAAGGCAAGAGAATAACCAAAGGTACTAATGAAGACTTAAGTACTGTTAAGTACTGTTACCAATTTTGTCATATTTATTTCATGTCCACAAATCTCCACAATCTGGACAACTGCTTGACGCTGTCTACGTATTTGATTAGAGTCAGAGCAAGCGTTTTTGGCAAAAATGTGTCCAACGTTACGCTGCATTACTCATATTGTGTTACTACACACGGCAGCACTTACAATCTGACAGTTTTGAAGAAAGCGTCGCTATATTTCATCAAGAGGGTGGAATAGGATGGCCACACGGCACAGCAGACTGAAGCACCTGCTTCACAGAGCGCAGCGGCTGGGGTTTGATCCCCGCGTACTGGGCCGGCTGCCCCCGGGGCGCACTGAGCCTGCAATTGAGACTGGTGTGGTGGCGAGTGCCCGTAATCTCAGCACTTGGGAGGCCGAACACAGGAGGACCACTACAAGTCTGATCCACATAATGAGACCCTGTAGACCCTGCAGACCTTGTACTAAACACATTTAAAAAAGAGGTTAGGAATGTAACAGCTTCACACTTTCAATGTAAATTTATACTTCCCTAATTCTAAAGAGCAAATAGTATGTAACTAACATTGCTGTCCAGGGCCCTGCCCACATTTTACCTGATAGTTTTCCATCTCTTTATAATCCCTGTAAGAATGAATTTTTATGTTAGATTGAAAAATGATTTATTTTTCTTTCTTTTTAAGTTTCTTTTACTATTTTTTTTCTGTATTTTAGGGAAGGGTCTACAGGGTGTTCAGGGTCTCACTACCAGATCAGACTCACAGTGATCCGCCTGTTTACAGTCTCCCAAAGTCTGGGATTACAGGAGTGTGCCACCATGCCCTGTCTCAATCACCAGCTCAGCACGCCCCAGGGGTGGGGCCAGCAGGACAGGAAAAATGATTTCTTTTTCTATCACAAATAATTCAGACTTTTTCCAATAAAGGAGTGTTTCTCTGATCAACTAAATTTGCCTTGAAATATAATTTCTATTGAAAAGCACAGGGTAAGTCCTTAATCATTTCCAATATTCGGAGAATGTCTTCCTTCCTTCCTTCCTTCCTTCCTTCCTTCCTTCCTTCCTTCCTTCCTTCCTTCCTTCCTGTCCAAGCCTCCCTATGGCTGTGTGGACTTCACACCTCAGTGTGCTTCACGCGTAGCCACCATTCTTCTTCAGCGCCGCACCATCACAGCTTTGTTCATTTCACGTTGACCTTTGTGCCCTCGACAGGAGCCCTGTCTGTGAAAACTGCCCTGTTTTGTGTACAAGAGGCTGCAGTTCTCATTTTGTACAAGTTCCTTTCCAGACCTGGAAATAACCCATGTCTCCAGGAATCCTAATTCCTCTCATTATCCAATTCCCTCTAGCACCGCTGGGGTATGTCAGCCAACCTGAGTGCCCAGGCGGACCCACGACCCAAAGCAGCAGCAAGTGAGATTCTACAGTGTGCCAGGCTGCCAAGCTAGGACTTGTGTGGGTTAGGTGATTAAACGAATTTCTCACTTAGGTATTTCGATGCAGGATGGTTTTATCACGGACAATCTGTACTGCAGAAATAGCAAGGTGTCCATGTGGCGGCAGTGGAGGGAGAAGGAGAGGCGAGGACGAGGCCTCACAAGACCCAGGCACCCTGACCCAGTCGGGATTTATAGGGCAAGGAAAAGGATTTGATTTTACTCTGAGAGGAGCCCACTAGGAAAATGGGCAAAAGCCACAGACATTTCAGTGAACTGTCCCTTAAACATTCAAGAACATGCTTTCTTTCACCCATAGTAAGAAAGCAGACTGCATTTGGCCAGCCTAGGGGAAGACCCAAAATCAACATTCAAAGTACAGCCTCTAATAAATCTCAATTGCTTTTGGCTTACTGAAAAGTCAAAGAATACTAAGCGAAAACACAGTCAGTCAGGGCTGTGTACAAGGGCAAGGCACGCCCCCCTTCTGGTCTCTGCTGCCCAGAATGCCCTCGCATCTTTCCCCAAACCTTTGCTCAAGTGCCTATTCCTGAAGAGACTGCCACTGTCCTGAGTATCTCCATGTAGCAAATCCACCCTCCTTCCCCTTTGCGGTTCCCTCCACCTGTTACTGGCACCTTCCAACCTCTGTGCTGGAAACTGAGCTGTGACAGAAGGACCACACGGTGGTATTACCCTGAGCTTGGCGGACAGGCAGAACTGCAGCCCGTCCCAGACCAACTGAGTCGTTCATCTGGAATCTGCCTTCCACCATGGCCCCAGGTGGTCTGAAGGCACTTCGAAGATTGAGAAACACTGTCCTGACCTACACAAACATATTTACATCGTTATTATACTTATTCTTTACAAGCCTAGCTCTTATAATAGAACATTCGTTCCACAATATTAGATATTCTGTTCTGTTGCTATGATGTGTCTGAAGGTTAGAACGAATGGCACCTTGTATGTCTCTGCTGAAGGAGTCCATATTTTCCTGTAAATATCTGCACAGGAATTTCTTTCTACATTGTCTGTAGAAGCCAGGGATTTAAATTAAAAATCTTATAGGCTGGGGATGGAGCTCAGTGGTAGAGTGTGTGCTGAGCAGGCACAAAGCCCTGGCTTCAGTGCTTAGCACCACCCCCTAAAAAGCTCATAAATTAATAAAAGTAATGGTCTTGGATTTATGTATGTATGGGAAGAGTAGAACAATAATTTTTTTCACTTTTTCTAGGCTATAAAAATATGAATTCACTGAAAAAAGAATAAATTCAAAGAATAAAACATGAGTCAGGTAAAACAAATGAGTATCCAAGACTACAGGTAAAGGAAATGGCTAGGGCTGAGACGGTTGGGACAGGCGGCTGCAAACATGATGAGCAAGCTTCTGCCCATGCCCTGGAAACTCATCAGACACTGTCCGAAAGGTCTTGACCCTCCCCACAGTGCGCTCACTGGGGCTGGGGCAGAACCCAGCGTCTTGGGCAACAGGGAGCAGGGCCGGGCAAGGAGCATGAAGCCACAGTGACCCCCTCAAGGTGGCCCCAATTCAATTGGGAGAAGAGGTGGGGGGCATGTGAGCAGAGGCCCAATGGGCTATAATTGCTTATTGCAGGAAACAGCTGGGGACACGCATCCAGCATCACGAACAGTAAAGACGGCTGGCCAAGCTGCAGGGTCCAGTCCAGCTCCAGGCCTACAGGCAGCCACATCTCTGTTGCTCCACAAATGCTGGCAACCAAGCCGCAGACACCATTCAGTGTGTTCAGACACACTGCCAGCACCCTCCTGCTGCACTGAGAGCCCAGGGAGGCGCCACTGTGTCCGGCCTGTGGCTTGGAAAGCCCTGCAACCCCGGTGGTTGCTGCCAGCACAGCTGCCCACAGTGCCCGCAGGGAGGGGGCTGCATCGAGAATCTTCGGGTGTTCACGTTCCTGACAGCACCAGAAGTCCAGGCGTGCTCAGGTCTCTTATTTAAAACCACATAATATTTGCATAAAACCTGTGCACATCCTTCTGTATACACTAAACCACCAATAGGTGGCTTATCATTGTTAAGATAGACTAAATTGCTTATGGAATGATGACCCCCCAGGAGGGTGTATGAGTTCAATATAGACTCAGAATTTTTCTTAGTCTTTTCACCGTGGCTGGATGAGTCTGCAGATGAGGCGATGTAGACACAGATCTAGCGGCTGCATGCATGGTTAGGTCTGATGCAGAAAGGAGCGCCTCGCTTCAGAAACCCCCGTGTCTGGTTGACTGAAAGCACAGGCGGGAACAGAGGAAACCAGGGGGCTTGCTGGGACCGACAAGTTACAGAGCAGAAGTGCAAGCCTTCAAGGCCGGGGCACCTTGGCCAGAATTCTGCTCGGAGGGAAGCACCCTGCCGTGCCCACCGGCTCCCCCGTAAGCGGAGGCTCTCAGCTTCTTACCCCTAGCAGCTCCTCAGCACAGGCTGCCATCTCCACAGCGGAAGCGACTTCCTCCTTCCCAATGGGCTCCTCCCTGCTGTGACCATCGACCTCTCAATCCCGGGCCACATCCTTAGGACCCTTGGAGCCCCTCAACTTGTCTATTTGCTTTTGTTAGTACACGTTTGCGGAGCGTCAGGCCCACCTTCAGCGTGGGAGCTGGTGTGTGAGGACGGCGCAGGCTAGTTCTCCGGCATCCCCTTCCTTTCCCATCCCCTCACGCCATCTCTTGGTTTTCTCCCCTTCTGTAAAGATAACCCACTATAAAACTGAGGAAACCAAGACGTCTGCCCTGAGGACCCTGTGAGCACTGCTACCCCTGCGACTTTGCCCTGGGAGCCCCTGTACAGCCAACCCAGTGCTACCAGGCTGAGCACTTGGCCCAGCTCCTGCCAATACAGAACGTCCCCTCCTGGGGATTCCAGCTCCACTATTCACTCAGCCCCATGTTCCCCAGCGTTCCGCTCAAACAACGTCATAGGACTCAGCCTGGCTCCCTGGACGTGGTGGTCGGAAGGAGGAGCCCTCCTCCCTTCCCGCCCTCACCCTCCGCTCCCCATATCCGGGCATCTTAGCTGAGAAACGGTGCCTGGGACTCAGCGTCTGAAAGCTTCCCCTGGCCTTCAAAGGGGCCTGCCTGGGCTCGGGACTGGGCGAGCCTCCGAGACAAGAACCGGGGAGTCCTAAATCTACAGCAGCCACGGGTTGGATTGCCAGATTTGCTGGCTGCTGCACTGGGATGGGTGGGGCCTGAGAAGAGAACGGAGCCTGGGACTGAGAGACCTGGGCAGGGGTCACCTCTTTTTTTTTCTAGTCTAATAATGTGAATAATTTGTCATAAAATTGCAAACTTTTGTAGTGACATCTGGCTTTATCATCAAGTGCCCTGCTGAGCTTGGTTCCACTTTTGTAATGTGAAAATGATATACACTCTGCAGAACTGTTCTGAAAAAAGAATCTGATGGCTTTCTATTGCCCATCTTTCTTTTTCCCTCCATTAAGCCATGGCCTTATAATGCAAAAAGCCCGCCGGCCTTCTCAGCCAACCCTCCATTTCCACGAAACTGCCTCTGACAGGCTCACACCTCATCCTTGTCTCTGGCCCAAGTGGAAAATGAGATTTTGCATGCAGAAGATTGGCCCTTGACCCTGCTCTCTCCCCTGGTATGAAGCTCAACTCAGAGTGAATCAAAGCCTAAACGTAAGACCTGAATTTCTGAAATGACTAGGAGGAAGCATGGCTGAAACACTTCAAGGCAGTGATCTTTTTGGTTATGACCTCAAAAGCACAGACAACAAAAGCAAAAGGTGACAAACAGAATTGTATCAGACCAAAAGGTTTCTGCACAGCAAGAAAATAGTGTAGTGAAGAGATGACTGACAGATTGGGAATAACTTTTGCCAACTATTCATCTGACCAAGGATTACTACCCAGAACATAAAAGGAACTTGGGAAGTGGAAAAGAGCAATACAAATCCAATAAAAAAATTAGCAAATGACATGGATAAACATTTCTCAAAAGAATAAATACAAGTAACCAAAAATATAAGAAAATATATTCAGTATATTAACTGTCAAGGAAATGCAAATCAAAATTACTAAGAGACACCACATCATCCCGGCTGGAATGGCTATTATCAAAATGACAACAATGACAACAAAACATAATCAATGCTAGTAAGGATGCAGAGAAAAGTAAACTTCTCTACACTGTTTGTAGAAAGCTAAATTAGGGCTGGGAGGTAGCGTGGTGGTCTAAGCACCTGCCTGGCAAATGCAAACACCTGGGTTTGATCCCCAGCACCACATGCTATGCTAGCCCCAAAACCTGGGCATGGTGGCACACGCCTGTACTTCCAGTGCTGGGAAGGCTGAAACAGGAGAATCACTAGGGGTCCGTACTGCATAGTGAGATCCTGGACCAAATAAATAAATAAAAGATTAAAAAAAAATTTAAGGGCTATTTCTTCTCAGCCATGCTGGACGTTGCGTACACGTGCAAGGATTACCTTACCGAGCTACTGAGAATGACATAACGTTTTTTGCCACTCAACCCTGTGAAAGTACATTTGAGATTGGTCCTGATGGGAGAGTAACTAGTGAAGCAGATGTTGAATTTGCAACTCACGAAGATGCTGTCGCAGCTATGTCAAAAGACAAAGCAAATATACAACACAGATATGTAGAACTCTTCTTGAATTCTACAGCAGGAGCAAGTGGTGGTGCGTATGGTAGCCAAGTGATGGAAAGCATGGGCTTGTCAAAGCAGTGCAGTTATGGTGCCCCAGCCAGCCAGCAGTTGAGCGGTGGCTATGGGGGTGGCTATGGCGGCCAGGGCACCATGAGTGGAGACGACCAGGTTTTACAGGAAGACAGTGATTTTCAGTCAAACATTGCGTAGGTAGCCAAGGAGCTGTGAACAGCAGCTGCTACAGCAGTGGAAGCCGCCATCTGTGGGCATGAACGGCATGGGAGGGCTGTCTGGCATGTCCAGTGTGAGTGGTGGCTAGGGAGTGTAATTAATCCTGATCGCTGACTCTTGGTTAACTATTTTATTTTATTATTTTATTTTATTTTATTTTATTTTATGTATTTAGTACAAGGCCTACAGGGTCTCACTGCACAGGTCGGACTCGTAGTGATCCTCCTGTTTTCAGCCTCCCAAGTGCTGGGATTACAGGCGCGCCACCATGCCCAGTCTCAGTCACTACCTCAGCATGACCTGGGGGCAGGGCTGGCACAGCGCGCCAGGGATCAAACCCCAGTCACTGTGTCTGCCTAAGCAGAAGTTTTAATCTGCTGAGCTATCTTGCTAGCTCCTTGGTCAACTTTTTTTAAAGGAAGAAAAAAATCTTCACTCAATTTTAGTTTTCTCAATCCAATTTTGTGATTTATGCTTACTCCTACTAGTGGAAATTAAGATTGTTTTAAAGACTCAAGTTTCAATATTTTTTGGACACAAGTTATCTAGGATATGACATTGAAGTTGAGTAGACTGTGTAACTATTAAACAATTTTCAGCTTTTCTCAAATTGGTTATGTTGTAGGAAGTACTTAAGCAGTAAGTGTTATTTAGGTTAAAGTAGTTGAATTTTGTTAAACGTCACTCTTATACATGAAACGCTGCTTGGATGCATGCAGAAAGGCTTGCTGTTTTGTAAAATTTAATGTAGAAGCTATTTCTACAATTCAGATAAATATTTGGCATGTTAATTCTAGTATCATTTGATAATCTGTAAGGCATGTAAGTTTCTTTTTTAAGGTAATGGGGAATTTTTGAGACACAATAGCAATACTTAGGATTTGGTCTTGGCATTTGTATGAAATTCTGAGACCTTGATTTAAGTCTCATTGTATCATGGTTTCCTTTTTGGTATATTGCGCTAAGTAAAACTTATCAAATAAATCTTTTAAAAATGTAAAATATATATATATTTTTAAATTAAAAAAAGAAAGCTATATTAGCACAGCCATTATAGGGCGCGGCATAGAGGCTCTTTAGAGAACTCCAAGTGCTCGTCCTCCTGGGTAAGCCGCGGAAGACCGGAAGTCAGCATGCCGCAGAGACGCCTGCGCATGCGTGCTGACTGCGGCACGCTCAAAATAACCAGACTGTTCACTGCAAGTATTAATGTCACTCCATTGACTGTAAACACAATTTACTTCTGATTGCAGAATAGATGTCACAACACAAGTTACACAAGTATATTTTAGCATAAAGTAATGCAAAGTATAAAAATCTGAATTTATAATAATGCCCCATGGAGCAATTTCCTATATCCCTGAGAATTCTTTATGGTAGCATTCTCTCCAGTCTAAATCTATCAGAGGGCATAAGGCAGAGAAGGATCTCCTTTATTCCAGGGGTTCCTAACTGGATTCCAAGGCACAGTGGAGGCTCTCTGCAACAACGCCCCTGGGGATGCTATACTTAGTTCTTAGTTTCTATTGAAAAGCAACAACTGAAAATAAAACAAGGAGGACAAAACACGGGCAGCTTTAGTCTGTTCGTGGTGCTGGGCTTGGTTAAAGATTCAGTGCCCAGGCCAGCTTTCCAGAGCTATGGTCCCAGTCTGTGCAAGTCACCTTTTCCAGGACTGCCGCAGGATACCTGAGATGGGAAAAGAAGGAAGGGCTCATTCTGATCCTTCATTTCAGGGTTTTCTGTCAATGGTCACTCTATCCCACCGTTCTGTGCCCTTGGATGAAGCAGAACACCGTGCCAGGATAGGCGGAGGGGAGCGGGCTGCTCACCGCATGCTGGTGCGTTCCTGAAGTTCTCTAGAGGAACAGAATCCCTATGAAAATGTAAGTTCGCAAGAGGATCTCTCAGGTAGGCTTACAGATCAGAGCTCAGAGTCCGCAATGGCCATCTGTATGCTGAGGAACTAGAGGACCCCCTAGCGAGATGGAAGTCTCAGGACAAGAAGGATCACGGATCCAGCGCCAGTGTCAGGTCAGAGACCTGGAGACACACTCACGGCGGACCGCCATGTGACTCTGCATTACAAATGCTGAAGACTGAAGATGCGGGAAGCCAGTGTCCAAGGGCAGTGGCCGCGAAGGGAGCGCTCAGACTTGCCGAAGCGCTTCTCTGTGAGTTCACTTCCTTTATCTTTCTTCTCTTTTCTTTTTTTTTTTTTTTTTTGGTGGAACCGGGGATTGAACTCGGGGAAGCGCTTATTCCACTGAGCCATCTCCCTGGCCCCTTATCCTTCTATTTTTCATTCCATCTAAGAGACAAACCTCTTGGTCGGTGCTACCCACATTCCGGCTCGATCTTCCCTACTTGCTTTGCGGGCTTGTGTGTCAGTCACCCACAGACCCGCTCAGAAGTACTTTGCTAATCTTCGAGGCATTCTTAGTCCCTTCAAGCTGACGTCAAGATTAGTAGTTTCAGCTACGATGAAGGAGAAAGAGACGGGGAAAGGTTTTGGGTCGCAATATCCTCTTCAAGTGCATATTTTTTAAAATTCATTTTAATGAGAAAAAAATAAAATAGCAATAAAACAGTTTCAAAATAGGTTAGTAGGACAGTCACAATGATTGCTACATTGCATATTGTTGTCTTCATAGTAGTTATTCAGAGGACAAGATGTAGACATGGTATCTTGTTCAAAAATATCAGTACTAACCTTTCTTCTCAATGAACTAAGAGAACGTAACCATATATCTATCCTGTCTTGTCTATACATATATATTTTTTTTCACAACAATACAGTATTTTATTTATACTTTGCAAAGTTAGTAACATGTGACACAAGGTTTCCTAGTGACTAATAGCTGACTTTAACCAGACAGGATGCTTATCTCAGGCCTGAGGCAGCTTGTTTGCTTTAGGCATTGAGGTTTAGTCCCGCCTACACACATTTGATCGATTTCCCAGCTTCCATGGCTCCCAACACATCCACCTTTTTTGTTTTGTTTTGTCAGAGATGCGTGTTCCACTGCAGTTAGAGAAGCTGTATTTGGAGAAGTCTTTAAAGGACCTTTTCACCTTTGGACTGGCTTCAAGTCACATTCTTAAGGAACCTAACTTTCTCTCACCGGGCCCCACCTCTGAGGCCTCATCACCTCCTAGCAGCACGCTAGCCGCTGACCACGCCTTTGACGCGCAGGCTCTTGGGTACATGTCAGATTCCAGCTCCTGACAGCTGACGTCATTGGCTCCACAGATCAGGATGCCAGAGAGCGAAAGATGGCCCCGCTCAGGAGCTGGAAGGACAAGCCCCGAAGCCTCAGTCCCCCACTGCCTGCCCGCGTCCCAATGCCACTATTCCACAAAGGCTCAGGAGAGCAGAAAGGAAAGACAAATCTTAAGCAAATGCTTATTTTTAAAAGCATCAGCAACCTTCTGGAAATCTATGAGGATGAAAGGGCGGATCACTAAATAAACAACAGTAAGCCCCTGTCTAGCAGATCAACTTGAGAATGGCAGCCCCAAAGTCAGGGGAGTCCAAAGGGGTTATTTTTAAAGGATGCATTTGATACTTTTAAATATACACAGTTGTGTACAGGTGTTGATATAGCATTTGTTTTCAATTAATGGATGGCAAAATGTTAAAGTTCAGATCAAGCATTTGTAGGCAGGAACTTCAAAGATCCTTGAAGTTTTTTTTTTTTTTTTCTTTTAAACACTTCAGCCATTTCCCTCCTGTTGTGTTTATTTACTCAGTTGGTTTAATGGACCACTTTGACATTTAAAAGTTAAAAAGGCAAATGTCAAACTATGTCCCGGCCAAGCTATCAGAACGTATAAACCGTTGGAACATTTACTCTATGCACTCCTACTGAGGGAAGTGGGGGATAGAGCTTTCTTCACCCTCCGATAGGCTCCCTGTCCTATCAACAGTCTGAGTCACATGGGCGAGCCCAGCACCACGTACCGGCTGCTCACCGTCTGTGATTCCATAAAGCAGGTATAGAGCCAGCCAGTGGGTGAGCTGCTCACCAGCCAGTCCCTGCATGAGACCTTTCCGTGCCAGGCCTGGAGCTCCCAGACACCTGGTCAACCCCACATGCAGGGAGCCAAGCATGATTGGAGAGGATCCCAGAGGGGTGAGATGAAGACTGCGACACCCACATGGTGGGAGGTCAGGCACAGAGTACCACATGCTGACAGCAAGGCGTCCCCGGTCACCAGGGGCAGGAGAATCCTGGCTGTGTCGTGAATCAGGGCAACACAATAGATGGATGTAGAAAAGTTCTGTGTCCTACTTTTCCAGGAATCTCTCTCTGGGCAGTGATAAATTAGGCTGGAAATGAATAGCGAGAAAGAAAGCATTTCCATTACTGTCAAACCCGCATTCTGAGTATCTTTGATGGGAACTACTGTGTTTCCTGTGTCACGTGTCCCTGTGATGCCTGCGAGAATCCACCCCCTAACCCTGCACAGCTCCACAGAGGACAATCATTCTAAAGGTATGGAGGTACCAACTGGCTGTGTGGAATTTTCTGGCACTGCAAGTACTTCTTGAAGCTTACCATTCAAGGCAGACACAGAAGGGAGGAAGGCTACGAGATCTGGTTCACTCCCGCAGCTCCACTAAAGACCGAAGCAGGTGGAACGTGACAGAGCTCCTCCCGTTTTCTGAGGCAGATGTTGGCAGCGCCTTGTGCAAAGCCATCCTGCTCTCTGGGTCTGCCACGCTGGTATCTGTGAGCACCACAGTGAGCTGTGATGATGCAGGAGGAGGAAGCAGCTACTACGCTTGCTGGCCAACCAGCAAGGGCAGCTTCCCATCAAGCCCTAGAGGCCGAATCCTGAGCTCTCACACTGCAGCCAGGACACTCACGCCTCGCAGTACTCCCTGAGGGCCAGTTTCCCGTGCTCAAGCCCAACCTGACAGCAGGCCTTCCTCGGCAGGGCCCGGGGATCTGCGTGTCCTTGCACACCGAGTGTGCAGTTAGATTTCTCCCACAAAGAGCAGACACGGGTTGCTGTGTTGCCCCTCTTCTGGATGAGGAAGATCACAGGAAGCCAATCCGTGGCAGCTGTGGCTCCAGAGGACTGGCAGGGTCACGGAATGTGTGTCAGGTGCTGGTGGGTGTCCTCGGGAGCAGGGAGGAAGCGGGTGTGAGATCGAGCCCAGGACCTCATGCCAGGCACCGGTTCTGCCATTAAACAGCATCCCCGGCCTTTCTGTATTTATTTATTGATTGATTTATAGTTTGTAGTACTGGGAATTGAAGCCAGGCCTTCACACTTGAATACATCCCCAGCCCTTTTCTTATTTTTTGTTTAGAGACAGGGTCTCACTAAGTCCCTGAGTTGCCCTAGTTGGGCTCAATTTTGTGTTTCTTTTACCTCACCCTCTTAGAACGCTGAAATTACAGGCATATGCCATTACATTCAGCATTTTAAACTTTTAAAATTTTGTAGTCATGTGCAATGGCCCACAGCTGTAACCTCAGCATTCTGAATGGCTAAAGCAGGGGGATTATAAATTCAAGCCCAATCTGGTGAGACCGTGCCTCAAAATAAAAACAAAATAATGAAAATGACTAGGGATGTATCATGGCCCTGTGTTCATTCCCAAGTAGTAAAAAGCACTGTTTTGAAACAAGGTCTGCTAAAGTGGCCCAGGCTGACCCCAAATCTCCTGTCTCAGCTTTCTGAGTAGCAAGGCTCCCAGGCACACAGGACAGCAGCCAGAGTTGGCTGGCCTCCGGTTTGTGTTTCCTTCACCCCACTGTCCTTCCAGCTCGGTTTATGACCTTTCCCCAGGGCTCATCTCTGTCCTTGCTGACCACAACGAGTCTCCACAGAGTCTAAGCCAGCCGAGCAGCAGCTTCTCCTACAAACACGGAGCCCCACCTGGCCTCATAGGAGCAGACTCAGCCAAAGTCCCAGCAAAACAGCACATCTGGAATCAGTCCCTGGGCACAGCCGGAGCCACCTGCCAAAAGATGTTTTTGAGTCCCATCAAATGCAGGCAGTTGATGTATCAGGGCCAAGCCCACCAAAAAAACAAGGGAATGCCCAGCTAGCTCCCTAAGGAAGACTTCATCCCCACAGAATTTCTGGAGAGCGATGACTTGTGAGTCATCAAGAGTCCTTGGGGAGAAAAATCTGTTAGCCCTCCCACTGTGGCCCCTACCTCACCCCTCTCGTGTCCTTACCCAGCTGTCTTCTCCAGAGGAAGCCAGCATTTCCAGTGCCCTGTGTAAATGTGCCCATGCACACACACTTGTACTCACAACACACCCTGAAACACCTGTATGTACACACCACACAGTGCACATGCCTGTGTACACACACACAAACCCATATATACCAAAACACACCTGCATACTTACCCACAGACCCAACACACACTTCCTTGCACACACTCCCTTATGTACACCTGCACACACTCACACATGCCCATATACACATCCACACACATCCTTGCACATATCCATGGGCCCAGCACACGTGTATACACACCTGCATGCACACACTCACACATACATCACACATCCACATGCACACTGACATGTTTCTGTGCACACATGCCCTTGTGTACGCCCATAGGCCTACCATACCCAGCATGCCCACACCTATGCACACTGCATACAGGTTCTGATCTGTACAACACATACTCACGCACACACACAGACACACACACACGCATGCACACACAGTCTTCCCGACCCCCTCCGCCCTGCTTTCCCCTTCTCTTTCACAGTCGCCACCTTCAAATCTGACCTGCTTGCCACCTGTGTCCACCATCTTCCCTCCCCTCTGTTCAGGGGGGGTCGGTGGGACTCGGTGTTCTGTCCACTGAGGCACCAAGTACCTAGAACGACCCCTGGCCTAGAGACACTGCCTGAGTGTCTGTGCATTGCATTTCAGGACCTCAACCCAGAAATTATAACCTGATGGGGTTTAACTAGTTAAGGCACCTTATGACCAGATTTTTTAAACAAAATGCTCACATATTTGCACAGAGTCACACTTTGATAATCTTGTTTGATGAATAATTTACTCACTGAAAATGTAACAGGTGGACTTCATTTAAGATGCAAAGTAGAAAACACGGGATAGAGAAAGGAAGGGTGACTCCACTGACAGGAAATGAGGAGACTCCTGACTCTAACAAGGAGACTGAGTGGCCCTGTGGGCCACATCCTATAGTTTATGCCCAAGACCTCCTGCCACTGACTTAAAGTCGTCCTCTACATTCAGGAATTGCCCCTGGGGTACAGTTGTCATATATCACATCTTATTTGCTCTATAAAAATGACATCTCCAGAGGCAGGACATCTCAGAAAACTTTTGGGATCCAAATTTATCAAAGGTGACAGGCACCTTGGGCAAGGGTCCCTGGCCAGTAACCCTTCATCAGATGTAGCAAGGCTGCCGATGTCATGGAGAGGTGCTTCCCAAATCCTTCCAAAGGAAAAACCAATATCAGCTTCAGTCTGCCGCAAATAGTGGTCTGAAGTGGAGAAGACAACATGAAGATGCTAGAAGGTGGCTTTCACAGAAGCAGAGAGCAGAACAGCGGTGAGCACAGCTGGGGTTAGGGCAGGGGTGGGGGAGACGTGAGGCTGCAGGGCACCCGTGGGCAGTGGGAAGCACCCGGAGTGCTGCGTGGCGGGGTAAGAGCTACGGCTGGGAACGACAGCCTGGATATTTCAAACTAGCTATAGATGGAGAAGGTTTTCAATTCCCAGAACAAAGAAGTGGCAAATGTCTGGGTAGAGAGGCATGCCAATTCCTGTGCCAATCGTGACTACACGGTGTCACACTGTTCCCTGTAAATGTGTGCAGGTGCTGTGTGACAAAGATAAACATATACCTAAACAAAATTAAACATTTCTTTGGAACTCCAGCACTATCACACCTTTTCTCCTGGCTTAACTCTTCCAGGTAGAGTGAAGGGGAAGCCATGACACAGTGAGAGGAGCCAGGGTTTTAGAAGCCCAGATGTTCCCTGAGTCTATCACTAAGTCACCTCTGTCCTTCAGTAGGTCGTTACATTATGGTTATCTCCTCTCTAAAGTAACAGATTAAGAGCTCACTCAAGAGCTCTGCTTGTCCTTAACACCAGTTCCCTTCAGCTCAGTCTCATCTGAGAAATGCAAACAAAATGCTTCTTCAAATAGCACAACCCCTTGTGCTGAGCAGGTACAGGCTTAGCTAGGGCCCCATTCCTGTCTGTTTTCCCCTCTCCTTTTCCTTCCCCTTCTTCTCCCAGCCCTGAGAGGGGGCTCCTGGCTTGTGTCCTGCTTCTCCCCATAGCTGCTGGGGTCTCCTAAGGGAAACTCCAGAGAGCACAGAAAAACAGGGAGGAAAACTGTGTTCCAGGCTTCCCTCCCCATTTGAGCACATTGCAGGGGGCTGGGCAGCCATGCCCCATCGGACCTGAACATTGCACCTTGACTCCTTTCCTGCACTCCATCTCCACCCCAGCGCAGTTAGCAAACCCTCACACAACCCTAGCACCAGATACTGTCATTCAGGGAGGCCCAACGAAGCCAGCACCTTGTGGGCAGGGTTGGCCTAGGCTGTGGTTCCCAAGGCCACGCTCTGTCCACCAGCACAGTAAGGGTGGCTCTGCCCTACAAAAGGGCTGCTTTCCCTGGAAGGCGCTGGCCTGGCCCTCCACCACCTTGCCTTCCACCGAGGGCCCAGGTTGCATCTAGTCAGGTTCCCCACCCGCAGCAGCAAGTGGCCCAGCATGGGTCATGGACTCAGGACCTCCAGAAGTCCCGCCCAGGGCCCTGCACACCAAACGCTGAGAAATACTGGTGCGTAAATGGCCTGGCCTGAGAAACTTCAGGCTCTAGAGCAGCAATTAGAACAAGGAGAGCCTAGTCCAGATGTGTCCTCATGACTCAGAGGGGCCTGACTTCCTGTTTGGCGACAGCTGGCCAGTTAGCCACACGTGCATGTGCATGGGGTGGACGGGACACAGGAGAAGGCTCTATTCCAAGCCAGAACAAGATGTTTCCTCCACCAGAATTAATGTGAGATAAACACGGCCAGCGGAGGTAGGTCAGAGTCCCCGGGGGGAGGATCGCACATGGGGAGCCTTGGACAAACGCCAGCGATGGGTCAAAGTGAGAGGCACAGGCCAGGAGCAAAGAGCGAGGACTCCCCAGAGGGCCACAGGCTCAGCTGCAGCCAGACCGAAGCCATCTGCAGCTCAAGCCATGGCCACAGGGGACACTGTGTATCCACCGGCTTGGTGGACCCCAGCCAAGGCCAGCAGGAAACTTGGCAGGGCACTTGGAGGCAGAAAGCAGCAGCCGTATCTTTCCCTCAGGATTTTCTCTTGCAGAAAGACCCGTATCCCTTCGTGTGCCTGGGTCACCAGACAGCTGGGATTGGGCGGTGCTGGCTGGGGAGCGGGGTGTCATGCCAGAGCCCTTTTGCCAAAATCCTCCCAAAGGGGATGACATCATCTGAATGGCACCACTAGCAGACAGCAGAGTCCAGAAGATCGGAAGCCATAATAGCTTGCTCGAGATGTGACAATCAGGGCAGGCAATGAAGCGGACCTAAGGCGTGCTTCACTCTCAACATACTGCAATGAAAGGAGCAGGATTCTCATAGGTGCTGTATCTCAAGCTGGAGAACAACTCCTCGTTATTCTTCTGGAATAATACGAGACTGGCCTGCAGTTCTCAGGGCAGGCCCAGACAAGAGGAAAGAGGGCAAATGTTTGGGACCCTGAATGTAATAGCAAGCAGAAACTCCAAAACAACCCAGGATTTGGAGACAGATTTACTGATGTTGCCGAACACTGATCAGGATCATACTCAGAATCTTAGACCCCACTGTCTGGCGCTTCTATGAGATAAGCAAGCAGGAAGGACAGCGGCAGAATGGCTTGTCAACTGGGGACTGCTTTATACAGTGTGCATCGCCACTGTGACCAGCTGTTTCTAAGAGACGGAGGCAACCAGAAGTGGAATAGGAACTGTTACCTGAAGAACTGAGAGATTGAAGTGCATTAGAGGAGGGAGGACGGGATTTTCTGTTACACAAAGTGTAGGATGTTCAGCCAGCTGCACCTCCCCGGGTCAGGACAAAAGGACAGGATAGCGCTGGGAAGGAATGTCAGCAATGTCCTCCTCTGTCGTGTCCTGTGTCCCATGGTCAAGAACACAATCACGTGGCCTGTGGAGGGTTGTATACCACAGACTGATGGCGTGATCTGCGTAGCAGCTTCTTGTGAATCACCCTTCCCTATTTCATTTTAGGAGAAATTACAGCTTGTGTCAAGACATTAAAGTATTTTTATATTTTGCATCAATTTAAAGTATCATTGATTCAAAAGTGTCCAATTCAAGAAATGCTAAAATAAGATGTAAACCCCCTCACTCAGTGTTGATGGAGAGGGATTTTCAAGAAGACTATCTTAGGTCATTTTTCTATCACAAGAAGTTAGTGGTTTGGGGATGGGGAGGGGCGACGGGAGGACAGTCGGCCAGGAGGAATGACAGGAGATGCGGAGAGACCACCTTGTGCCGGAGCAGAGGCAGCGGGCGGGAGAGAGCTCATGAGAGTGAGGGCGAAGCATGCGCTTGAAGCCTGCTGGGTGTGTTTGGTGTCCACAAAGATACCTGTTTTTTCCTTGTGCTGAAAGCTTCAGCAGGCAAAGATTGTGGTGAGAAGAAGATGAAAGGCCTGAGCTGATCTTGGAACTTCTGCCTCTGTTCCTTCCAGCCCATCCTTCACACTTCAGCCAGAAGATGCTGCCAAAGACCCAAACCTTGTCTCTCTAGCTTTCTGTTTAAATCTCCTTTAGACTTTAGACAGGATCCTAACAAGGCTTAGGAAACCCTACGGGTCCAGCTCTCTCTCTCTCTCTCTCTCTCTCTCTCTCTCTCTCCATCTCCCTCTCTCAAACAAACAAACAAACACTGCATCCCTCCATCCCTCTCTTCTCCTCTCCCTGCATCCCCTCCCTTCCTCCTCATCTCCACCAATTCCATCTGCCTCCCAGACCTCCCTGGGCCTTGACAATGCACACACCTCCTGCTCCCTGCTCCGAATCCCTAGCCCCAAGCCCCCCCCCCAGCATCCACTGCCTCCTGTTGACCCTCTTCCTCAAGATTTCAGCTCAACAGTGACCACATTCTACTCTGCCCTGGCACTGCCCCTCCCCTTTCATTTCTCAACGGAATCTAGGTATCCGCAGCCTGTGTGATCACAGCTTCCTCTGCTGACCAGCTGCACACTCAGGCCAGAAGTGAGCTTGCACAGCTCAGCCTAACCTTCTGTGCCCTGTAAAACACCTGGTACTTGGCAC
>NW_004524599.1:15182593-15186666 GCF_000260255.1 Octodon degus
AAGGAAGGAGCAAGTGCTCCACTCAGTGTAGGAACACGTTCTGTGCCCTTCTTTTCTCCCACCCACGCCCCAAGAACCCCTCCTGTGACTCATTACAGAGCAAGGCAACTCCTCCAACTTTTGCTCCAGAGTCTGCCAGCCTTGGTGCCAAGTCTCCTGCTTTGATCGGCTCACCACAAGACCAAATTCAGTTTTGTCATCTGTAACACAGAATCATTCAATCCCTCATTCACTGCGTTGTAAAGGGTGACTGAGATGCGTTCAGCCATGCAGGGAAGCCCTGAGGAACATTCTCTGGGCACCTGCTGTGAGCTGCCACTTCTCTAGGTCTTGTAAGTGCATCTTCCCATTCGAGTTTCCCAACAGCCTAATGAGGCAGGGAGCCACGTCCGCTTTACCTTGCAAACGCGGGACTGAGGCACAGAGCTGGAGCAGTACGAGTGTGGCATCCAGCGCAGCTCGCAAGGCTCCCGGGGCAAGGACAGTGGGAGGTTGGAGAAAGAAAGACAAGCGACAGAAAGCTGAGCGGGTGGGCCCTCCCTCTGCCTGGGAGCAAAGGCACTGGCCAAGGACTGCAGAGCGCTTGTGCATCTGCTCAGCAAGCAGACGCAGTGTCAGGCCCCCTGACTAGCAGCTTTCCATTGCCAGCCTTCTACTGTGAGCTTGTTTACAAGGTGCGCCTCACTCGTGTGATCGATCTCCAGCTTTAGCTGCTCCCTGCATTTGAGTATGCACAACCACGGAGCATGCCTCTGCCCATCTAGTCCCACGCCCACGCGCTGAGTGGCCGCCCTGGCCACTGCTCACTCCGGGGAAGCTTCTCTTTAAGTTGCTGCCCAATTATGAGTCAGTAATGGCTGGAGCTTCTCTCCACCTCTCAGCCCCAGCTGGGAAGCCAGAACGCCTAAGAACATGGCTCCAGGGAGCTCCTAGCACCCATCCTCAGGCTGCAGAGGGGGCCTTCCCAGGAGGCCTGGCTGTTGGCTACCTATGCTTCTCCACACACTGACTCTGTCGTACACGTAGCTCTAGAGTCCTTGAGAACAGACAGCAGTGACTTCTCCACTCCCCGTGAAGCCTCCAGGGTTGGTTTACTCCTCAGAAACAACCAAGAAGACCTCATCAGGCTAAGCAGTAATGCCTTGGGAAGCATTTTCTACAGCCGTGTCCGCTGGTTCCTTACACCCACGGTGCCATCTCCCAGCACGAGCATTCATCCCTCCCCTCCTCCAGCACACAGCGGGCCCTGCGTAACTACGGGTGCAGCACCGATAGATGGAACCAGCTGCCTGGGCAAAACCACCACCTTCCTCTGCACTGGCACTGATCACGTTCAGACATTGTTCTTGTCATTATTTCCTAAACAAAGCAGTGTAACACTATTCACATAGCACTTACAGTATAGTGTTGTCATAAGTCACCTAGAAATTGGAGTGTATCATAATTACAGTACACCATGAACAATAGTTGTTGAAGAATGATAGAATAAATAATCAGTCAAGAGTTGATGAGATGGCCATTTTTAGCTTTATGGGAATGATCAGATCAGAGCCACCTCGGTCCATTGCAATGTTATGTTTAGAAGTGGCTAATGAGTACCCTGTTTTCATTTTTCTTTGTCATTGTTTCTTCACTACATTTACTTTTGATATGTCTAGACTGATCCACAGTCTCACCTGCAAGCCAAACTGTGATGACAACTAAGTCATACCATTTGATTATTATATTTCAACCTAACAATACCAACTCAGCAAGAGAGGACCAGGCTATCATTAAATAACAGCTCAATAGCAAACAAGTCACCCAATTTAAAAATAGGACAAAGATGTGAATAAGCATTTTGCAAAAGCAGATATACAAACAGCCAAGAGGTATATGAACAAGGCTCAATATCATTGATCACCAGGGAAATGCAACTCAAAACCTCATCCCCGTGCAAATGGCTATTGTTCTAAGTGCTGGTGAGGATGAGGAGAAAGAAGAGCCTTCATACACTGCTGCAAGGAAAGCAAATCAACACAGCATTCGCGAGAATTCCTCAAAAGAACTAAAAATAAATCCACCATACGATCCAATAATTCCACTACCAGGGACATACCCAAAGGAAGTGCAATCAGCATGTGACAAGGAACCCACACTCTGACACTTACTGCAGCACTTTCACAATAGCCAGGATATGGAATCAACCCAAATGCCCACCAAGAGGCAAGTGACAAAGAAATGTCGTGTAGATACAGAATGGAATACTGCTCAGGGGTAAAAAGCACGAAATCCTATCCCTTGCTCCACCAGAGCTGGACCTTCAGGGCATTATCTTAATTGAGTTAAATAAGCCAGACACAAAAGCTTTGTGATCTTACTCATAAGTGAAATCTTAAAAAGTTGAATCTTACCAGAGACCCTGAGAGAAGGAACAGGTCAGGCAGCAGGTGAAGTGCCAGTGTTTAGTGGGAGGAGTACATTCTGGTGTTCTGTGGAGCACCAGGATAGAGATAATTAACAGTTAGATATATAGTGCATTATATCCCACAGTAGACAGAAATTGGGATGTGCTCACCATAACAGCTGACTGCTTACAGTACCGGGTGTGCTAATTACCTTGAGCTGCTCACTACCCAAAATACGCGTGAATCAAAACATCACAATATCATGTGTGCATCTTGTACAATGAATAACCACTAAGACAGCAATATGCAATGTATTAATTATTGAAACTGTCCTATTAATTGATTTTGAAACTGTCTCATTGCTATTTGTTCTTCAATAAAATTATTTTCAAAAATCACAATACATTGCAACTTTTGATGCTCAGACCAGTATGGTAAGTTACATTCTGTGGAGATAAAGCAAGTAGCAGAAAGTCCACTGTGTAGTTATCCTGCCCGCACAGGAAGTGGCCAGATCCAATTTACCAAAAGTTATTCTTGACATATAACTCCCAGTCACTTCTCATTTCAAGGTTTGATAAGCTCTAGAATTCAGTGATGTTTGCTCTCGAAGCAAGACTTTTATTTCCACAGACTGTGCTGGATGACACAACAGCTGAGGCGCCTGCCTGAGTCACATGCGCAGGGCCCCCGGCCAGGCTCTTCCCACCCCTCCGCCTTCAGTCCCGTCCACCGCGATATACGGCAGGAGATGAAAAGCACAGCACGGAGTATATTGTAAGCACAATACGTGGTAGCTGTCATTTTTATCTTGATTTTATTTTGCGGTACTTTAAAAAAGAGTAGAAAATAATGGGAAATTGTTGTCGTACCAACATCACCCGAGAATACTTCGGCTTTTTGCTGGCCTTAGAGACTTAGGGGGTTAGGAGCTAGGGAAGATTCAGCTCGACTGAGCCTACATAAATAAATGCTTGGTTTCCTGAAAATAAAAAAAGGACAAAAGTGTGGCTTGTATCTGTTTAGAATAACATGGGTTTTTAAAAAAGATCTAAGAAGAATTATATGAGATTCATCTTTCTGTAGAAAGGGCTGTCTTTCTGGTGGCTGCTGGGGGAACGACTGCCTTCCGAGGAGGGGAGAAACGAAGCAACTGGGCCCATCTTGCTCTGTTTTATGCTGCTATAAGGGGACCCAGGCTGGGGGATGTACCAGGAACGGAGACTTAGGACTTGGGATTTGGGAGCCTGGAAGGCCAGTGTGGAGGGGCTGCCTCTGGTGGGGCCCCTGTGCTCTGTCATAACCTGCAGGAGGCATGCCTCGGTGCGGTGGAGTGAGAGCTCAATCTCGCAGCCTCAGCCCTTTACACCTAACACTGACCATCCACCTTGGTTACTCTTCTCTCAACACTGGGATAAAATACACAACACACAAAATGTCCTTTAGGAAGGAAAACTTTACTTAGCTCACAGTTTGTGGAGGTGTCAGTCCATGCTCAGCTGGCTCCAAGACAGAGTGGCACATGGCAGAAGGCGGCAGTTCACAATGGCAGAAAATAGTGAAAGAGCAAGAGCAAAAGGGAAGGAGCAGCAGCAACAATGGCTACAGAGAGCAAGTCTCTCTCCCTTGTGTTGCATTCAGGCTCTCTGCCGCAGGATGGGTTTAGTGCTCACACCCAGAATCCCA
>NW_004524599.1:15188853-15189783 GCF_000260255.1 Octodon degus
CTCACACCCAGAATCCCCAGCACTGGACCATGAGTTAATCTCAAACTGTGGAAGTCCACCCCATGACTTCATGAAGCTTAGGGGGGACAACTAGACACAAACCATAACACCAACCTATGAGCATGGGTTCACCCCACATCTTATCTATCCCCCAGGCCCCACTTACCATCTCTGCTGCTTTGGAGAGGGAGTTTCCAACACATGCTTTCCCTGGGCCAAGCTCAAACCATCAGAGTGCCCACTGCCATTCTTCCTCCAGATTTTCAGTTGTATTCTACTTCAGCTCAATACTCACCTCATTGATTTACATGAAAATAATTGAAATTTGTAAAACTATTACACAGCACCTATTGTGTGTATTAGAAAATATTTCAGACAGGATCACCCATGGGAGTGTTTTCTCTTTCACCCAGTACCTGTTTATCATTGACAGACCTCACTGCCTCCCTTGTACCTTGCTGGACCTGTGCCAAATGTTGGTCATAAGAGATGCCTAAGTACCACTGTCCTCCGAGGAGTTAGCTAATCTCCTGGGGCCCACATCCTGTGTGGCCCTGCCCCAGAGCCAGCAGGGCTGACAGTGGAGCATGGAAGAGAACAGAAGTGACGGCATCGCCCTTTGGGCCCGGGGTACTGAAGACATGGCAGTCGCTGCCCTAGCACCCTGGGAGAGTGCACAGGAGGAGGGACAGAGAGCGACTGAGGAACCCATTCGGCACAGTCCTGAGCGAGCTTGGGAACAGATTCTTAGGCCCAGCCTCCAGATGCCTGCAACCATGGCTAAAGGCTCAGATGCCCCCTCTGAGGGGCACCAGGCCCCCTTCTCTGTGGGGAGCCAAAGGGGCCCTAAGTCTAGTCAGATAATGGCTAAATGGAACAAAGGCCTCCGCCCAGGGCTGAGCCCAGGTTTTATTAATTTGTGGAAAGTGG
>NW_004524599.1:15190888-15192443 GCF_000260255.1 Octodon degus
GATATTTAAAAATTTTTAGTGGACATATAATCTTGGAACATGTTCAGAGGGTATAATGCAGTATTTTGACACATGTATATGGTACAACAATCAAATGGAGATATTTAGTCTATACGTCCCTTCAAACAATTTTTTTTTGTGTGTTAGGAACATTAAAATTCCTCTTCTATGTAATATGCATCATTTATTTTGAAATATGCAAAATATATTCAATAAACTATAGTTGTTTTGCAGTATACATTGTTATTATTAATTATAGTATAGCCCTACTATGCTCCAGGACACAGAGCGTAGCCCTGTCCACCTGTGCTTGTGCACCTGTTAACCAATCCTTCCCTAATCTCTCTCCTCCCTATCTTCCCAGCTTCCGGTGATGTGGTTTGAGTGATTGGGGAAAGCTGCTTGGTTTTCATGCCCTTTGTTTTTCTCTCCACTTTCAAACCCTTAAGGAGAAAAACACCGCTAATGTTCACAGTGTTTGCTTATGGATTGAATGCTGGTCTCGGGTGCATGCTCCTCATGTAGTTGTGTCTACCTACGGGAAAGTGCTGACCACAGCGTCTGGTGCATAATTGGTCCTTAATAAATGCCAGTTTCCTTTCTGGCATGCGTGAATCTGTCTTATTGGAAGGAGAGGCCTCAAAATGCAAGAATGGATATCCGACCAACCCCAGGCCCTGTGAATGTGGGGGAGAGCTTCTGCTTGGTCTTATACCCACCCACTGGTCCAAGCCCAGGTCTGCCGCATGAGAGAGGCCTTTCCCCACATTCTCCAGATCTCCCCCACCTGTCCAGAGCCAGCACAGCCCATCCTGTGAGTGAGAACTTCCGCCACACTCTTGGGAGTCCTGCAGACCCACCAAAGCACAGCCCCGCTGAGTGTGTGGGAGAGCTTCTGCGCTCTCTTGCCCCACCTCTTCATACCCCCCCAGACTCACCCCAGACCTGGCATACAGGCTTGGGGTAAAACCCTGCAGCTAAAGTCCCTGCAGTGAGACTAGGGTCAAAACCACACAGCTAATACAGGGACAGAACATCTTACCAGAGGGGTACAGCAGGCCCACCTCCAAGGGCAACAACAATAAGGAGCTGAGCACAGTAGCCAGACCCAAGCCAGGCACAACTACATGAACTAGAACTTGGTATATCAGTCCATGAATTTCATTAAGTGATTAGGATATAATTGCACCAAAGCTCTACACCAAATGTCAGAGGTCAGTGCTATATGAAAAGATAAAGACAAGGAGCAAAATGCAATCTCAGGCCAATGAAATACGAAATGTAATAAAGAGCCTGCCAACAAAGAAAAGTACAGGTCCTGATGGATTCACAGCTGAATTCTATAAGAAATTCATAGAAGATATAATCCCTACACTCCTCAAACTCTTCAATGAAATTGGAAAGGAAAGTGTTCTTCCAAAATCATTCCTGGAGGCAAGTATTATACTGATAAAAAAAAAAAAACCAGGGAAAGACATAATTAAGAAAGAGAACTACAGGCCTATCTCCCTCATGAACATAGATGCAAAAATCCTCAATAAAATCCTAGCAAATA
>NW_004524599.1:15193103-15194576 GCF_000260255.1 Octodon degus
GGAAAATTACAGTACTCTGAAAAAAGAGATTGTAGAGGATTTCAGAAAATGGAAAGATATTCCATGCTCCTGGATTGGAAGAACCAACATTGTGAAGATGGCTATACTCCCAAAATTGCTATATGGATTTAACGCAATCCCTATCAGATTACCACCAACATACCTCCCAGACCTAGAGAAATTGTTCTTAAAATTTATTTGGAACCAAAAAAGAGCTAGAATAGCAAAGGCAATCCTGGCCAACAAAGACAAGGCAGGAGGCATTACAATTCCTGACTTGAAATTATACTACAAAGCTACTGTAATAAAATCAGCATGGTATTGGCAAAAAAATATATCTGAGGCTCAATGGAATAGATTAGGAGATGCAGAGGCCTCTAGGAACGCACTCAGCCACCTTATCTTTGACAAAGGGGCCAAACATGCTTACTAGAAGAAAGATAGTCTCTTTAACAAATGGTCCTGGAAAATCTGGCTCAGTACACGCTGAAAACTAAAATTTGACCCAGCTCTATCACCATGCACTAAACTAAAGTCAAAATGGATTAAGGAACTGAATATTAAAACAGAAACAGTAAGTCTCCTAGAAGAGAAAGTAGGTGGATCTCTTGAAGACATAGGGGTAGGCAAAAAGTTTGTGAACAAACATCAAATCGCACGGGAAATACTTGAAAGAATTAATAACTGGGACCTCCTCTTATTGAGAAGTTTTTGCACATCAAAAGAAGTCACCAACAAAGTGAAAAGACAACCCACCAGCTTTGAAAAAATCTTAACTAATAAGCACTCAGACAAAGGTCTGCTCTCTAGAATTTATAAAGAACATTAGGGCCCCTAAATTTAAAGACCCAATCCAGAGGTGGGCATCCGAGATGAACACACACTTCTCAGAGGACAAAATTAAAGAAGCGAATAAATATATGAAAAAATGCTCCACATCACTAGCCATCCGTGAAATGCAACATTGAGATACCATCTCACCCCAGAAATAATGGCTATCCTAAAGAAATCACCCAACAGTAAATGTTGGAGAGGCTGTGGGAAAAAGGGAAACCTTCTCCTCTGTTGGTGGGAGTGTAGATTGGTATAACCATTATGGAAATCAGTGTGGAGACTCCTTAAAAAACTAGGACTGGAAATCCTATTCAAGTCTGCTATCTCCATACTGGGAATTTTCCTGGAGGAACTGAAAGTGTCATATCATAGTGATATATGTGTACCTATGTTGATAGCAGCACAACTTGTGACAGCCAGATCTTGGAAACAACCAAGATGCCCGTCACGTATGGAATGGTTGAAAAAGATATGGTACTTTTATTATGAAGTATTACTCAGCTATAAAGAATGATAAACTTGAAGCCTTCATATTTAAGTGGGTGCCACTTGGAGATATACTTATAAGTGAAATAAACCAGACCCACATGTATAAATATCATATTGTCTCCCTAGTATAAGAACTTAAAAGAGGAATTA
>NW_004524599.1:15195932-15213731 GCF_000260255.1 Octodon degus
TAGTATTTAGATGTCAATGGAATATCCACCTCTGACAAGACAAAAAAAATTAAAAATTAAATAAAATAAAAATTAAAAAGGGATACAAAGGTAAGATCATTTTGTATTTATATATACACAATAGGATAGATATACAACTACTTTCGCTTAACTCAATGAGTAGAAAGGTGTACTAATAGTGTCTGGATAGGAAATCCTGTCTGCTTCTTGTACTATGGATAACCACTATGAAGATAACAATGTATATTGCATTGATTATCGAAACTGTCCTGTTAATCAGTTTTGAAACTGTTTCATTCATATTTATTTCTCAATAAAAATTTTAAAAAAGAAACTAAAAAGAAAATGCCAGAATGTTACTAATTTTCAGGAATGGAGCAGAGCCTCAGCTGCACTTGACTTCAGCGTGGACAGAGTGAAGCGTCTGGCTGTGTCAATGCAGGGAGAGGCGCCTGGACCTCTCTTGGCTCCTTCAAAGGTTTATGGTTTTCACCTCTGAGACTCAGGCAACCAAGAGCAATGTCTTGTGGGAAGAGCTGCCTTGTCCAAGGGCCTTGCACTCTTCCTGTGCTTGCTAATGAGCCACTCCGCGTGGATCCTGCAGAACACAGCCCCTTCCACGCAGTGCGCCCCTCAGACTTCCACTGCTGGGCGGCAGAAGCTACCTGGCCGCACTGCTGTCCCTGCCACACTGGGGGCCTGGCCTGGCTGGTCAGCATGTTGGGACCGCTGGTCCCCCAAGTACTGTCCCAGCTGGGCGTGCAGGCCACCTCAGTGCTGCAGCCCCACCCTTGCTGTCCGCCGGTTGGTGGCAGCACTACTGGCCATCTGGCCGATCTCTCTGAGGTACTACCTGAAACTCTTTGTCTTTGATCTGCATAAGACATGACAATGTGTTAATGAAAAGGTAATTAAGCCACAGTTCAAAGTCAATCTTCAAATAGGGAAAGTATTATCACATGCATGAGAAAAAACAAATTCAATAAAGAAAAGAAGCATAATGGAAACAAGCAACTTGTCAAAGAAAGATAAACGCCTAATAGCATGTTCTGAAAATGAAACATGGGGGCCAGCCAGATGGCTCAGTGAATTAAAGCACCTGCTTAGGCAGACACAGGGACTGGGGTTTGATCACCGGCGGCGTGCCGTGCTGCCCCCCCCCCCGGGGCACACTGTGATGGCAATTGAGACCGGGCGTGGTGGTACACACCTGCCTGTAATCCCAGTGCCTGGGAGGCTGAAAACAGGAGGATCACTAGGAGTCTAATCTGTGTAATGAGAATCTGTAGACTCTGTACTAAATACATTAAAAAGAAAAGAAAAGAAAATGTAACATGGCCAAACTCACAAAGAACTGAAACATCAAACTGAAACAAGATACTAGGGGATCTAGTATCTAGGGGTCAGTGGTGGCAGATTGACCAAAAACGCTCAGAGTGGGCAGCTGGCATCCAGTGGTGGCTGGCAAGAGCTGGCTTGAGCCAGCTTTTCAGGCTTGGGCATGGGCATGGTACAACTCACAAATCTGAGGAATTTATACTAGAGCCGCAATCGAACAAACACGCAGAACGGACGCACACCGCATGTCAGCCTTTGTGCAGAGTGGAAATGAAAGAGCACAGAGTGCCACAGTGGGGGAGGGGCTAAGGAAACCCTGACCGAGTGAGCAACGAGGGGCACATCACGGCAAAGGGAACTGTTCTGATGCCGAAAGACATTCACGATGCACCAAAAGTGTTATGAAGCTACATATCTTACTTAATGCAACAGCCTAAATTGTAAGCTATGTCACTGCATATCTACACTAAAAGGCAAAAATGGCCCATACTTGCATAGAAAAAAAGCTATACAGGAAATGAACTGCATACCACGGTTAAAAATGTCTTTATCTTCCTTCAGAGACCAACTCTTCTGGATGTCTGCACTCGGCAGTGCTGTCAGTGTTTTGACAGGCAGCACATTCCTTGTCCCAGCAAGAGCCTTGGTGGTGTTGGATTCCTTAAAAGGATGCTCTGCTATTGTCTTAGTATCTGCTTGTTTACTTTTTTTTTTTTCTGGAATGCGGAGTGTCTTCTCCCAAGCATCGGACACCCAAGTTCTGATGTACAGCAACTGTAGAAACCACTGCAAATCTCATTTTCGTGGTATAAAAGGTGAAAATAGTGCCTGCACGCATTCAGAAGCAGTGAGCTGCTGTGGCAGGGCTTAGCACGACTGCTCCAGTGCCGCTAAGAGCTTGACTGGTCTTTGTCCCCAGCTACCGGGAGACTGTCCTTGTGCCCTCGGAATTCTTTGAGTAGTGGGAATGTGGCACTCATGATGGGCCCTGCTCGTTTATACTGATGTGTGACACCATGGTCTCCTAGATAGTTTAAGATGGCTCAAGGTAGGGCCCTGCCAGGAAGCCCCTCCACGTGACGGGGGACTGGGGGCTTGAGTCACGCGACATCAGCCCGACTGGCCTGGAAGGAGGCGAAGGTGGCTGGGAACTTAGCTCGGTCTCCCGGGCGGGCGATGACTGACCTCATCATGCTTATGCAATAAACCCAAGACACAAGCTGCTTCAAACACAGACTTCCGATCAAATGCAGCAATGTCTGATCACTGGCTCAGGAGAGGGAGTGAAAAGACGCAGTCGGTACGCGGCCGCTGCGGTCCCGGGGTCCTGCGCCTCCAGTGGCCCAGGTGCGAAGGGTCGGCCCTCGAGACACAGTATTGCATAGTGCCAGGTCTGCAACCTCCCAAATGAGGCTTAAATGAAAGAGGTAAGTGTTATGATCTCAGGGCTCCAGGAGGGTCAAAACCCTAAGGCAGAATTCAGGACTCTCTGGGGACTGAGACAAAGAACTTCTCAAGGGGGCCTGTATTTACTTGGTTCAAACAAGGGAGGGGACACTGAAGAAAGCTTGAAATCTGAGTGGGGCCTTGGGACTCAGTTCAAGGCCTGCTCCAAGAATAGCTTCTGTCAACTCAGGAGAGCTGTGCTATCTCCAGGATGACCTCCCGGGAGGAGTGAGAGGCCTATCCTACAGGCATTATCTAGTAACTGGAGTTGGAGCCAGGGTTCCTCAGCTGGGGCTTTGTCTCGTCCTCTGAGGCTTTGTGGCTTTACAGGCCACTACAGGCCTCAGCCAGGGCCAGGGACTCACAGAGGTTCACTTACTGTGAATCCACCACCCTTCTCCAGACAAGGGCCTAGGCCTGCGACAGACTCACAAGTGAACATGGAAGCCAACTGGTTAATTTAAGTCCTGCTCAGAGCCAGTCTGTGGCGGTCTCCATCAGTAGAGGGGTGGGAATCAATAGCATCTTTAGGAAATAGGGCCAAGGAGAGGAAATTCAGGCCCTTTGGGCCATGGCTTTGAGGGGGTGCAAGCCCTCTCCTTCCTGGCTGCCATGATGAGACGAGCAGCTTTGCTCCCTACCATAATGCCTGCCTCTCCAGAGGGCCACAGCCCTGGAGCCAACAGCACAGACTGAAATCTCCAAATCTTCAAGTGAAAAACAAACCTTTTCTCTTTATAAGTTAACTACCCCAGGCATTGTGTTATGGTGACAGAAAGCTGACACAAGTAGAAACTTAACTTTTCATTAAAGGAAATACTGATTCTGAGAAATGAGAAGAAGAGATTTCATCCCATGTCTCTGAAACTACTTACCCTGGACAGAATTTTTTTTCTAATTTTTAATTAAAAGAAAAAGAAAACCTATACAAGGCAGAATAAGTTGAGCCATGCTGTCAAATCCATCAGAGGCCTTACCCTTGGTGTTGCAGGGAGGCTATTAGCAGATACAAGAATGGCATTTCCATGTGCCACCCACAGTGGGAGGGGCAGGCTGCCCAGACCTCAGCTGGCTTAGAGGTGGGCAGCGCTGGCCAGTGACGCATGTCCATCCAGAGGGGCCATCATGACGACTGCCTCGAACACGCCTGCTCTGCTAGTGGCATCCTCTCTACCACTTCTCCTGCTGTTCCTGATCCACCGTGGGTGGGACACGGAATAGCCCCGCTGATGCCCACAATCGGGGTGGGCTCTGCGGCTGAAGCGTCTCCCGCAGTGGCTTCTACAGTGCTTCAGATCTTTATCCCATGGCCGCCATGTCGCCTCCTCAGCACCTGCACTAGTTTCTCAGTCACATTCAGCACGTCGAAGCAGCCTTGGGCGTGGCCTTCGTATGGGTAGGTCGTCGTGTACAGTCAGCAACGCGGGCCTGTGGCTGGAACCCCGCAGCCACATCTCACTGCTGGTGCTTCTCAAAGGCATGACAGTTCATGGGCATCTGCAATAAAGATCCAACTTTCTCCACATTGTATCTGCTAAAGCTCTTCCACTAAACAGCAACATTAACATTACTTTGTTTGGCAGGTATTTGGAAAACACCTATTATGTATCTACCTGATCAGAACAGAACCAATGAACCTGAACCCATATAAAAGCATGAAAGAACATGCCAGGAGCTTTGATATTAAGACTACAAAAATAAACAATAACAAAGTAAGCAAGAGACCCTGTTGTCCACAGCCGTACATGCACCAGTCAGCTCTCTGGCTGCTAAACACAACACCTGACGGCCGCACCTAGGCTCACAGTTTCAGTGGGTTCAGTCCATGTTCAGCCAAATCTAAGGTAGGAGCAGCATGGCGAAGGAGAGCTACTTGCCTCACAGTGGCCAGGAAGCAAGGGAAGGGAGGGAAGGAACGGTGGACAAGAGTGCTCCCTTGCAAATCACGCCTTAAGGACCTGCTCCTTCCAACCAGGCCCTGCCTCCAAACGTGGGACTTGGGGGGACATTGTAAATATGAACCATCACAACACCTAACCTGTTCTGGCTTGGACCACCGACGCAGAAGGACGCTGTAGCCTGCCACAGGGACTTACGTCTCCGCTGAATATCACTGTGAGAGGAAAGCAAGAAACACAAAGTTCCTGTTGTCAATCTTTAAAGAAAAAACAAAGGAGTTTTTATGTTTAAACTTTGGGTTTTGTTTTGTAAAGCACACACCACCTCTCTGAGCAGTAGGTCAGCCTGACAGCCAGTTTATTCAAGGGGGGAAGTGCTAGGTGCACCGGGCCTTGCAAATACAGAGAAGGGCTTAAGTGGTTGCCTTCACCACTAAGGCAGAAACCAATGAGCCACCTGTCCCCTCCCAGAAAGGAGGCCTTCCGCTCTCCAGCGGGGCCTACAAACTTGCAAGCTGTCTCACCTGAAGCTGCTCCTTCAAGGCTGGTGAATCTAACTGAATATAAATTCTTGTGCACAGCCAAGCAGCTAAGGGTTGCAGAGGCAAGGGCTGTAGCAGCCAACATTAACTTGTTTTCAACTGACGAGGATGAGGTAGCCTACACTGGAGGCAGCAGGAAAAGCCTGCAGATTTTAGTACTACAGAAAGTAACCACCACAGAGATGCCGTTGCTACCGCCCTTTTTGTGTAGAACAATAGAACATGGGCCTGAAATTGTACATCACCTCTCTACCCCAATTTAGAATCACGGGGGAGTTTGTGAAGAAGACCAAGGATGGAGAAGGTACCAGATGCGGGGGCGATGCAGATTCGAGGCAGATCCAACCACACAGGAATGCTGACCAAACAGCCATCTGGCTGGGTGGCCTCGAAAATCCATGTCATTTCTCTGTGTCTCTCTTTCCCCACCCACCAGAGGACAAGCTAGCACTGATATGAGGACTAGTTTGCTTCCTTGGTAGGCACAGGGCTGTTTCCTCTCCTGTGGCAAAAGCAGAGTCCTCCCCAGCTTCATGAGTCCTGCTCTCCCCTGAAAGGGCACATAGCCAAAGATGGCCACAACATTCCCCTTTCTATTGTTCTTTTCTCACTGTGGCCTCAAGACTGTCCCACCAACAGGTAAGTGTACCTCCCTTTCTCTTTCATCTGGACTAGTCCAGTGCCCTGTGTGACTCTAGCTTACCATAGAGGCAACATGGCCACTTCCAAGATTAGGACTTTAGAGAGCGGCTATTTTCTTCTTTGCTTTCAGAAATGTTCCCTCCCAGAAACAACCAAGACCTCACATCTTTGGGGCCCAAGCAATACATGTCCCATCCCACTCAAGCAGCTTAGCCCTAGCCCCACCCACCCACCTTTTACAGATTTCATGTTGTCTTCCCTTCCCATCCTCCCTCCACAGGGGACATCCATGTCCCAGGCTCAGCAGGGGGAAACACTAACAAATGGTCCTGAGACTGTCTGCTGCCTTCTGTATCTCTATGGTGTCCCAAGCAGGACCAAATTCTTCACCTTCACCACACCCCTTCTGCTTTGTTAAGTCATGAGCACTCAGTAAACATTTCCTTAATAAAATTGTAATACATGGGTAATGATGACTATTTTGCCTGCAATCAAACTTGCTGTGAGGATTCTGTTCTTCAACATGGGGCTTCGGCCCTTGCACTTTTTTTGAATTGTATTCAGTGACTGAACTGTGTTTCCTTAATGTCTACCTCCTCCACACATACAAACACACACGTGCATATGTTTTTCCTGGTGCTTGGTTACTTGCCTTGCTCACAGCTATATTCCCAGTATTTCTGTTCAGACAGCTAGGGAAGGTAGAAACATGGGCAGTCAGGTAGGGCAAGGTGCAACCATGGGGGAGACAGGCACCTCTGCTGTGGGCCAGACCTCAAAACAAAAGATAAGACAAACATCCTAAGGATAAACATCAGGGCTTGATGTTCTAAATAGGTGTGGATTGCCCTGAGGAAGCCAGGAAGGGTCACTAACCCACCTTCTCCAGGAAGTGTCCCTGTGCTGTATTCCAGCCCTACATGACTCACTTCCCCATTTGATCTCAATTTTGTCAATTTTACCTGAGCAATTATGGCTGACCACAGTTTTGTCCCACCTCATATCCACCTTGGGTTTCCCATTTTTCCCCACCTTGGATCTACCTCACCTTGTGGTTTTGTCCTATGGGCGTTCCTAGAAAAGGAGGATTCCTGGGCCACCTGCTCATGTCTCCCCTGTCCTTCCTCAGAACAGAAGCTTTCTTTTTCTCAGTAAATGCATTCTGCTCTGAACCTTCAGTGCTCCTAAACTTCATGCTTTGATTTTAGAGAACACAAACTCTGGCCAGACATCGAGCAGGGTGGGAGCTTCTTTGCCCTCTGTCACTTACAAGGGGTATAAGCTCTCTCTTGTGCTCTCTGTGCTCCAACGGGTTCACATCCGGGACCTATTGACCCAGGACATCGATCCTCTCCAGGGTAGGAACTTCCTAGAGATAGCAAACCACTCACTCAGGAATGTGCTTTGCAAACAGAAACTGACCAATCCAGAGTCTATGCTGCGCCCACCTCCTTCATGGGGTCCTCACCTTTGGGTGCCACTGTCACCTGCCCTCATCACCCCAGGCTAGGGGCAGGAACAGGAGAGCTCTCACATCCCAGAGACCACCTGAAGCAATCCAGTTCCTTAAATCTGGAGCACTGCCTGGCCTTTTCCTCCCTGCAAAAACTCCGAAGTCTTTGCTCACATCCCCGTTCTTCTCCTCCCGAATGACCCTGTCCTGACCTTGTGGCCCCCTGGAGTGGCATGTCCCTGCCCTGGAACCACCAGTAACAAACCATCTCCCTACCAGCAGCAGATCTATCAGCTTTACTGTGCCTCAACTGTCCTAATAATACATTTTAAGCCACGTAATTCCAGGTCCTAAGTAAGTGCTCAATCAATACCAAGTAAGTGAAGGTACCAAATGAAGAATCTTGGACACTTCAAAGTTTCAGACGTGAAGTAGTTATCCGTGCTGCTTGCCTCTCTGTCATCCTTTCCTTTGCCACACCATGATTCAGGAATCAGGCTCGGGAAGCACAGGGCCTTCCTAGCTGTACACTGTCCAGCCTGTCCCCCACCGTCTCCGTATCTTGTTTTTAGCCTACGAGCGTGAACCATACCATCAGTTCTTCCAGCGGTCCACGATCCACACCTACGAGCTCAAGCACATCGGCCGCATTACTCCCACCCACTGCCCTGCCCTGCCGTTCTCGCCTCAGGAGAGCCGGCTCTGCCCTTCGGGCCAGGCTGACCAGGGGCCTCCTGGGCCCAAGAAAATGCCTCCGCATCGTGACTGTCGGAGTAATGCAGAATTCAGAGTTAGTTTGTGAACTCATAAAGTGAAGGGAAAAATAGCAACAGAAGTATAAAACGTTTGCATAAACAAGAGGCCACAGTCAGACACCAGCAGCAGCTCCTGCAGGCTGCGCCGAGTCTCCCAGGAGCTCTCTGCCTGTCCATCGCCTGGCCTCCAGCCTCTCCCTGGCATTGCACGGGCTCTGCTGCGTCCCTGTAGGACACCTCGTCCACCCAAAGAGGGTGTGTGGGAACAAACTCCACCATGCGGGGCGATTTCTCCTTCCTGAGAAAGCAACAGAGAAACTGGGAGAGAGAACAAAGGAAAATATGGAGCAAAAGGAGAGCTCAAGCCTGGGTCCCTAAGAAGGAAGGCTCTCACGCGGGCGTTGTCTCGCATGTGGCTCATGTTTAGTGCTGAGAGGGAGCACCAGCTGGGCGTGCTGAGGGGGTGTCCTCTGTCTCTGTGCTCTAATCTCTCTCTCTAACATCCCCTCTCCTGGGATTAGACTGGGACTTTACATTGTTTCTTTTCTAGGGGGCTGTTTTGCATCACTTCGTTTGTTTTGAGGTGGAAGTCACATAGCATAAAAGAAATCACCTTATAATTCAGTACTGTCAACTGCATTTGTTCCCTGGAAGTCCAAGACACTTTCCCAGGGAAGTCTGTGTCACTAGGAAGTCCCCACCCCGCCACTGAGCTCACACCTGGAAAGCCTCAGTCTGCTTCCTCTGCATTTAGATTCGCCCATTCTAGATATTTCGTATCAAGGGCCATATAATGTTGTTTTGCTCTATTACATTCATATGCTTTATATCATGTGAACATGCGTCTGTCGATGGACGCTGGAGTTGGCGCCGTGCGTTGGCTGCTGGGGATAGTGCTGTTACTAAGGGCTGCGTAAGTTTTCCTCTGCATGCCTCTTTTCCACTGCCGGGGGTACAACTAGAGCAGAAGAGCTGGTCCTGTGGCAACTCTACGCTTGACTTTCGGAGGCGTTGCCACACTCTCCTGTGTCCAGCTAAGTTTGCTCAACATGACGTCCTCATGGTCTGGTTCTCTATAGAGGCTGATATGAAATTACCTGATAAATGCCTCGCAAATATTTCCTGCCACCCTTGGCTTATCTTTTCACTTGCTTGGTAGTGTCCTTCAAAGCACAAATCCTTTTGATTTAAGTGGAGTCTCATTTATCTTTTTGGTGTTTTGTTGTTGCTCCTTGTATTTTTGACGAGGCATCTAAGAAACCATGACTTAATTCAGGTCATGAAGACGTAATCCATGCATCTTCTAAAGGTTTCAGCTCTCACAGTTAGATGTCCGATGGACTTTGACTTAGTTTTTTCCATATGGTCCGAGGAATAAATCCAACCTCACTGGTTTGCTTGTTGAAATCTGGTGGCTCCAGAATCATTTCAGAAGCTTTCTCCCTCATTAATACGGATAAGCTAAAAATAAAAGAATGGACAGTGATATATGTAAAAGCTAACCCTAATATAGCATCTATCGGGCCGGCCAGAGAGCCCAGCAGACTAAAAGCGCCTGCTCAGGCAGAGAGCAGGGACCAGAGTTTGATCCCCAGCACTGCAAGCCTTGCCGGCCCCAAGCCGGGGTGCCCTGAGACAGCGATTGAGACTGGGCGTGGTGGTGCACACCTGCAATCCCAGTGCTTGGGAGGCTAAAAACAGGAGGATCACTATGGGTCCAATCTACACAGTGGGACACTGTAGACCCTGTACTACATATATTTGTTTAAAAAAAGAAAATATAGCATCTATATTATCTTCAACCTATCTTTCAGAATAAAGAAAATAGCACTTCTACACAACTTTTCTAGAAAAAGAGATATTAATGTCCTAAGATACTATTCTCCCCATATTAATCCATACATGAATTGCAATCCCAAACTATCAGGAGAACTGTTTATATGTGTGGAAAAGCCGACTGTCAAATGATAGGGAATGCAAAGATAACTAGACTGAGCCAAAACAATTTTTAAAGGAAACACAGTAGGAGGACTTCCTCTATTTGGTTCTGATTATATAACTCTAGTTCTCCATAGCGAGTGGCCCTGATGCCAGGGGAGACACACAGACGAGGTGGACGGAACCAGTACTGGCGGGAGTGTGAAGCCTTGGGAACGGCCGTGCGATGCTGCTGGGATTAATGGATGATTCGTTTTGGAAGATAGCTGGTCACTAAGCAGGCTCTGTACCTGCGTCGCCTGGCGTCCTGCTTCTCGGTTTCCCCGAGAGACACATCCGCGTCTGCTCCCACTGACGTCTTCACCCAAATATTTACAGCAGCTTGATTCATAATTTCTCAAACCTGGAAAGAACCCAACTTTCCTTCATTTGGAGAATGGAATAACTGTGGCGTCCTCTGTGTAACTTCTCAGGAATAAATGAGGGACACGGGGGGCATACACAACGTGGGAGACCCTCAAAGGCAGCGCCGCGGGCCGCGACTGACCTGACAAAGCAAGCGAAAGGCTGCGTGCTTCCATTCATACGAATGGCATCGCACCAGTGATGCCAGGGACGCGCCCGAGGCTGGTCTGACGGCAACGCAGACCGAGAAGGGGACTGTTGACGCACAGGAGGTGCTCGGCGCCTTGATTATGACGGTGGCTGCGTCACTACAAGCACTCGTCAGATTTTGCTATTACTTTTGCTGGTTATCAGTTTTTAAATGCACTTTTAAAATTCCTGAGAACTTGGCTCTCCGGGATTGCACCCCTTTCCCCTGGTCTTCGCATGTCCACCAGAGCCTAGGTCCACAGCTCCCGTATAGCTCGGCTGCTTCCGAATCACAGCCCCTCCCCGGTGGTCATTACGCCGACTGTGCCGCCCACTCCGCAGAAAGTCCAGATAGCCCAGCAGCTGCTGGGCCAGGTCACTGGCGATTGCATCAACCGAATCGCGCCTTCTTGATGTCGGCTGGGAAACTTCCAACTTGCAGGGCCAGGAACGTTCTTGCCCAGCCAGGCTTCACCGGTGCATCCGGGACTTCTCCACTCACAGCCTCTGGAAAGGAAAGCGAGGGAGAGAGAACAGCACGGGTGTCTTGGCCATGCCAAGAGAGCGGGGACTGGTGCTGATCGCCGCTGTCCGTCCTGGGGCCCAGGCAGCTCCGCCAGCCCCGTGCTGCGCCGCTGAGCCCCCTCTCAAGGAATCCATCACGTCCTGCCTCTAGGAGCTGTGAAGACCTCAGTCTTCCCAGTTGACCTTGAACGTATGAAGGACACTCACAGAGGCTCCACAGAAATTATAGCTCACATTTTCTTCTGCCATTTATATTATTACTGTCATATGGATGACATCTATGTACTCTAAAAAAATCCAGCAGGGATGTTATGTTTATATTCAATAATCACGTATGTTTTGAAGAATGTAGGAGGATAAAGATAAGTTGAAATTTACCTAGAATGAAACAATTTTTAGGGGCTGGAGACATAGCTCAGTAGTGTAAGCACCTGCCTGGCAAGCGCAAGATCCCAAGTTCAATTCCCAGTACCAAGAGGAAAAAAATAGAAACTCATGAAACAATTCTGATCACTGTGAGTTTCTCTGCAGAAACTATGGAGAGTAGAGCATAATGGAAGAAACTTTAAAATGCTTAGCGGAAACAAGAAAACTTTCAGCCCAGAATTCCATATCTAAAGAAAATATAATCAGAAGTACAAATGAAGTTAAATATTCTCAGTGACTAAAAAACTAGAGCAGGTTGTCAACAGCTGATATCAACTAAAAGAAATGCCAGTGGCATTCTATAAACCAGAGGAAACGTTGAAGTTTATGAATCAAGAAATAGCAACAAAACTGGTGTAGAAATGTTCTGAAGAAGTAAAAGCTACAAATTTCCCACATTTGTGAAAGATACACTTACAGATTTTAGAGGCTCAGAAAAAAAAAAAAATCTGTAAGAAGAAAACCATTCCCAGGCTCACCTAATCAAATTGCTGAGAATTAAAATGTTGTGGTGGAATCATTTTGATGACTGAAAGAAAGCTTAGGCAGACAGATATCCCCACAGTCTTGTTTCCCTGAGGAACTTTGTACACTGCCCTCAGATTATATTTTTTGGAACCCGGAATCAAACTCACAACCTCACCCTTGCCAGGCAGGCGCCGTGCGGCTGAGCTGCATCCCTGGTCACTAACCTAAGATATTAACACAGCTCTCAAACCCAAAATTTTCCACTTTGACGTAATATTGAAAATTTATGTCCGACTAGTTTTAAGGAATGAATGGGAGAGAGGTAGGAAGAACATCCTGGATCATTCAGTAAAACCCAAGTGATAAGAAAACGTGAAGGGAAGGAGATACATGTTCAAGTGTGTGGCTTATGTGAGGAATTCTGGTTATGAATAATGTTTAATTTTTAACATTGACAGAAGAATTTAGAATAAAATATGTTTCAATAATATCAGGGTAACTACTGAAAGAATGAGTTTAGATGTAGTATGTTACATCCATAGAGAAAGATCAAACAAAGCAATCAAAGGAGTTGCAGAAAGGTGAAAAAGAGAAACAACAAGAAATCATAATAAACAGAAAGCATAAAATGAGGCGGTAGGAGAGAGACCAAATATATCGTGAGTCACAGTAAATAATAATGCACATGATTCAAGTCACTTCCCTTGCTATGTCTTAGAGCAGCTCAGTGCTGTTTCTAAGGGCCATCCCTAAAGTAAAACGATGAAGAAAAAACCGGAGAATGTACCCAGAAAATGCTAACAGTGGCAGATAATAAAAATAGTGATCATGCAAGAACATTTTAAGGTCAAAAACATTGCACAGAGAAAATCTACTGATAAAAGAAATGTTTCTAAGGAAATTCTAGCAGTTATAAACACAAGCACTGAAACCCATATTCTATGGCTATATTAAAGCAAATAATAATGATAGTAATAGTTATAAACTCAGGGTCATTTGATAAGATTAAAATGAGTTTCAAACTTGTCTATCAAAACTGAACAAACCCAGTAGAGGAAAAGTTATATGATTAGAGTATTTGAATTATACAATATGCTTTATTGAATAGACATGATGTTCTGTGAAAAACAGATAATCCAAAATATTCATGAATGGGTGATTTGTAAGAATTATTCCTACATGGACTGTGTGCTCAAGAAAATCTTTAAAATTCAGATAAATACGTAGATAGCAATCGAACATACCACATCACATTCCCTGGCAACAAAATAAACACCCAAATACAGTCTATCTAATCTAACCTAGAAATTTAAAAACACTTTTTAATACTCTCAAACCTAAAGTTATAACTACAGACTAATTAATTGGAAAACAAAATAAAAAAGAACTATGGAATGTGGACAAAACTAATCAAGAAAAGAGACATGCAAATTTAGTAAAAAATATTTGAAGTAGTAGATTACTTTAGGGCTTAAGAGATGGATTCTAGATCCAGATGCTGCAAGTTCAAATCCAAGCTTTGCCACTTACTTAATTTGTATACTTGGACTAATGATCTAAATTCAAGGTGCTCTGGGCACCTAAATTCAAGGTGCTCATTTCAACAAAAAATGAAAAGGATAATATGCACCTCTTAGGGGGTTATGAAGACGAAGTAAGGAAATCCTTGTGGCCTCCTTCCACCAGTGATCTGGGGAGGAAGGGACATGCGGATGGAAGGTAGATGGGTTAGTAGACAGATGACAGATACAGATAAAGACACGATGATGGTGATGATGATGATGAGGATGATGGAAGAAAGAAAGACGGGAGGAGAGGAGACTGATACTAGGAAGCTGATGGGAAATTCACACAGGGCTAAGGGCTGTCGTGTGTCCCCTTGAAATTCATACACTGGTATCACCCCAGTGCTTCCTCATATGACTGTACATGATGGATGCAGGGCTTTGGAAGAGGTGATTAAGGTAATCTGAGGCCTCTGGGATGGGCCCTGGTACCATACGACTGGGTCCTTCTCAGAAGAGGAGACCAGGACACAGGCACAAGCCGAGAGAGGACCACGCCTGGACATAGAGAGAAGATGCTGCCCCGAACCAAGCAGAGACCTGTCAAGAGAAACCAGCCTGGCAGTGCCTTGATCCCGGACTTGCAGTTTCCACGTGGAGGGAAATAAGTTCCTCCAAGAAGCCAACCAGTTGGTGCTTTATGTCGCCTCCTCGCCCTTCCCAGGTGCAGTCCAGCTGCTGAAGAAGCTTTGGAGGTGGTTCTGGCTTCTTCAGAGGTTCAAGTCTCACCTCTGACCTGCACCTGCTGCTCTTGTATGATCAGAAAGACAAAAGGAACAGTTTCTGGTGTTGTTGTTCTGGTGGTAGTGGTGGTGGTGGTGGTGGCAGTACTGGGGATCCAACCTAGCAGGCTTCACAGAGTTACATCCCCAGCCCTTTTTTAAAATTTATTAATTAATTAATTTTTATTTTGAGACAAGTCTCACTAAGTTTCTAAGTTGCAGTTGCACAAGATAGAGTCCACTCAGCCAACATTTTGGCCCTAGCCTTTCAAGGTCAGTGAGGACTCAGGACATAGGAGAACCTGTACTGTAACATCCTGTAACTCAGTGATGTCTCAATTTTTCTGATCAAAGAGATTCTGGGGCTACAGAAGAAAGTGATCAACGATGTAGTAGGTGCCTAAGGAGAGTCACATGGAGAGAAAATATTCTCTCAGGCTTTCACAGAGAGCAAATTGGTCAAGAATGGCCGTGACTCATCCACATGGCTGACACTGACAAAGGATCTACACACTGCGGTACAGGGTCAGGGTAAATCCTGAGGGGATTTGACAGACCTTGGCAGATACAAAAGTTACATTTCTTGTTATATAGGTCTTGCTTTATCTTGGTCTTAACCATCCAGCAGAAAAGTACAAAAAGGAGGTATAAAAAGTAAAGGCATATTAATATGCTGAGCTGTAAAGGGCTCAAGTCAACAACTTCTGACATTGCCAGTCCTACGGATAACCCACTACTATGATGGATTACTGGACTATATTGGATTATTTTGCTGAATCCACGCACCTACAATATTTAAACGGCAATGGAATACCCATCTCTGACAAAACTAAACAAAAAAAGGATATAAATGAAGGACCGTTCTGTATCTGTATATACAAAATAGTTAGGATAGATATACAACTACTTTCTCTTAATTCAATGAGAAGAAAGATTTTTACTAATAGTGTTTGGACAGGATATCATGTCTGCATCTTCTACTATGAATTACTACTACGAAGACAACAGTATGCAACGTATTAATTCTTGAAACTGTTCTATTAATTGATTTTGAAACTGTCTCATTGCTATTTGTTTCTCAATAAAATTAATTTTTTTTAAAAAGATAAAGTCCACTTCACATTCTCCTGCTTCAGTCTTCCTGAGTGCTGGAAATACAGGGACCCATTGCCAGCCCCAGGGAGCAACAGCTGATGCCAAAGGCGAGGTCTTCACTCCCAACACTGAACTGCTGTACCCCATGTATCCTGGCTATGTTGAGGGGAGCCTCCTTCACCCTATTTCCCCAAGAGCACTTAGACATGGGCTCTGAGCTGGAGCTATTTGGGTCTTCTTACATTCTTGTCACCACAAGGAAGCCATAGACAGGACAAAGCTGCAGTGGCCAACAGAAGAAGTGGAACCCAGGGAGGGGCCACCTTGCATATGGCCAGGTAAAGCACCAGGAGGGGACAAGCAGCTGTTCCCTGGGCTGCAGAATCAGCAGCAGCCCCAGGGACCAACACCCCACAAGGGACTAACCCAACTTAAGTTCTCAGCAAGGCAGGCAACTGAAACTTCTTGGGATTTCCGCTGATCACTTCCCCATCGAGCCAAAACCATCTTGTTGCGGCCCAGCTCCAGTCGCTAGGGCCTCTAACCACCCCTTTTGGCAGAGGGTCTCCATCTAACATCCCTGTTGGGGCTACACCTGGATCTCAGAGGAAGGGATGAATTTGCTATGGGAAGGCACCCCTGAAGATGTGGTACTGAGCCATGCTCACTTCTCAGCCACTGCCGCCCCCTCTGCTGTGCCCATGTCACCCCGGAGGGCAGCTGAGCAGGGCAGGGGCCCTGGGCCAGCCTTGGAGGCAATGTAATTGCACGCTGAATGCACCCCCACAGGTGAGGCTCAAGCCTGTGGTGACGGCTCGGTTGACCCCATGCAAGCCCAAGGTGACTGGGTGAGGGCTCTGCAGAGAGGACAAAGGGGAGAGAGGCTCAGGGGCTGCAGAGCGTGGAGCCAAGGTAGACACCACCTGCCAGGGCAGGCTTGGTTCTGCAAAGCCGAGGGCAGCAGCCATGGCCTCCAGGTGCTAGCAGGGAGGCAGCGGGGCACAGTCTGGGAGCACCAAGTCTTGGTGAGGTCATGTGCTGTACCCACTTTCCCTGCCCATTCTTGGGGGGGAGGTGATCCAGAAGTCTGAGGGGCTTTTGTTTTGCCTAGAGAAGGTGGGAATTAATTTAAGATTTGGGTTTCAGGTCTCAATTAGAACCATGTTGGATATTAATGATTTAATTATTTTAAATGTAAAAGTAGAACATAATTTAAAATGTTCCTTACTAACCAGTGGGGAGGACTGAGAAGAATGCTCAAATTCAATATTGGATGTAGTCTTAGTTACTTTTTACTCGTTGCTGGGACAAATACCAGACACTCAAAATGAAGGAAGGAAAGGTGTATTTAGCTCACAGTTACTGGAGGTTTCAGTCCATATTCTGCTGGCTCCAGAGCAAACGACAGCAGTTCAGGCGGCAGAAATCAGTGAAGAGCAGAGGAGGAGCAGCTGCAGCGGTGTCCATCAAGCCTCTCTCTTCCTTCTCAGCTGACTGCGAAGACCAGCGCGCCACAGTGAAGACCGGAGCTCTTCCAAAGTGGCGCGCCCGCGAAGATCAAGCTCCTCCACAGACTGGGACTTCTCCACCGAAGCCAGGCAGGGCGGCAGGAAGCCAGGCAGGGCGGCTTCCTGCCTTTCTCAATTCCTGGGCCCTGCCCACCTGCAGGGCGAGGCCCCCACTCTGAGAACTGCCGGAGCTGATTCAGCCAAGTTGACACAATGTATCAACTAACACAAATACGCATCTCTTTTTTTTTTTTGTATCGGGAATTGAACTCAGGACTTCACCTTTGCTATGCAGGCATTGTGCCACTGAGCTATATCTCCAGTCCTGCCAATTAGATATTGATAAATGAAAGAACCCATATTTTTTTGTACACTTCTGAGCTGTAATGTGAGTTAAAAGTCTACTAAGCCCCCCAAACTACTTCTGGGGGGCTGAACTGGCACCAGATGATGAAAACAAACTAGTTTATATATTTAAGGGATCTTTTCTCTTTTATTTTATACATCTTATACTTTTTTCGGGGGGGTGGCAGAACCTGGGATTGAACTCAGGTCCTTGCACTTGCCAGGGAAGCGCTTATTCCACTGAGCCATCTCCCCGGCCCCACATCTTATACTTTTAAAAATGATTTTCAAATCAAGATTAGAGAAGCACTCAAAGAAATACCCAGAAAATATTTGGAGAGGCCTTTTCTCTCTTTCATAAAACATTTTTCGCTGACCTTTCTTGGGGTGCCCTGCCTTTGCACGTTTCCATTGCTGTATTAGTCTCGCCAATACGGTAACAAAGCACCTGAGACAGTCAATATATAAAGGGAGGAGGTCCGTGTTGGCCCGCAATAGCAGAAATTCCAGCATGGGAGGACACACAAGTTTAAGAATCA